>NW_028188947.1:3292500-3773514 GCF_054131305.1 Coturnix japonica
TCCCAGACTTCATGGTGAGCAATCTGTCTGAAGAGGCTGATGATCAGTTCCGAGTGTCTGCAGTCAATGCGCATGGACAGAGCCCGTCTCTGGAATTCCCAGGGAGCGTGCACCTTGGTAAGCACAAAAACCCCAATGGAAATGGGTCAGTGTGTGCTGAGCAGCTGTGTTGGTTCCCTAAAGATGCTTCCTTTGACTTTAAGGTTAGCAGTGCATTAACACACCAAAGGCTTTCCTGTATTCCTAGTTCTCCTATCTCCTATCAACCTCCAGCTACCACTAAAGTGATACGAGTTGTTTCTGTGACAGAGACATGAATATCCTTATCTTTTGATATCTCACATGTGCAAGAGGCAGAACTTTCTGTAACAGATCTTAAGCACAGAAGTGCTTCTTCTAGCACTCATGCAAAGGGAGAAGTAGAAATGTACCTATGATTTAATCTTCCATCTCTAAATGAGATACCAGACTTGCATCTAAAGAGCATTAAGACATACATGTTCTTCCTCAGACCCAGTCCTGGCTGTGAAATCCCCCCTAACAACTGGTGAAGCTGTACCTGGAGGGGATGCCATGTTTACTATTGACCTTACAACAACGTGCAAGCATGCCAGCTGATGAATGTCTGCAGTTCACAGCTATTGGCCAGTGCATTCAGTCACCAGGTTTACCACTGCATGACCATAGAGCAGTACTTTCAGCTGCAGGTTCAGACAGCCTTTCTGATTGCACTGGAATAGTTTAGAAGTAGGGGAGCAATCATTCCAATAATATCTCTATCAATCAGCTTTGCATGACAAAGTAGAACAAATAAACATTCATGATGGGAGGACCTGTTTGTCATTGGGTGGAAACCTCTGCAGAAGCATGTTTAGAGCATTATTAATCAGTAGAAGGAGATGTTTGGTTGATTTTTACTTAGTAAATCCAGCAAGAAGACCAAATGAAATATCGTGAATTGCTCAGCACTGACACAATGATGAGTGCAGGAACAGAAGGTGATACTTTTTCAGAGATGTTGCAGCAAACATTGACCACGTTAGCCTGATATAAATTGAAATAACGAGGCCTTTGCTCCTGACAGGTGCTGCAGTGAGATTTACCAAGAAGAGCAAAGATGTAGAAAAGATCTGCGCTTGGCTGCGTGAGGAAGCCAAACTGCAGGCTGAGCTTTCAGACACAGGCGCTACTGTGGAGTGGATGAAGGATGGGAAGGAGCTCAAGGCCAGTGAAAATTATGAACTGCAAATTGTGGGGAAGAAACACACCCTGAAAATTCACAACGACTCAATGGATGATGCTGCAAGTTATCAGTGCATCTGTGAGGGGGATAAAATGCTCTATCAGCTTTCAGTGAAAGGTATGTGACAGTCTGGGCTGTCCTCTTCCTGCCCAGGGCCAGCAGACTGCATTCACCTGACTCCCCGACAGTCCAGCTGTTGTCAGACAGCATCTGGGGTGTTTTCAGTGGCTGTTTTGACTTGAACTGGCCAATCTGCTTTGTAGAGCCATTTGATTTCTGTGTTCTGTCCTGTGATTCGTCCCTAAGATATAGAGGAAATCAAGGGAAAGACAGGAAAAAGAGCATCCCAGCCTTCCTGCTCTTCTGTCAGGGTGGCCACAAGAGATGATGTCAACATCTCTTTTTGTAGCAGTGATCCCAAATGTAGAAAACACCTGTGAAGAGTCACAGGGACTAAATTGATGGAGAGCAGAACTTCCTGCCAAGGCTTGTCAGCTAGTCTTAATTTTGCTTTTCTTCTCTCTCTTTGTCATGTTAGCATAATATTTCATACTGGCAGGTCTGCCCATAGAATTAACTGGCACAGGCTGCCCAGGTAGGTGGTGGGATCCCTGGAGGTGTTCAGGAGCTGTCGAGATGTGGCCCTGATGGATGTTATCAGGGGGCATGGTGGGGTGGGTTGGGGTTGGAATCAAAGGAGGACCCCCATGTATTTCATCGGGAAGCACTACTGGTAATAAGACCTTTGGAGCAAATCCTGGTAGGGCCACGCTCAGCTGGTCCAGTCTGGAGGCTGTTTCTCCTTACTGCAGTATCTGCAGTGAAAACCAGCAGCTGCTTTTGTGTGGTTGGGCTCACATCCAGCAGTGGTGACGGGACTACAATGATAAGAGACAGTTCCTGAAAAAATGAATGAAATTTGACTGTATGATAGGATGGAGTTAAATGTATTGACAGGATCTCAGTCATCCCAGTGTCCATCAGCTGGCTCTCGAGCTCCTAAATACAGGCATTCTGTAGAACGTTGTTGAATTTGTATTATACATGCGTGTTCTTGGAACTGCAGAACAAATGCATGCATAATCCAGACTTTGATTTTAGCAGCTCTGACTGCGCTGTCTCAACAGACCCAACTCAGTTGTGTGCGCTGTTTTGAAATGATATGTTAACAAGAAGTTGGAAAACAAGCTCAATTACCCTCAGTAAAATAGGACCGTGGACTTAGGCTTGAACTTTTGGCTAAGACAGTGGTGAGATTTTGAATCTTTGAAGTCAATTATTCCACTGTGTGTTAATAAGGGCCAGTTTTATCATCTAACTTTTGCACTCCAATTAATTTCCATAAAGGAATTCTTTTTTTTCTTTTTTCTTTTCAGTCCTAAGTGATATCTCTATCTTTTAGGCTTGATTTGTTTGCCAGGGGGTTACAGTGCAGTAATAGATACCCCCTCCATTGATTTCCTTCTAGTTTGCTTGTTCCAATTCTTTCCTCAGTTTTCCTATTTTAGACATTTTCTTGAAGCCTTGGGCTTCTTCCTTTGGCTCTGTCCCCTGTACAGTGTACGTCCTTCAACTTGTGGAGATAAGGTAATTTGGTACGTGGTTTATAAAAGCTGCCAATTTGCCAGCTTCTGAATTAGAATCTAGCAATTAGAACTAGGATTAAACGTGCACGTTTGATCTTATGATAAATGAATGCCTCATGGTCACCAATGTCCCTGCAGTTCTTTACCATCATATGTATTTTGTGTCTTCATATTTTGTTTCAGCACTGGCAAACTTCGTAATCAAAGAGACAAGTGGAGGAGTAATCAGGGCCGTTGCTGGAAAACAAGCTGAATTTGTTTCTGAGACCTCTGAAGCCAATGTCATGGTGAAGTGGTACAAAAATGGCAAAGAAATCAAGACCAGTAAGAAATTCACAATGGAAGATAAAGGGAAACTGCATAAGCTTGTGGCTTCAGCTGTAACGAAAGAAGACGAGGGAACATACATCTACACAATTGGAGATGACACTCTGATTTTTGATTGGAAAGTCTCAGGTAAGTTTGTGAGGCAAACATAGGATCACAATCCATGTAAAGCACTTCAGACTTAATTCATTTTATTTGTCCAACGCTGTGGGTTTCCAGTATTTAGGGCAAAGATTGCATAGCTCTATTGAAGCAATTCTGACCTTCCTGTTGTCCCTATGCAAATCCACAGTATGAGCAAATAATGTAACTGTGTTGTGATGAATTCAAGACAGCCTTAGCTCCAGCTGGGGCTGGAGTCACGACTTGAGCCCTGACATCTGGGCTTCATTCATCTAGTTCATGTATTGCCTCAGCACTTACATCATCTTTAAACCTATGACTGAAATGGTCCTAAGTTATTAGCATGGGAATCCTGTCTCCTCTTTGGACAAATTAAACTCCACATTTGGAGAGTTGAGTGTCTCCTGCTGTACCCGAAGGACATTGTGATCTCTGAGGTGTCTCCCTGAGGTGCTGTAAGCACAGCCATTAGCTCATAGTGCAAGTAAAGCACTGTTAGGTCAAGCCTGGAGGAGTAATGCTTGTCACTGACATGTTCCTGTTCAGGGTGGAGCTGGAGGGTAAAATAACACAAGAAATTGTCATTGAAATTCAATATCTGTGAAATTCAGCTGGTTGCATTCACAGAACCTGGCGTTAAGATCTGTTTTCTGTTTTATATCTTGAGCCTATTTTCCATAACCCAGTCCTCATTTATGAACTGAAGCTCTACTGAAAGCCTTTCGCTGTGTATGCTCATGCTGCAGTGCAGCGCTTGTGACCTTTAACAGCACATTCACGTTCCTCTGATCACAGGATCCTTACGGTTGATTAAGACCCTCTAGTCTGACTGCTCACCCATCACCACCGTGATGCTCACCATCAGCTTAGCTAAAAACTCAGCAGAGATGATAGATCAAGCACAACACTGGATTTGGGGTGGCTAGAGATTCCTAAGATATTGAAGGATTGCTTGCAGGTGGTGTTGGTTCAGGTATTCACCCTGCATCCCACCTGCTGTTCTGTTTGGTTGAGAATCATGCATTCTGCAATTTCACTTTGTAATTCAAAGACCCTGGCTTTATCTGTTGAAAAACTGATCTAAAACAAGCCAAGAAGACTCCGTTGGAACTGGTGGATGCAGAACAAAGGCATCCCCAAAGGACAAGTTGCACTGTTTGATGAACATTATTGGATGAGAGCTAAGCTAAGATTTAAAAAGTTCTGGGGCTGTCTCTGAGCATCAAATACAGAGGAAGCCTGCATGATTCCCTGAGAATGGATACCTCCTACTTTGGTGTAGGGTTAAGGGAACACTAGCAGTAACTCCTATCACAAAATGTCGCATGGCTCAGACAAAATGCCATCAAGAGGGCTTAATTAGGAGCACCAAATGGTCGCAAGATGGTCTTAGGGCAGGGAAGTAATCTATCTATGTGATATTGATTGATGCTATTAGTTCTTAACAGCTTGACTCTAGAAGGACTGTTGTTCTTTGGTCACCTAGTTATAAAAGAATAAATGGCTCCTGTCTATTACAATTTTTAACACATTTTTTGTTCACTGCTTTAAATTTAAATGCTTTAAATTGGGCAGAGATAAAATCAAACAACATTGCACATGAAAATGAATTGTTAAAGGCCCGTATTGAAAAATTGGAGGGTGAGATCAATCTATTGACAGGAAAAAAACCGTCATTTTCTTCCTCCAACCCTCAAATTAGATACATTTCATTTAATGACGATCAAGATCCTGAAGAAATGAATCAAAATAAGATCACTAAATCTGATTTAGAAAAACCATCTGAGATGGACTCACTAGAAGTCCGTCCAGTAATAACTCAAAAAACAAAGAAAATTCAAGATCGACCAGCAGGAGTGCCTCCTGATCAATGGCTCCCTGCCGAATCTGTTTTACATGTAACAGCCCGTCCATATACGCCTACTGAACTCATGGACCTAGTGCAACGATTTAGGCAAAGGCCAAGGGAAAGTGTTCCGGCTTGGTTATTACGGTTATGGGATTCAGGGGCAGATAGTGTACTGGTTAGTGGCCCCGAAGTATCTAAGTTGGCCACAATAACAGTACATCCTGCCCTTCGGCAGAGACTGTATGCTGGGACTCAGTTCCCTGAAGAAAACCATTCAATTGTAGAATGGATAACGGCTGCTTGCCGCATGGTGTGGACAAATAAAACTGACATGCCAGTAAACACAGGGATGTGGTCTTCTATGGAAGACCTTCAAAATTATATACGCGAATTAGGTATGAGAGAGGCTATCTACAAAGACACATTCGATAGCCCTGATATGGTTAAATTTTCTGCGGGAATGAGGGACCTAATTTTACAGTAAGCACCCTCTCATATGTATGGAACCTTGGTTTCCATACTTAATCCAGTAGTATCCGCAGAGGCAGTAGTCCAACAAGCCGCCCAATTGGTAGCAGACCTCAGAGAAACTGAGCGTTTACGAGCTAAGCGCAATATCAGGGTGATTGAGGATGCCGAGGCTTTTCCAATAGTGCGAGCCAGAAGATCGGCCCCGCGAACTTCTCGGGCAGGACCTGTTAGGGTATCCCGGAAACAAATGTTTAATGATCTGCTCCGGGCAGGCGTTCAGTTTTCAAAAATTGATGGGCAGCCCAATCAGGTTCTCCTTCAGTTGTGGAAGCAACTGAAGGATGAACAAAAATTTCAGAATAAACCCAAAAGGCCAGGGATAAGATTTATAGAGCGGCGACCAACAACAACATGGAATTTAGAAGATTTTATAGTTCCAAATAGGAAAAAGAAGCCACCTCAGGTGCCTCGGGTTATGACACCGGAGGTATCGGAGGTAAAAGACTTGAATCTGGCTCAGTTCATGGCTTGACGAGGGATGTCAGTCCTCCTAGGGCCTCTAGACGGGACCGGAGGCCCTATGTGGAACTGACGATATACTGGTCCCGAAAGAATATACAGAAGGTTATGGCCCTAGTTGATACCGGTGCAGAGACATCTATAATATATGGAGACCCAACTAAATTTAAAGGTAATAGAGTGATGATTGGAGGTTTTGGGGGACAAACCATTCCGGTCACCCAAACCTGGGTAAAACTGGGGGTCGGGCGTCTTCCACCACGGGAGTACAAGGTATCCATTGCCCCAATTCCAGAGTATATATTAGGAATTGATATCCTGTGGGGTCTGGCTCTCCATACAACAGTGGGAGAGTTCCGATTGCGGCAGAGATGCATTAGTATCCGGGCAATCCAGACAATATTGAGAGGCCATGCAAAACATGAGCCTATTTGTTTGCCGAAGCCACGCCGGATTACTAATGTGAAACAGTACAGACTCCCGGGTGGGCAGGATGAAATAACAAAGACGGTGCAGGAATTAGAAAGAGTGGGTATTATAAGGCCTGCACATAGCCCATATAACTCCCCAATATGGCCAGTGCGAAAACCGGATGGAACATGGAGGATGACAGTAGACTATAGGGAATTAAATAAGGTCACGCCACCTGTTCATGCGGCTGTACCCAATATTGCCTCCCTAATGGACACACTAAGCAGGGAAATCAAAACATATCACTGTGTCTTGGATTTGGCGAATGCATTCTTCAGTATTCCAATCAGTGAAGAATCGCAAGATCAGTTTGCATTTACATGGGAAGGGAGGCAATGGACTTTCCAGGTCCTACCCCAAGGGTACGTACATTCGCCCACTTTTTGTCATAATTTAGTGGCACGTGATCTGGCTAAGTGGGAAAAGCCAAATAATGTCAATTTATATCATTATATTGATGACCTCCTGTTAACATCCGATTCGTTAGAGGCGGTGAGACAAGCAGCAGATTTGTTGATAGCTTACCTGCAGAAAAGAGGGTGGGCTATAAACCCACAGAAGGTGCAAGGTCCGGGGCTATCTGTAAAATTCCTGGGAGTAATTTGGTCCGGGAAAACCAAAGTACTACCCAGTGCGGTAGTAGATAAAGTCCAAGCGTTTCCAGTCCCTACAACATCAAAACAATTGCAAGAATGTTTGGGTATATTGGGGTATTGGCGCTCCTTTATACCTCATTTAGCTCAGCTATTAAGGCCATTATACAAGCTTACAAAGAAGGGTCAATCATGGAATTGGGGAAAGATAGAACAGGATGCTTTCCAACAGGCAAAACTGGCAGTTAAACAAGCTCAGGCGTTGGGTATATTTGATCCGACCCTCCCAGCTGAACTAGATGTTCATGTTACTCAAGATGGTTTTGGCTGGGGCCTGTGGCAACGCCAGAGTTCTGTTCGAACCCCCATTGGATTCTGGTCTCAGGTTTGGCACGGAGCAGAAGAACGATATAGCATGATTGAGAAACAGTTATTGGCTGCCTATTCGGCATTACAAGCAGTAGAGCCGATAACGCAAACAGCAGAGGTCATAGTTAAGACTTCATTACCAATCCAGGGGTGGGTGAGAGATTTGACTCACCTTCCTAAGACGGGGGTGGCCCAATCACAAACGGTGGCACGATGGGTCGCCTATCTAAGCCAGAGAAGCAGTCTGTCTTCATCTCCACTTAAAGAAGAACTACAGAAGATCCTAGGCCCAGTGACGTATCACAGTGATACATCAAAAGAACCGATGGTTGCTCCACCAGAGAAGAGTCCCGTTCAGGAAGGAAGATATCCTATTCCTGAAGATGCCTGGTATACGGATGGGTCCAGCAGAGGCAACCCGAGCAAGTGGCGAGCAATAGCATACCATCCCTCTACTGAGACCATCTGGTTTGATGAGGGGGATGGTCAAAGCAGCCAATGGGCAGAATTGCGAGCCGTGTGGATGGTTATAACTAAAGAACCTGGTGACGGCGTCCTGAACATCTGTACAGATAGTTGGGCTGTGTACCGGGGGCTCACTCTGTGGATTACGCAATGGGCTACCCAGGAATGGACTATCCACGCCCGACCGATTTGGGGTAAAGACATGTGGGTAGACATTTGGAATACGGTCAAACACAGGACAGTATGTGTCTACCATGTCTCTGGGCATCAACCCTTGCAGTCACCAGGAAATGATGAAGCTGACACACTGGCCCGAATCCGATGGATTGAGAATTCACAATCTGAAAATATTGCCCGTTGGTTACATCAGAAGCTACGGCATGCTGGACAGAAGATAATGCGGGCAGCTGCTAAAGCATGGGGGCTGCCTGTACAACTATCTGATATCGTTCAAGCATGTCAGGATTGCGATGCTTGCTCAAAGATGAGACCGAGACCGTTGCCTGAAACAACATCCCACATTGCTAGAGGATATAGTCCTCTTCAGAGATGGCAGGTCGACTACATTGGGCCCCTCCCTCGGTCTGAGGGGGCGAGATATGCCCTGACCTGCGTTGACACTGTAAGTGGACTGCTGCAAGCCTATCCTGTACCAAAGGCAAATCAAGCATACGCAATTAAGGCACTTACTAAACTGATGTCTGCATACGGGACACCTCAAGTTATCGAGAGTGACCAAGGGACTCACTTCACTGGAGCGATGATACAGCGCTGGGCAGAAGAAAACAACATTGAATGGCGATTCCACCTGCCATATAACCCAACAGGGGCAGGCCTTATTGAACGTTATAATGGTATCCTTAAGGCTGCCCTGAAAACAGACTCTCAGTCCCTGCAGGGGTGGACAAAAAGATTATATGAAACCGTGCGGGACCTGAATGAAAGACCTCGGGATGGCAGACCCAGTGCCCTGAAAATGTTACAAACTATATGGGCCTCCCCTCTTAGGATCCAAATTACAGGCACCGATAATAAGGTAAAACCGCAGGTTGGTACTGAAAATAATCTTCTGCTCCCTGCCCCTGAGAATTTAGAACCGGGAATCCATAAGATAAATTGGCCTTGGAAGGTGCAGGTAGGACCCAAATGGTGTGGCCTACTTGCACCTTGGGGGAGATTATTGGAGGTGGGAGGTTCAGTCACCCCCTCGGTGATAGGTACATGGCCTACTGACATCGTGGTCAATACTCCGGCCTTTATTGCTAAAGGAACACCTATTATGTCCCTATGGCAGATCAAGACTCCTCCTCTGGTGCCAGATATAGTTATACAGCCACAGATATCTGGCCAGAGGGTATGGTATCGGAGGCCGGGACATAATCCAGTACAAGCAGAAGTATTGACCCAAGATAAGAATACGGCCTGTATCTTGCCCTGGAGGGCGGATCTTCCCCTCCTAGTACCCTTGAAACATCTATATTACTCCCCTTAAGATTGATTCTAAGCCTCTAGGACCATTACTCTGGACTGATGAAACGCAGACGGACCTGCACTTCAAGATGATTTGTCTCCGGTAACATCTATCAAGCACTGGCCCATGGAAGATCATAAACACCCATCCAATCATCATCATTTGAATAATATCAACATCTAATGCGACGGGAGATTGTATCAGCGTCGTGATTGGGTCTCTGTAATAAGGGGAACTCACCTAATCATTGGTTCACGTTGTGAAGGGGTGGAGTGTATGGGAGATCACAATGTGAACCACTGATTGATCAGCTGAGGCAAGTGTGGGGTCAGCTGTGGGAGCACAGGTGAAAGTTATGTAGCTGTGCTCCCTGGAGGGGTGGAGTTCGACTCCACCTCCTCTGAGACCTCATTTAAGGGCTGACCCTCACTGAGGCAGCATCTCTTGGAGATTGCTCACCAGGGAGGATTGCCTCAGCTCTGGTGAGTTCCCTTTTCCTTATATCTTCTGTATTTCTACCATTTTGCTTGTAATTGCTATCCTTGTTAATACCAGCATAGTTATTGCCAATACAGTCTGGATGGAATGAAGGGCATGAAATACTGATGTGCTCATCAAACGCTGCTTGTTAGCTTAGAGACAAGGTGTTGAATTGGTTTGTTCATGTATTGCAAACAGGTTACTTAGCTGCCTTCATTTTAGCTTCAGAAGAACATGTGCAGAATACAGAATTGATTAGAAGAAATAAGAACTGTCTGCATAGAACTTACTCTTTCCTTACACAGGAGAATCAAGCACACGTTTGTATGTGAGTACCTCCAGAGGTGAAACTTGATCCCCCAGATGTAATGAGCAGAGACATTACAATCAGTTCTAACTGTATCTTAATGCTGTGCTGAATAAGCCTGAGTCAGGATGTAAACCACTTTCTCTTTTTTTCTTCAGATGAAGCCATTAATTTTGTCAGCAAGTCCAAAACGACTCCAGAAATATCAGTCAGTCCTTCTGAAGACCTGGAGCTGGTGTGTGAGGTGTCAGCTGCAAGCGGAGCTGTCGTATAGAAGAAAGATCAAATAGAGGTGAAGCAGGACCAGAGGACAACCATCATCTCCCAGGGGACGCACCGCAAGCTCATGGTCAAAAATGTGACCCTGAAAGACCAAGGGAGCTACAGCTGTGAAACAAAAGATGACAAAGCAACATTCCAAGTGAAAGTCAGAGGTGAGAAAATGCTTGGAATCCCAGAGATAAAGGAACACTTCATTTTGTGTGTCTTGCATTTGGAGGATCAACTTACAGCCTCTCTGGTGCAAAACATTTTGGCTATAGGACTTTCTTTGTCATCTAGTGTCATAGCAACACTTTTCTACATGTGCTTTTCCATCCAGGAATGAATTACTGCAACAAACAATAGGCAAGGAGGGTAACTTGTGCAGCTCTTGTAGTCAGCTGGTGTCTGCAGGGTTACAGTGCAAGAGCACACCAGGCATGCAAGGAGTGAGAAAAGGGGAGGTGTTTGATGAGATCTGGTTACAAAATTTGAATGACACAATGAGGTGGAAAATGCCACTAATCAGACTCATAAATGGCCTGGGTTGCAAAGGCCCACAGTGCTCATCCAGTTCCAACCCCCTTCTTCCTATGTGCAGGGTTGCCAAGCAGCAGCCCAGGCTGCCCAGAACCACATCCAGCCTAGCCTTGAATGCCTGCAGGGATGGAGCATCCACAGTCTCCTTGGGCAACCTGTTCTAGAGGGCCATTCCCTTCTGATTTACTGGAAATGTAGAGAGACATCAGAAGAAACAAAGAGAAGGGAGGAGGTTCAGCAGTGCATGCAGGTGTTCTAAATCTCATTTCCAAATCTGCTATCAGACTGCGAAATGTTTAGATTTATGATATGATATGAAATGATATGCCTATTCATTTCCCAAGGCAAAATAGAGGGGAAAGTATTTTCCTGTCTTAATGAGGCATCATGATGGTCCCTGTGAAGGGCAAGTATAATGAAAATGGGGAACTGGAGTAAGCTCTGCAGCAGACTACAGCAAAATGGTGTGACTGTTGTGATGTCCCTGCAGAGAAAGAAGACGTGTTTACAAACAAGGACAAGGTACAAAAGGAGGTGAAGGCTGCACTGACTCAAAATGCCACGCTGAGCTGCGAGGTGGCCCAGGAGAAGATGGAGGTGAAGTGGTACAAGGAGGGGAAACTGATCACCTCGAGCAAGAAGTTCAAGGTGGAGTCAGAGGGCAAACAGTGTCGGCTGGTGGTGATCCAGGTAGAGAAGAAAGATGCAGGGGAGTACAGCTGCGAGGCTGCTGGCCAGAAACTCACCTTCAAGATTCATGTCACAGGTGAGAGAGAACACATTTTGGCCTTTCATTCTAGAATGTTTTAGAAAACGGTCATTAGTTTGTAAGTTTTCCCTGCTATGCTTAAAATTTTTGGAGCTGAACTTTGGGGTGGTTAATTTCTGATGAGGAAATTGAACAAATTATTCTAAATACAGTTGTGAGGCAGCTCCATCTTTTAAAATCTTCAGGAATTTCCTTTTGCTGTGGGAATGAGGCCATAGACAAGAAAGTTCTGATTGCACTTCTCCATTCCCACGTGCCTGTACCATGAGAACAACTCTGCAATGCAGCTGCGTCTCAGGAAGTTTCAGAACAGGGGCTTTGTGTCAAGCACTAGGGGGTGTGCTCTATGTAACATGTTTTTGTCTTGAAAGGGCTCATTTAGCATGGGAGAGAATACTACAGGAATGTTTTGTATAAGTTGATGTTTTGAAGACATAAGTAAATGGCAGCTAGGGGACGAAAGAGTCATGAGAGTCATACAAGAAGCATCACAGAATGCCTTTTGTTGGAAGGGACCTGGAGGATCATCCAGTTAATCTCTGTCCTGGAAAGGAACACATTCTTTGAGACTAGGTTGCTCTAACACCCATCCAGCCTAGACTTGAACGTTTTCAGGGATGGGGCATCCATAAATTGCACAACTTCTCTCCACATCATTCTCTTGGGGCATCAGACTGGGAGAACTGATTCATTTTTCTGACTCCTTCCCCAAAACCTGCTCTTCTTTCAAGAGGCCAAACTAATGTATCTCTCTCTTTTCAGAGCCAGAATTTGTATTTACAAACAAGGAGAAGGTACAGAAGGTGGTGAAGGCTGCAACAACAGAAAATGCCACGCTGAGCTGCGAGGTGGCCCAGGAGAAGATGGAGGTTGTCATCAATTTATAAGCAATGAGCCAATAATGTTCCAATTATAAACTTTTATTAATTGTAGCGGGTAAAACTAAAAGGCAATTCAGTGCTGGGCGACAGGGGGATTATTGTTCCTCCAACTGCCGCGCCGTCCCGTCCCTTGCAACTTCTTTTGTATTGTCCATCCCGAGCGTATTGTCCTTTAATTGGTCGGTTGTGATCGTGCGACTTGGTGTGTCGTTCCTTGGTTGGTCCTTCCGTGGAACTTTGTATCCATCGGGGCGCGCTTTGCCTGTAACTACGCAGAGTACACAATCTACCCATAAAATTAGAGTGTTCTGCAACCTTTGTGGCCTCCATATTCCACCATTATATCCCAGTCCTAATGAACAAGCACTCCACCACAATGCTACCACATCCCGGTCTTAATGAGCAAACATTTTATCACAGAGGTCAAGTGATAAAAGGAGGGGAAACTGATCACCTCGAGCAAGAAGTTCAAGGTAGAGTCAGAGGGCAAACAGCGTCGGCTGGTGGTGAGCCAGGTGGAGAAGAAAGATGCAGGGGAGTACAGCTGCGAGGCTGCTGGCCAGAAACTCACCTTCAAGATTCATGTCACAGGTAAGACAGGTGTTGTATGAAATACAGCAGAGAACAGTAAAGTAAAATCTAGTTTCTATTATACTGCACCTGGATCACTGTAGTCTGTGCTGAGGTTTTTTCCCTAGACTTGATTGCCTGGGTTTGTAGAAAGTATTTGGTTTCAGTATGACACAAAGACCTGTTTCAGTCTGTCTGTAGAGCAATAATTAGTAATATATGTACAGTGGAAGCAATATTCAAGATATTATTCAAATCTCTCCTGTGCCTGAGATCCCAAACTGTAATTCTTGTTCACCTAAACATTTGACTAAGATAAGTATGTGCAGTGAGGCTGGAGTGCATGTTCTACGTGCAGCCTTTCATGGCAGGAGAAGCAGGAACTTCTCCTAGTAGTACACTGCCTTTTTACTATGCCTTTATGTTGGAGGCTGCATCTGGATAGGTGAGTCTGCTACTCACAGTAAGAGACCTGGTAGAGCTGACTATTGCCAGAGCTCAAAGTAAGATAGATATCTGCAAATCACACACAAAGAACAAAGGACTGCGTTGGTGAGCATATTTCCTTTGTGCCTTTGACAGTCACAGTTGTGGCAATGGTAGAGGCCATGAGGAGTCTGTTCAGGAAGCCAGGAGTACTGTTCTGGGTCATGAAAAGGCAGCCAGTGGTTTGACTATCACATGTTTATGTGTTTTGATGTTTCACAGTGGGTCTTAAGTAAAAGGAACTCAGGTTTTGGTTGCCTGCAGGACAGATGTTCTTTTGGGTTCAATATGTTTGCATAGTGACTTGCAACCATGGGACTGGTGTTCAAGGACCCTCTTGGTTCCTTCAGTTCCTAGGTTCTTTCTTGCCTAGATTTGACACTTTGTTTCAACAGAAGAGCTGATATTCTCTAGTGAAGGCTATTAGTTTGGGCACAAGTGGTAACCTAAACCTGTTCCAACCTGTACATACAAACCTGCAAGTTGGTCTCATTTCGGTCCCTCAGTCAATACTTTTTCTTTTCTTCCCTCAGAGCCAAAACCTGTGTTTATAAACCAGGAGCAGGTGCAGAAAGAGGTGAGTGCTGCCCTGGCAGCAAGTGCCTCCCTCAGCTGTGAAGTAGCACAGGATCCAACCGAAGTAAAATGGTACAAGGATGGAAGACTGCTTGCCTCCTCCAGAAAGTTCAGAATGGAATCTGTGGGCAAAACACGGCGTCTGGTTGTGGAGCAGCTGGAGAAGAAAGATGCTGGAGAATACATCTGCGAGGCTGCTGGCCAGAAGATGACCTTCAAGTTGGAAACAACTGGTGAGCATTCGCTTTGGGAGCACTAAGCAGCTTTTTATGTGGCTTAGAGGAAGACTGGCTGTCTTCTACCCTGTGGGCATGGAACAGCCACAATTCCCCCTGGAACAACATCAATGACCCACACCACAAGTTGGATTCTCCTTTTTAATGTAGTGGTAGCGAGGTGAAAATCTGGCTGTGGAATATTTTTGACTAAGGAACTTCTACTTTAATTTCTAGATGCGCTGAATTACCCTCTGGAGTGTCTTTCTGAATATATAAGCAACCATGGGTGACTATGATCCTGATTTATATCTAGGTTCAGGCTTACTTTTTCAGTTAGGTTAGATCAATAGCTCCAGAGAAGATAGGGAAATACAGCAGTTCACTGATACCATGTGTCAGAAGAATGCAGCTCAGTGCTGGGCAGTTTGCTGCTTCATTCCCTCTTACAGGTTGCACCCAAGGCTGGAAAAGACCACTGAGATAGCTGAGTCCAACCCAGCCCACCCTCACTGGACTTACTAACCACGTCCCCAGTGCCACATACCCGTGGCTCTTGAGCACCTCCAGTGACTGCGGTATATCAGCGTGGTTGCTTCAGTTGTGGGAGTTTTCAGACACTGGCTGTTGTTCTAGCGAGACAAAAAACCAAAACTGATGGAACAGTGTCTATACAGGAAGCAACTGGCTGTCCTGATGGCTGCCAACAGTTTTACACAAGGTGTGTCATGCAAGCTTGCATGAGTCTGGTTTAAAAACTTGCTGTTCTGATGGAAGGAGAGGATGTTGGTACAGGATAACTGCGGGATTTGTGCTCTCCCGACATCCAGTTGCAATCACAGCTTATTGTTGCTATAGAAAACAGCTTCTCTGTAGACAAATTGAGTTAGTTCCAGTAAGTGGCTGAAGCCCTAAGTGATCCAAGGTGAAGCATGATCCAAACTGGAATTTAACTAATTGTAGTAGGGAATCCAAGCCTTAATGAGATGAGTTATTTAAAATATGAGTCCTCCATCTAAAACAGCATTGAACTCTTACTCTGGTTTATGATAGAAGTGAGAGTTTAACAGCAGAAGTCTGAAGTTATGCTCCATATTTCTCATCACTCAAGAGAATATTTGAATATATGAATTCCTTTGGCTATGTTAGAGCTCATAATGAGGTCAGCTGATGTTCTTTAAATGCTCGGAGTCTAGCAATGTGGGGAAGTGGACTGCTATTTGCTGTTGAGCTTTAGGCTAAGAAGCCTGATTTTAGAGGACTGTGGACTTCCCCTTTCCCTTCCCCTCTCCTCCCCTTCTCCCTGGACTGATCCCACATGGTTTGAGAATGATTTCAGATCAAGGTAAATGAGGAATCGCCGTGTGAAAACCTGTTGTTTTACTGCACTATAAGAGACACTTAGTCAAAAGACAAGTGTGTGTTCCAAGCTTGAGATTGCAGGAGATCCTAGAAACAACTCAGCTGCTCAAACCTGTAGTCTGGCTGAATCTTTTATTGTCAGTTTTGGTCAGGAGGAGATGCTTGAGTAAGACAAATAAAAGGTCACGGGTAAGTTGGTCCTTCTTGTGATATACTTCTAGGCTTTCATCAGGGAGAAGCTTAATTAGTCCAAATAATCATAGCAGAAACCACACCAAGAGCATGAGAGTGAAATTTATACTTTCTTGACGTGAAGGAAAATTTTACCTGGTTCTGCCATTCCCCAAATATTTGTTTCCTTATGACAAGAAGAACTTTGCAGAAGTAATTTTTTTTTTCAGTCTTGCGTGCAACACAAAAAGGGGTAAAATCTAGGAGGCCACCTGAAATGTTTTTTCCATCTGGAAGGATCCATTTAACAGCACCCATGGACCTGGTTATGAACAAAACTAAGTTCCCAACTAAATCCACATTCTTCTTTCTCCTTCTCAGAATTGCCTGTGAAAATCAGCAAACCATTGGCAGACAGTAGCGTCATTGAGAAGGACAAGGTCACATTTGAGTGTGAGCTGTCCAGGCCCAACATGGACGTCAAGTGGTTCAAGGTATGGCATGTAATGGTATTTTCCTTTCTGACTTCTCTGGAAATGAATGAGAGCCTTTAATTTCACTTCCAAGGGATGCGAGTCTGAGCTTTTCCTTGATAGCTTTTTCACTGCTCTCTTTTCTTTATGCTCTTTTATTTGCCCAGATCAGCACTCTTTGTTATTATGTCCTGAGTTCATTTATCAAGTTGAAATTGAAGTTTGTTTTGGTTTTATTGTGAACTTTTTAGGTCATGCTGCACAAAATATTGTTGGTTGAACTACAGTACAGTCTTGAGCTTCAAGTCTAACACAGAAATTCTCAGCCGGGATTTTGTAGCCTTGTTGTGAACTGGGTTTTTGGGGTGAAATCTCAGTTTTCTTTGCACCTGACAGTGTGAGAATTTGCTCTGGCACTTTGTGTACCTCCCCGGTGCTCAGCTGTTCCTTCCCTTACTTGGGGATAACGTCATTTATTCAAGGTGATGTCCAAACAGGCTTGTTAACAGTCCTCCGCAGTGCTTTAAGCTGTCATAGGTCAGCCAGAATTTATGCATGTTCTATAGCCATTCCTTCATGTTGAAAACACTGCACTGTGCTTAAGCTTCAGCATATGTTCCAGTAAGCACAGTTCCATTAATTCTAGGGGAGTGGGTGAATTAAGCATAGATCTGAAGGCTCCCTTTGCTGAGTGCAGAGATGGAAGGACTAATGGAGATCTGACTTGATATTTTCCCTTCTAGGATGGGAAGGAGCTCTGTCAAAGTAAAAAAGTGGGCATTACTTCCCAGGGAAATAAGAGAAGTCTCATTATTCACAAGTGTGAATATGAAGATCAGGGAACATCCACATGCTGAGCAGCCTAAGACAAGACATCAGCTACCCTAAAGGTTCATTTTATGTTTAACTGAAAGAGCAAATAAATCCTCTTGTGGTATTTTGCACCACGGGAAGAAATGCTTCATGGGCAGTTTGGGCATTTCTTGGTTAGTCCTTTTGGATACCTTTCTCTGTCTTCTTTATGCTCAAGACAGATTTTCCCTCCATGTGTTGCATTGGTTAAACCCCAGTTTGTAGCTCATCATTGGGCTCTGAAGCATCAGACTTGTTACTGAACACATGGGTCTGCTGTGCCCTGGTAGATGCCACCTTCCCAAGGGACGTATGAAATGATGCTTTTTTCTGATTTCCTACTAGATGCTGTCCTCATGTGGCCACTTGGGTTCAGTGTTAGCATGAACATGAACATGTGTCCTGTCCCATGACTTTGGTGAACTCTCATTTTCTCTCTCATTCTGCAACCAGGTTGGGTTGCTGTTTCAGTACTGGCTGTTTTATGCAGCCATTCCATTTGTTCTGGTTTACGTTCTTTTTTATTTTCTTTTTTTTCAGGCATCATTTCTATACAGTAGACAAAGCCAGCCTATTACATTTGATTTACAGTTTTTAGCTTTTGCTGGTAAGCATTTCAGCTCTCAGGCAGTTTTACCAACAGCTTTGAAGAGCTGAAATGAACCTGCCTGGACACGATGGTCTGTTTTTGTTGGTGTAATGAATTTATGAAGTTAAACTGATTGACCCCATAAGGTTTTACAGTGTGTGACTCACGTCTGGCGGAGTTATCACAGCAACGAGTTTATATATTTAGCATTTCAGGAGGCAAATGGTTGGGGATACTCTTTCATTTGCTTGCGTCTCAGAGTGAATCACTAGTATGTGAACCATCCTTCATCTCCTTTGTATTGCTTTTGTGTGTGTCTGTGTGTGGTTTCCCCTGTGAATTTCATCCTTTCCAGTTATATGGAAGTTCTCTTTTGAGCAGTGAAATTAGATGTTCCATCAGCAGTCATAATGGTAAAGCTGAGTTGCCACGTTATCTGTGTCCTTTCTGTCTGGCGTCTTAATAACTGCTGCCCCACCACAATATCTGTCTAATACTTCAGCTCCATGGATGCCTCCTTGTGCAAACTGAGAGCCTGTATTTGGTGTGCATAGATCTGGGCTTACATCTGTGCTGGTAAATGCACTAGTGCATGGGCTAAGCAGTCCTGCCTCCTGTGCTGTGGGCATTGAGATGGGGCTCCTACAAGCTGCCCATTGCAAGATATTTAGAAACTAATTGCTGCGGAGGTTTCCATCCTCTTTTCAGACTAACTAAAATTTGGTTAGTGGGATCAAAACAGAAGGGGCAGGGAGGGAGAGCTGACCAAGGACTACTGATGGAACAACTATGAATCCTTGGTTCCTCAGGATTCCCTGCATCAGCAGTTGGCAACAGGAGTAAGGGGGCTCAGGAGGACACTGTAGAGTAGTGTGAAAAATGAGCGAAGAGAGTTACTAATTGATGCCTCTTGGAAAGTAGTCCAAGAGTAGTCCTCTTCATAAACTCTCCTCTTGTGTGTGGTTTTATCTTTATGAGGTGTTCATAACAAGTGATGTGTAGATCTCCCTTATCTCATAATGTCTTTTCCTGCCTGCAGTGAATATGCAGGATACTGGATCATATACCAGCTTCTTTGAATTACTGCTCATGTCAGGAGATAAAATCTGCCTATTCTTTGAACTAACACTGGCGAGGGTTAGTTATTCTGGCTACCGAGAGAATGACACAGCAGATTAAACTCTTTCATTTCCTTCTTTGTCAAATGCCTTTTCATCCAACTGTGTGTCCCATAGAAATTCAGAGCAGTGTTGGCTGAGGGAAGTGGAAATATTTATCTCCTGTGTGTATCTGCCACCCTATTTAGACATGCTGGCAGAGCGCAGAGATTGGAGGAGTTGGATTAGGCAGTAGTTTCCCTATTGCTCACAGAACCACTTTTTCTGTGGTCTCCCAGCTACCCTGTGCCCAGTGGCCTATGCAAGATGGAGCAGAAAAGGCTCATTTTATGAACAAACAGGAACCTTTCTGGTCAGATTAATACCTGTGCTCTTTTAGAGAGATTTAGGTACTAGAGATTTTAGGTACTGGAATAGGCTCCCCAGAAAGGTGGTTGAATCGCCATCCCTGGTTGTGTTTAAGAGCCTTTTGGATGTGGTACTCAGGGATATGATTTAGTGTAGGGTTTTTAGAG
This sequence comes from Coturnix japonica, assembly GCF_054131305.1. Classification (NCBI taxonomy): domain Eukaryota; kingdom Metazoa; phylum Chordata; class Aves; order Galliformes; family Phasianidae; genus Coturnix; species Coturnix japonica. The sequence continues at coordinate 3,312,153 of NW_028188947.1, forward strand.
TTAGGGTACTGGTTAGGCTGCGATTGGACTTGATGATCTTCAGTGTCTTTTCCAACCTGGGTAAATCTATGATTCTATACAGGAACTCTTCTCCTGAGGTTAATCCAAGTTGTATCCAGGCCCTTCAGAAGGAAAGGGATATAGCAGCACAGAAATATGGCCTGATTCTGACATAAATAAATGCAGACCTGGAGAGTTAAAAGGGATTGTGTGATGTTCAAAGGATTTTGAAGCAAAGATGTCCCCTAGGTAAGATTTGTGGCTGACATTCCCCATACATTGTTTGTGGGCACACAAGCTAAGGAGAGACTAGTGATGAGCATGCAGAGAAGCCAATGGTTCAGACAGGTTTGTAGTGACACGACATTGTAGAGTTCTGTCTATTTCTCCTTGGCATAGTTTGGAAAATAAAGATGAGGTAATTGGTGGTAACCAATATGGCTTCCTCAAAGTCAAGCCATGTCTGACAAACTTGGTGGCCTTTCATGATGGAGTAACAGCATCATTGGATAATGGGAGAGCAACTGACATCATCTACTGGGACTTGTGCAGAACATTTGATCTTGTCCTGCATGACATCCTGGTCACCAAACTGGAGAAAAATGGTTTTGATGGATGGACCAGTTGCAGGATAGGGAACTGTCTGGATGGTCACACTCAGAGAGCTGCAGTCAATAGCTCAGTGTCCAGGTGGAGGGTGGAGTTGGGACCAGTGTTATTTAACATTTTTGTAGGCAACATGGAGAGTGGAATCAAATGCAGCCTCAGCAAGTTTGCAGATGACACCAAGCTGAGCGGTGCTGTTGATGTGCTAGAGGGAAGGGATGCTACTCAGAGGGACCTGGACAGGCTGGAGAGGTGGGCCCTTGGCAGCCTCATGAACTTGAGTGTGGCCAAGTACAAGGCCCTGCACCTGGGTCAGGGCAATCCCAAGCACAGGCACAGGCTTAGAGGAGAATGATTTGAGAGAAGCCTTGACCCTGAGGAGAAGAGTTGGTGTGGAGGGAGGTGTCCCTGCCTATAGCAGGGGGACTGGAACTAAATGACCTTAAAGATTCAGTCAGTTCTATTGTTTTTCTACCCTTAATTTTGCTTGAAAGGTTTTAGAATAAATGAGATTCTGGTTTCCATGAAAACTGTTTGCAGGGAGCTCCATTGTAGCTAGTAGGTCTGTCTTTAAGTTCAAGGGCAATAATGCATTGACTGTGTTGAAGAGAGAAATGACTCAGGAATGGATGATGGTTTAGAATAAAACATAATCCTACTTATTTTCTATGCAAATATGTGTAAGGAAAAGATGCTGCACTCAGTTCTGGAAATACCCTGACAAATATATCTCTACTGTTTCACAGCTGGAGATATCAAGATTGTTAAAGCACTGGAAGATGTGGAAGTGAATGAATATGGGAGTGCATCTTTTGTCTGTGAGATTTCACACGATGAGGTTCAGACCCAGTGGTACAAAGAGGACAACAAGCTGAAGGCTGATGACAACATCAGAATGCAACAAGATGGTAGGGTGTAAGCGGGGGGTCTTTCTCCTGAGTGGGGGGTGGGTTGGAGATCAAGCATATAAGACATCTGAAATGAAGTGAAGAGGGTTCAGAAGCGAGTTCCCCTTTTGTTTTGGGACTGAGGTTTAGGTGGAACAAGTGACATGGTGGGATGCTTAGTGTGGGAAGTGTGATGCTATCCCACCATCCCACACTGCTGGGAGCAGGTAGGAAATGAGTGCAGTTATTTCCAAAGTGGGGGTGAACAGGGCAGTCAGTTCACCTCTCCAAAGAGGTTTTGTCTGACAGTGAGTGTGATCCTTCTGTATCAGATACTTTGAATTTGACGGTGGCCGCATTTGATCAGTCCTTGTAGAAGCCATGTTTAGATTCTGCTTTGGTCTGCTCCATTTCCAGTTCAAAGTCGTTGGACACTAAATGAGACAGCTGCATCTCAGTAAAAGATGTGTTTGAATAGCTGTGATGTGCTTACTATTCAGATTTACAGAGCTGAGGTTTTGTCCTTGGCTATAGCAAAGAAGTCAAATCAGGTGAAATTAATTGTATTTCTGAACTAGACAAGTTTAAGTTTGGTAGCACCTAAATTTGGTGCGGTTTGTCATTGATTTCATCTGAAAGAAACTTGCAGGCTTTTTATCTGCTGTTGTCCCCAGCGTAAGATTATCCATTCACATCCTAAAGTACTTGTTATATTTTCAACTCACTCTTATTTGAATAAAAGCCTCAACAATTGGGAGCAATTTAATAAGCACAGAACAAGAGCTGGACCTTGCATTTGGTAGATACTGTACAGTATTACTTCATAGAAATGTAGTCAATGGCATTCCCTATAGACAATCGTTTGTTTTATCTTTAGAGTCGTTCAAAGAACCATTGTGAACTTGACATTAATTGGAATGGAATACACGCAAGAGACTTTCCTCTTCTTCCAATTGTCCTCATCCTTTCTTCTCTTCCACCCCTGCTTTGCAGATTACCATATAGAAATCACCAGGAAGTTGGAGGACAAGACAGCTTTGGAACGTCATTCTGTCATCCTGTCCTGTGACTTCAGGCCTTCTCCAAAGGTTGTGAAATGGTTCAAGGGCCGCACACCCATCGAGCCCTCTGAGAAGTACAAGATCAAGAGGGATAAGCATTCAGTAGAGCTCAGAATTCTGAAGCTGAAGCCCGATGATGCTGGTGTGTACAAGTGCAAGGCAGGAATTGCAGAGACTGAGGCCACGCTGACAGCTGAAGGTATGAGCAGGGAGGGTGGCCTCTTCCATGTCCTATTTCACCTCAGATTTCTCTTCTTGAGGTTGACTTCTGCCGTTCTCTCCTGCTAACTTTATACATGTATTATCTTCACATAGATGATTACACAAAGATCATCTAGTCCAACCATTCTACCACATCCCAGTATGATTTATAGTAACAGTGGTAACAGTTCACCTTGTTTCCCCACAGCCCGCAATGTAGAAGTAACGAAGCACCTGCAGGATGTAGAAATTGAAGAAGAGAGCTCTGCTGTCTTCTCCTGCGAGCTGTCCCATAATGACGAGGACGTGGAATGGTTCCTGAATGGCAACCTCCTTTACACCAACAATTACAATGACATCAAGAACGTTGGCAATTGCTGCACACTGACAATGAAGCAGGTTAAGCCTGAGGATGCTGGCACAGTGACAGTGAAGTCAGACAAGGTGTCAGAAAGCGCACCTGAAGGTGATAGGTGGGTCTGATCACACCCCTCCTGGATGTAAGAGATGCTAAGGAGCTCCAGTTCATTCTATTGTGCAGCAGTCCTGCTTCTAAAGCTGACCTCTCTGGGGTGACAAGTCATCAGAGGCTTTCTTCCAGTGGAAGGTTCCATTGCAGCAGATATCAAGGAAGGAGGATGGTTTTGGTGTCCTGCCAAAGCATTCCATTGCTTTTTATCATCATTTTACTTAACACAAGGAGAGTTACAGGAGCAATTTCTTTTACTGCTTCAGTAACATGCAGTGTCAATGCTGTTGTCTCCAAGGATTTATGACTGAAGGAGAGATCATTCAGTGTGTGTTTTGCCTCTGGGATGACTAATGACCAGGCTGTGAGCAACCTGATCTAGCTGTGAATGTCCCTTTTTATTGCAGGGGAGCTGGGCTAGATGGCCTTTAAGGGTCTCTTCCAATTCTAAGGAACTTGTGCCTGAAGTGCAGAAGTGGATGAATTATACCACTTCTTCATATCCTCCCCATGATTACAGAGGAAATACAACAAAACAACATGCATGGTCTTACTGTTGTCATTTGCTTGAATACGAAGACGTCTCTTTTTTATGGTTGAGATTTTTGTTGATATGGGTCAGGAGGAACACACACTTTTTAGCTTTCTCAATAGGCAAAAAGTTCCAGTTGCTGCAAGCCACCGAGGTAACCAATAGAGGGGCCCTGATCCCCCTTGTGCCATCGGGATGCTCTGGCACGGGATGTGCCTCAAATTCAAAGCTCCTTCCCACCTCCCAAGGAAAAGCAAAGCAACTCAAGCATCTCCAGCAAAGCTGCCCAGCAGACAGCAGGGAATGCAAACAGCTTCTGGCTGCTCCCCTGCACTCCTGTCCTAAGTAAGTGACCCCTCGAGGACTGGATGGGAAATCAGTGCATGACACACGTGAGTGTGCACAGCATTGTGCAAAGCAGTGGGGATCCATGTGTGTGTGTGTGTGTATTTGTGCATGGATGGTGTTGTACACACATTTGTGTCCATGAGTGTACAAACCAGTGGTGTTGCTCAGGTGTGTGTAGGTCTGTGGGTATGTGTGCAAGGACGAGCATGCACATATATGTACGTGCACAGGGGTGTGCAGAGTGTTGGAGCTGCACAAGGACATTGTGGTACCGGTGTGTGCGTGCACTTTGGGAGTGAAAGGAAGGGGTTATACATGTGTGAGTGTGTGTGCGCAAAGGGCTGCACTAAGGGATGTGGTTGTGTGAGTGTGTGTGAGCACATAGATAGTGCGTGGATGCGGTGGCACAAATGTGTGCTTGCACAGGGCTGTGCTGAGGAGTTGGGCTGCACACAGGTGCACACAAAGGGATGTTTGAACCCTTTGCCCCTAAGAACAGTTTTCCAGTGTCTCTCGTCCAAGAATTCTTTGAACAGCCTGCAGCTGACTCTCCTGAAGCTCAGGGTCCTGACTTTGCTTTTTGCCAGGCCCGCATTCCTTGAGATGAGGAACTCTAGGAGGGCATGGTCACTACAGCCCTGACCACCTCCAGTCTTAACCCCTGCTGTGCAGCATGTCCAGTAATGCTTCCCTTCACAGAATCACAGAATTACCCGGGTTGGAAGGGACCTCAAGGATCATGTAGTTCCAACCCCCTGCCTAGCAGGGCCACCAAACATACACATTTACTAGATCAGGTTGCCCAGGGCCCTGTCCAACCTGGTCTTGAACACCTCCAAGGACGGGGCATCCACAACCTCACTGGGCAGCCTGTTCCAGGACCTAACCACCCTTCTAGTAAAGAACTTTCCCCTAACATCCAACCTAAATCTTCCCTCCTTCAACTTAAAACCATTTCCCCTAGTCCTGCTATTATCAGCCCTTTCGAAGAGTTTACTCCCCTCCTGGGAGTAAGTTCCCTTCAGGTATTGAAAGGCTGCAATGAGGTCACCTCGCAACCTTCTCTTCTCCAGGCTGAACAAACCCAACTCCCTCAGCCTGTCCTCATAGGGGAGGTGCTCCAGCCCCCTGATCATCTTTGTGGCCCTCCTCTGGACCCTTTCCAAAATTTCCATATCTTTTTTGTACTGAGGGCTCCACACCTGGACACAGTACTCCAGATGGGGCCTCACAAGAGCAGAGTAGAGAGGGACGATCACCTCCCTATCCCTGCTGACCACCCCTCTCCTGATGGAGCCCAGGATCCCATTTGCTTTCCGGGCTGCCAGAGCGCACTGCTGGCTCATGTTAAGTTTCTCATCTATCAGGACCCCTAGGTCTTTTTCAGCCGAGCTGCTCTCAAGGACAACTCCTCCCAGCCTGTACAGGTGCCTGGGGTTCTTCCTTGCACTTTGCCGTGTTGAACCTCATTAGGTTCACCCGAGCCCAGCTTTTCAGCCTGTCAAGGTCCCTCTGAATGGCATCTGTTCCCTCCACCGTATCGACTGCACCACTCAGCTTGGTGTCATCAGCAAACTTGCTGAGGGTGCACTCCATTCCCTCATCGATGTCATTAATAAAGATGTTAAAGAGCACCGGTCCCAAGACAGACCCTTGAGGGACGCCGCTCGTTACCGGCCTCCACCTGGACATAGAGCCATTGACCACCACCCTCTGTCTGCGGCCTTTCAACCAATTGCTTATCCATCTAGTTGTCCACCCATCAAATCCACCTCCCTCCAATTTGGAGATGAGGATGTGATGGGGGACCATGTCAAAGGCCTTGCTCAGGTCCAGGTAAATGACATCGGTCGCCTTCCCTTCATCCACCAACGCCGTCACTCCATCATAGAAGGCCACAAGATTAGTTAAGCATGACCTTCCCCTGGTGAAGCCATGCTGGCTGTCTCGGATCACATGCTTGTTCTTTATGCGATCAAGCATGTTGTCCAGGAGGATCTGTTCCATAATCTTCCCAGGCACAGAGGTGAGACTCACCGGCCTGTAGTTACCCGGGTCGTCCCTGCTCCCCTTCTTGTAAATGGGAGTGACGTGACCCTTCCTCCAATCATCCGGGACCTCACCTGACAGCCACGACTTCTCAAATATGATGGAGAGCGGCTCAGCAACCACCTCAGCCAGCTCCTTCAGGACCCTGGGATGCACGCCATCTGGCCCCATAGACTTATACTCATTCAGTCTAAGGAGGCACTCTCGGACTTGCTCTACCCTTACAGTGGGGAGGGATTTACCTCCTTGGTCCCCACATGGAGGTATGGGGGTGCAAGACTTAGGGACGTGAAAAAGACTAGAATCCTGGCCACCAGTGAAGACCGAGGTGAAGAACTCATTCAGCACCTCAGCTTTCTCTTCATCTGTTGAAGCCATTTCTCCTTTTAAATTTACCAGAGTAGGCACTCCCATTTTGGCCTGTCTCTTCTGGCCAATGTACCTGTAGAAGGTTTTCTTGTTGTTTTTCACATCCCTCACCAAGTTCAGTTCTGCCTGCGCCTTGGCTTTCCTGATCCCACATCTGCAAGTTCGGACGGCATCCCTGTATTCTTCCCGGGTGACACAGCCTTGTTTCCAGAGCTTGTACACCCCTTTCTTCACCCTCAGTTCTCTTAGCAGGTCCTTGCTGAGCCATGCCGGTTTTCTACCTCTCCTGCCCACTTTCTTAATCAGGGGAATGGAGACCTCTTGTGCTGCCAGGAGGGCATCCTTGAACAGTAGCCAGCTCTCCTCAACGTCCTTATCTTTGAGGGCAGCGCGCCAGGGGATCTTGGCCAGCATTCCATTGAGTAGCTTGAAGTCTGCTCTTCTAAAGTTGAGCATCCTGGTCCTGCTCTTTGCCAGGCCCACATCGCTTGAGATCACAAACTCAACCAGGGCATGATCGCTGGAGCCCAGGCAGCCTCCAACCTTGACGCCTTTGATGATCTCCTCAGCGTTGGTGAGCAGCAGGTCCAGCAACGCTTGACCTCTGGTCGGTCTGTCCAATACCTTCCCTTCTGCTTGGTGTGCTTAATGCTTGGCCCACAAAGTTATTCCCAGTGCAGTCCAGCAGTCTCTCAGACAGCTTGCAGCCAGCCATGCTGATTTCCCAGCCTGACTGGAATCCCCCATCAAGTTGAGAGTCAGTGAGCGCGGTGCTTCTGGTAGCTGCAGTAAGCAGGGCCCATCAACAGGCTCCCTTGACCAGGCGGCCTGGAGCAGACCCTCACCTCCAGAAGCCCATTATTGGTTCAGTCCCGAATTTTACCCGCAAGTTCTCAACGTGATCGTGGCTGTTCTTAGTCCTTTGCAGTCAGCTTCTTCATAGAGAGGGCAAATACCTTGCCCTCCGGAATTCCATAGTAACAATCATGTCTCCTTTATGTCAGGTGAGGTGTTTTTTTTTGTTGTTGTTTTTTGTTTGCTTGTTTGTTTGTTTTCCATTTTCTAGGTAGAAAATTTAATTTCTGAGCCAGGAGAAGAAGAAGTGCAACATGTAACAATCTTCCTGGCACTGTGCAGTTTGCATGAGTAGCCAAGTGCTCCTCAGGTAACGTGTGCTGCAGAGCTGACCTTGGTGGCAGGGGTTGTGTCTTCATTTTCTTCCTGTCATGTGGGAACATAAGAAGACTCTTCAGAGCAGGAGCTGCAGAGGAAGATGAACGGCATGAGAAGGTAAGGCTAGGAACCAAGGACACCTCCAGAAAGAACAGAAAAACTAAGTCATTTAAGATGCATTATGGCCGTGTGATACTGTCCGTGACTGGAGGAGAAGCACATGGCTAGGAATGACTGATGGCTCTGGTGGGATGAGTGCCTACGTGCGCCGTAAAGGAGAGTTTGTGGGATGTTCTGTGGACATGTGAAGGCTGTGGGAAAGTTAAGAGAGAAAACGTGTGAATTCACAGAAGTGGTATTAGAACCTGGAATAAACCATTTGGATCACTCACATCTGAGTCCGTGCCAGATTGTCGCACTGTCAGAACCTGAGGCCTGGGATTTTCCTTTAGTAGTGCCAACTGCCTGTTGTAAATGAGAAAAGATATTACTAAACATAGCTTCCCTCCTTGTAGTTTTGATATTTCTGTCTTTGCATTCCTTTAGCACCCAGGGTGTTGATGCAGCTGCACAAATCCGCTGTACTGTCCTCCTGTTTTGCATGGAAGAATGGTAAAATAGCAATCTCTGGGTGAAATTTTGTTCAGGCGTTTTCCTTTCTGTGCCCCTAGGAAGCAATGGCTTGGAAATGGCAGTGCCGCCTGGGAACCCACACAGCAACCCAGTATCTCATTGTCTGGGTCTGTGAAAAACCACAATGATGACAAAAGATGTTTCAATTCTGTCTGTGCTGTCAGTGCAGCCCTGAGGAGCGGTGTGGGCATGGCATGGCAGGGAGAAGGGATTTCCCTTCCAATGGGAAAGTGCCTGTTCATGTGTTGGTATGTAACCGCTCCATGGCCTGCTCCATGTGCTTCTGAATGGGCAGCTCAACTTTTGTGTCACTCAGCCACCTGTGGCAGAGGTCAGGATTAGTGCCTTTCAAGGAGCTGAGAAGCATTTCTTGCTCAAGTCCTGCTTCCAAGCTTAACCACCTACAATGAAGTAGATGTCGTTTTTCTGGTGTCCTTCAATTCCGTGTCCGCATTTTCCCAAAAGCAAAAGAATTTGGAGTTAACCAGCTGCAGTGAAGTGAGCGATTTCAGTGCCTATTTCTGATGGTGGCAATGAGCTCAGAGGTCACACTTAATTGACGGTGCCTGTTTCCATTCTGACAAAGGCTGTAGTTTCAGCTGACTTCCCGAGGCTGCCATGTGTGGTGGTGACACAGCCTTGGGCTTGTGCGTTTGCATGACTCCCACCTTTCCTTTCTGTGTCTTGCAGGTCAGCTGGTGCTGGAAGCGGCCGGTATCTGAGTAGGAATGAAGGTGAGTGCAGGAGCAGCTGCTGAGGGGAGGAAGGAAGTCCATGCTAATGAGCTCTGAAGCATCTGCGGGTCCGGTACCAGAATAGGCAGCAGTGATGCAGGGGGCTCCTCGGCAGGAAGCTGGCTGATCCAAATGCTTGCTGAGAGTTTGGAAGCCCAAACCCTTATGGTCTCTGTAAGGGTGGTTAATAAAAAGTTATTAACCAAGATGGTGGTAAATAGCCTAAGGTTATTAGCAAAGGGAAACTCACCAATATCGATACCTTGACTAGAAAGCTGAGGCAGCCTCAACTAGGGAGCAATCTCTAAGACATGCTGTCTCAGTGGTGGTCAGCCTTTAAATGAGGTCTCAGAGGAGGTTGAGTCGAGGTCCACCCCTTCTGGGAGCACAGCTAGATTACTCTCACCTGTGCTCCCGCAGCTGACCCAATACTTGCCTCAGCTGATTAATCAGAGGTTCAAGCTGTGATTTCCCATACAGTCTCTAAGCTGAAGGCAGCATCTCCTTGATCTGATGGTGGTGTGCCTGAGTGAGGGAGTGATCCAAGCTGGATGCAGAAGAGTCATCTTAATTTCTCTGCTATTTTACTTCAGATGACACCTATTGGGTGTTGGTTTCTTAAAATTTGGATCTAGGAGGTGGTCTCTTCCTTTGCTTCTGATGAAAGCACAGAAGTGCAGCAGGAGTAGAAGACAAAGAGGTTTTCTTGGTGACAGGAACACCAATTATTTGATTCAAATGTGTAACTGATGTAGATGGCGAAGAACAGATCTGCCTCAAAGACATGCTTGATCACATAAGAAATGAGCATGTGACCCAAGACAGGCAGCGTGGCTTTAGCAGGGGAAGGCCATGCCTAACCAGTCTGGTGGCCTTCTATGATGGAGTGACGGCATCTGTGGACAAAAGGAAGGTAACAGATGTCATTGACCTGGACTTGAGCAAGATCTTTGACATTGCCCTCCACCACATCCTTATCTCTAAACTGGAGGGATGTGGATTTGACAGGTGGACCACCTGGTGGATAAGGGATTGGTTGAAAGGCCACAGACAGAGGGTGGTGATTCATGGTTCTATGTCCAGGTGGAGGCCGATAACAAGTGGTGTCATCCAGGAGTCTGTCTTGGGACCAGTGCTTTTTTACATGGTTATCAGAGACACCAATGATGCAATGGAGTGCACCTTCTGCTGTTTGCTGAGTGGTGCGGCTGACGCAGTGGAAGGAAGGGATGCCATTCAGAGGGAGCTCAACCGAGAGGTTGGCCTACGTGAATCTAATGAGGTTGAACACAGCAAAGTGCAAGGTTTTGCACTTGGGCTGGAGGAATCCCAGGCATTTCTACAGACTGGGAGGAGCAGTCCTTAAGAGAAGCCCCGCAGAGAAGGACCTGGGGGTCCTGGTGGATGAAAAACAGAACGTGAGCCATCAGCGTGCTCTTGCAGCTCAGAGAGCAAATGGTCCCCTGGGCTCCATCAGAAGAGGGGATGGCCAGCAGGGACAGGGAGGTGATTGATCTTCATGATCCTTGAGGTCCCTTCCAACCCGGGCCATTCTATGATTCTGTGATTACACTCGCTGTCAGAAAGAATGGCAGCTGTACGGAAGCTGGATATATTTTGGGACAGTTCTTGTAACCAGTTGATTTTAAGACCTTGCCCGAGTCAAGAGTCTAAATTGAGTGTCAGAAGAAAGCTGGTAAAGTGGCTATTGCTCATTCTTTTTCATTTGCTGATTCTTTCATTCGGGTTCCTTTTCCAAAGGAGATTCTGGTGATGGAAGCAATTGAAGAAAGAACCAAAGCAGCTCTTGCCAAGAATGCTTGAAGTCCCTGTGGAGAGAAGCAAAGAACTTGGGCTTCCTCTGGGATGCTCCCCACCATGTCTCAGGAAGGAGACAACTGCTGTTCCACTTTCTGCTCTGTGTGTGGAAAGGTACGTCTGGGTTTCTTCTGCTTGTTTATTCTTTCTTTTTCAGGCTTTGAAGGAGAAGGGGTGGAGCAACGGGAGACTCACTGGTCGTTTGTTACCTCAAGAACAGGATGGATTCTGCATTGACTGTGAAAAACCTGGGCTAGTAGCATGGGCATGTTTCAGGCTGGACTTTTCCTTCTTGGTTTCCTTTTGGCTACAGGGAGACAGCTGTCTAAAGGTGTGTTTTCATACCCACACTCCAAAACCATGTTTCATTGTTGCAGGTGGTTCAGTGTGCTCTTGCAGTGCAGATGCTGTAGTTTGCTGTAGAATCTGAATTGTTTCTGTTCCTAGGGGAGGACTGGGAGGAGGTAGTGAGAAGAGAATTCAATGCCTGAGGTGTATCTTAGTGAGAAATGTTGGCATGAGGTGCTGAAAGTCTTGAGTTGTCAAAGGCCAGTGAGGCTCAGACTCCTTAACCTGCTGGAGCAGGGTGGAAGCAAGGAGTGGGCACTGCCGTCCCACAAGCTGCACTTGGTTCTGGTCTGCCAGGTCTGTGCTGGCCTGGATTTCTTCTGAGAAGTTTGTTGGAGCTGCTTGGAGTAGTGAAGGGTGGGGAGGAAGTGCTGCTCAAGAGCTAAGGCTCTGCATGATCATCTTGGATGGTTTTAACCATGATATCTGAAGACATAGTTTCCATCAGAATGATCCCAACATTGTGCGAGTGTCTCAGATGTATGAGAGCACCCGCCTCCTCCAGCTGAGCCATAGGAAAGCTAACTGTGCCCAGTAATTACAGCTTCTGCAGATTGAATATGCTTCCAAGTGTTTTCCTTAGTGATCAATAATGTCCCAGCACTCTGAGATTCCATCTCTGGCACAGTCTGGAGCATCTCTGCAATCCTTGGTTGCTGGAGGGCACGTGGTGAGTGCATGGACAGGGTGGCACAAACGCGTGCGTGTGCTGAGGAGTTGGGTTGCACACAGGTGCACACAAAGGGGTGTTTGTGGAAGGTGTAGGCACGTAGGTGTTCCCAGGGATGGTTTGCACACGTCTGTGAATGCAAAGGAGGGCACACGATGCAGAGTGTGCATGGGGGTGTGCAAAGCAGGCAGGGTGGTGAATGGGTGTGCGTGTGCACATGGATAGGGGAAGGTTGGGGTTACAGGTTGACCTGTGCTGAGGTGAGTGGGGACTCACGGTGTTGCTCAGTGGTAGATTGGTTCACACTGAGTGCTAACAGGAAACTCGCACACCCTTTTTGTTTCAGCTGTGCCAGCGCTGTGATCCCTTGCTGCAGGGATGGGGTGTTGGAAGGATGGTGTGCGTGCCGAGCTCCCATCTCTTGCAGGAATCAAGTGTAGAGCAAAAGGGATGTTTGGGCCAGGTGACTGTAAGAAGGCTGGCTGCTTTGGATGGTGGTAGCTGATGGAAACAGGTGCTCTGGGGACCGTTCAGCTTTTAACAGAAGACAGGGGTCCTGCAGCAAGAACGACTAGGTTCTCAAATGGCTTCAGACGTGCACACCGACTACATCCCCGCAGACATTTACCGGTAGGTGGCTCTTACAGAAGAAGATTCAAGCAGCAGAACCTTTTGCTCAGCTACAGCACACAAATGCTACAAAAGCAGGAACAACCCGCAAGCTCTGGGTCTGTTTGTCTTGCACAGGCATGCACTAACTGCGTTTGATGGTACCCCCCATCCTTGATTTCCTTCCCTGCTTCTTGTCTGATGACGCTGCTGAGCCAGGAACAAGCTGCCCAGTGTGGCAGAGCATGGTGCAGAGCTGTGCTGGGACCTCCTCCCCTTCATCTGCTGCAGATCAGTGCCCCACACGTGCCATTGGGATGCTCTGGCACGGGATGTGCCTCCAACCCAAAGCTCCTTCCCACCTCCCAAGGAAAAACAAAGCAACCCAAGCATCTCCAGCAAAGCTGCCCAGCAGACAGCAGGGAATGCAAACAGCTTCTGGCTGCTCCCCTACACTCCCGTCCTAAGTAAGAGACCCTATGAGGACTGGCTGGGAAATCAGTGCATGACACACGTGAGTGTGCACAGGATTGTGCAAAGCAGTGGGGTTCCACGAGTTTGTGTGTGTGTGTATCTCTGCTGTTATGAAAGCATGGGAAGACTTACTGAGTCCCAGATAATTACTTATCCTCAAATGATTTTTCCTGGCCAAAGTTAGAGCCTCTCACAGGTAATCGAGATCAACAGGCTGTTGTTGCACAATCAACAGACACAATCTAGATGATCAGCTGAGGAAAATAAAGCATCATGCGAAGGGTACTAGATAAGTGAGCAGCTTGAGATCTGCACATTTATGTGATGCTCATGGTCTTAGACAATATTTGCCTAGAGAGGTCACATTGAATGAAAGCAAACTCTAAGATGAATGAAAATATGCACAGGAGAAGAAGCCTCTGAGGCTTCTCAAGTGTTATGACCAGAAGACATAAACTCTGTTAAAGCAAACGTTTCTCTCTATTTTTTGTGTTATTCCAGGCAGGCCTTGATTACCGCCTGAACACATGCTGTGGAAGCCCAGCTTATGCAGCACCAGAGCTAATCCAGGGCAAAGTGTCTATTGGCTCAGAGGGATGTAGAGCGGTGTTTGTTTTCCCCTCTTTCCCTTCCCTCTCCACAGAGCATTTAAAGGCAGTGGAGCTCAGGTAGGCTGTCTTGGTTTCCCTTCTGAATTCTGCTAGGTTGCATCGCTTGGTAGCTCTCAGAAGCTGTCAGTGGCCACAGACTAGAAAAGTGCAATTGGTCTCAGTTCACACAGCTGGCTGGTTTGTCTCTGGCTAATCCTGAACTGCCTCAAGCGACTGCTTTGGGGCTCTACAGAACAGCAACTTCAGAGATCTCTTTCTATTACTAAGTGTTTGAAAGAGCAATTTGCTCTGTTAATTATCCATCATTTCTGTGCAGTCTGTTTTGTCAGACTTGTCTTTAGCTTCCAAGTTGTATGTGAAGAATTGTTTCCGTTGTAATGCACAATGAACTAAAAATTGAGAGATGAAAATGTGAAGAGTTTTTCCAGCTTTGATTTCATGTCTGGAATTTTGGAACCCACTACTTGCAGTTGTTAATCTGTCCAAACTGGTCTGGTTTGGGATGCCCTCGTACTTCTTGAATCGCTGTTAAAGGCGGAGCAATTCCTACAAGTGCCATGGCCCCACTGTTGTTCTAATTCTTGTTTCTTTGTTTTCCACACGCTGCTTTTCAAGCCTCCTTTTTCTTTACAGTCAAAGTGAGAACTGCACAGTGTCTGAACCTTGTTGTGCCTCTACATAAAGAGAACCGAACAGCAGCAAAGCCAGACAGGTGACTGTGCTGACAGCTCTCGTAGCCAGTAACACGTAACTGTGCTAAATCCCTTGTGACGGCTTTGATTTCATTTTTGCCAGTGAAATCCTTGTAAAAGGAAGTGCAGCAGTGTGATGAGCTAAGGTGAAGATGCTGGTTTTAGTAGTGCTCTAAGCTGAGTGGAAGGGCAATTGAATGAGGGTTATATGCTTTCTCTGGGACAATAAGGCTTTATTTCCTGAGGGAAAGAGCCAGCTTTTCATGGGCTATATGTGGGCTTTGGCAAGGGCAGATAATCCAGTCTGTCAGGAAGCCATTTGAGGTGCTTCAGGTTTGTAAGCTTGTCTTTTTGTTTTTCAGGCGGATATTTGGAGCATGGGTGTACTGCTGTATGCTCTGCTGTGTGGGTTTTTCCTTTTGGATGATGACAATATGATGGCACTCTACAGGAGGATACCAGTGGGTATCAGTGGTGCTAGAATACACTGAGAAGGGAAATAGCTGAGCTTGACAAGAGGCCTTGCTTTTCAGATGGCAGAACATGCTGAGCTGTGGGTAGAAAGGCCACAGCACAGTCTGCTGAATATTGTCCCTGTTTTTGCTGCTTTGTCTACCAGTATTTTGTGGATTTGGTTCTACGCTTGGTTGGCCTATGTGGCACTGTAGCCTAATTCTGTACCATGAGAGCATACAGAATTTAAGGAGAAGTATTTTCCTGCCAATGGGCTGGATTTTTTTGTATCTGGTTCTTCAACTGGCTGCTCCCTATACTATCTGTAGTAAAAATATAGACACATCATTTGATTTCCCTGAAATGAATGTTCCTAAATGCCAGCTCTTCTCATGTCTACAAAAATCAAAGTTCTGCATTTGCTATTAGAATTTCCTCTTCCAGAATCAGGAGGTAATGTAGGACCCCACAGATTGCCTTCAGAATCCAACAGTTAGTTCTGTTTCCTTTCGGAGTGCATAACAACCTGAGCACATGAATTGAATGACGTGGCTTGTTAGTCTGGTACAAACTCTGCTGTACACTGAAACCTGGTCCATTTGTAAGCAGGACTTTGTCCATCTCTGCAGGACAGCAGAAAACCCTTTGTGCTAATCATGATGCCAAGAAGCAGAATGCGGCAAATGGCAGATGATCCAACTGCTTCAGGTGTTCATTTCCTTAAAACTGTGAATAGTTTTGGACTGAGAGTTTGTAAGCAGAACAGAGCTCTTAAAGCTGTCAGAGATTATTTCTGCACTGTTCAATTCTATCTGCCTAACATACACCGGATCTCAGAACTGCATTGCTTGAACTGGTGGAACTTGTTGAAGTGAACTGGGATGAGCAAGTTTTAGAACTTAGTCAGAATGCAGTAAAAAATGGATAATCTCATGAGTATTAAGGTACAGGCTTGCTATTTCTGCACTGAATTTGTTTTTATTTTACATGACTGTGATCTGAAAGTTGCTTGAAACGCAGGCACCTAGGCACTGTTGTGTAACTGAATTTCACACGATAGGTCCTGAAATATCCTGGAATCAAAAACTCTGACTTGTTTTAAGTCTGCTGCTTGAGTCTAATCAGGGTCATAGTGTCTGTGTGCAGTGTTTCTTTCCCTGTAATGCTCCACATCATTTCATTTTGGGAATATTGAAGGAAATGGACTATGTGCCATAACTGTTGTTAGAACAAAGTATGTCTGGTGTGATCTTATGCATAGGTTCTGTAACTGCTCTTCACAGCTCAGGTGTTTGACCTTCCTTTTGGTGAAGTGATGAAATACTGCTGGTTTCTATTTGTGCTTCTAGGCACCTTGAAGCTCTTAGGAATAGAACAATTGTCTCCAGTTCTTTTCAATGATATCAGTAACAGCTCAAGTGTTGCTGCCCACTAGGTAGACCCAAAGAAGCAGATTACAGTGAAACAACACACGAGCTGGACCTGAATGAGGATCACTTTCAAGACAGTGGCTATGCTGCTTCAAGCCTACTTGCTTCTTCCTGCCGCCACTCTATTACCAAGTATCAACAACCTTTCATGATTCAACTTGCAAATGTTTGAAACTAACCCTTGTGTTTCTATGCCTTCCTAGGTGATTCGAGCCCTTGTCAACCCCAAAGATCCAAACCAAGCAGTGTCTTTCCATCAATGGAGAGTTCTTATTAAGCATGAATCGCTGCAATTCGGATGACAGCCTTCCACATGGTAACAGTGATGGACACAAGGGGCTCATCCACGTTCATGCTCTCATATCTCCTGGCTCTGCTGAAGCTCGTGACCTGAGCCTGCCAGACACAGCAGTCACCTGCCTGGATTGTGACCCAGCGCCTTTGCAGTGCTGCCCATCCCAAGCACAGCCCGAGTGTCCCAGCAGCAGCACCACCATGCAGGAGCAGGGCAGCATCAGTGAGGTGAAGCTGAGCATCTTAGATGGGGACTTAGAGTCAGGCTGCCAGTCCCAGGCACCAGGCAGCAGCACCAGCTCTGAGCCACTCTCATCTTGACAAGAGGAGTCCCATCTTCACCCTTGACCTCTCAAGCCCTCCTGTCTTTTATTGAATAAAGTCACTCTCATGCTCAGTCATCGCCTCGACTGCATTCTGAGTCTTCAATCACAGGTATTGGAATGAATGCAACAAACAGCAAGGCAGCTCAGCTTGCAATGCTATGGCTGTGGGGTTCGTGCAGGCAGAGCTCTGGGTTCCCATTTTGCCTGGCTTTGGGATGTCTGCAGCAAGATCTCTACCATTTTGTATGGGAGCAAATAATCTCTAGCATCCAGGTTGCTGCTCATGATATATCCCAGTCTTCCTGGCTGTCACTTTGTGATACTTTTCAAAGCCTTCTGATACTCTTTGATGCCTTGGCTGCTCCCTAACACCTCTGTCCTCCTGCCATGTTGACTCACGTCTCCCACTTTTAAGCTGGCTTTGCAGATCATCTCCAGCCCTGTCATCATCACGCTGCAGCAGGAGGTGCTCACCTGGCCCAATGTCTGGCAGTACTGCTTGTTCTGCAGATGAGCAGCTGCCTCCTCATCTCTTCAGCTACAGTAGTTTTTCTCAGGGCAGTTAGATGCAGTCATGCTCCTCTGGATTTGGTGTGTTAAATCCATGCTGCATGGCAGCAGTCAGTGCAATACAAAGGTGTTCTGTGTGCCATAGCATTTCTCCAGGGACTGCCAAAGGTAGAAGCACAACACAGCACCATCCTTCTGACAGTAATGTCTGTGAGTGTTAGACATGTGAGCACTGCATCATCCCCAGCGTGTCAGTGCTTTTCCACACCAACCTGACTCTCACACTCTGCACTGAATGTAACTCTGCTCTTGTGGAGACAAATGCTTTCTGTCACATCCTCCATCCCTGCAACCATTTGCCGGTAGGCAGCTCTTGCAGAAGAATCAAGCAGCAGAACCTTGTGCTCACCCTACAGCATGCAAATGCTATGAAAGCAGAAATAACCTGGCATGCTCTGGGTCTGCAAGGCTGCACAGATGGGAGAGGTAGATTGTGTTTTTGCAGTGGAAGTTTCCAGTATTTTCAGTACATAGTGTAGGCCCTAACTGAATGTATAACCCTCTTGTAAAACAGCTGTATAAGTAGTTTTTCCACCAAGAAAGTTGCTGAACAGAATTAAGTTCAGACTGGGGGCATTCTGACATGGGGAGAATTGAGACAAGCACAAGATAAATACAGGGTGGGTAGAGCCCAGCACAGGACAGAATGAATGTACTGACTTTTGGAAACATTGCCCTTCTCTGTCCGCAGAAAAGTACAAGGCAGACCTAAAAACAAGAGGTTGGTAATTGACCTTCTATGGAAATGAATCCTAGCCACAGTCTCGAGGAGTCTGTGAGCCTGAGATGCTCAACCAATGAGAGCCATGAGAGCATCACCTGCAGTGGGTTTAGGGCACAGAACAGAATTGATTTCACTGACTGGTGTGCAGTTTCTCCCTTGCCAATAGGGGATGTGCGCGCAGTATTGCAATAATGAATAAGCACTGCTGCTATCGCTGCCATCTTTGCCTAACTAGAAATCTTTGACTTTGAGAGTTTCTCACACAAGGGGAGAGGGTAAGAAAGTAAAGAGGCACAGAAAACTAAGGGAAACTGCTCTTCTTTATCTTATCTATAAAAATTGATACGATGCTGTTGTGCATTTTTTTAATTTTATTTTTAATTTTTTGCTAATGTCAGTTAGATTGTTTTAAAATATCCACACACCAAAATCTGACTACCAAGCAAATGTAATGAAAATGAAATGAAGGTGAGTTAGTGGAAAGCACAAGGCCATATTATATTAGGCTCCAGCAAATTTACAGGCAGTCACTGCACGAAGAGGTAGATCTGAGTTGCACATTATATGATTCCCACAAAGATTAAGGAAATCTGAAGCTTTCAATATATTTTTTTAATTCTTTTTTCATTTCATTTTTAAACACCTGACCCAGACCCCAACCCTCACAGGAGCTGTAAAGATAACAGCATTAACCAGCAATGTAACTCTAATCCTAACCCTTACCCTGATTCTAAAATCGTCCCTAACTCCAAATGCAACAACAAAAATGATGCTAGAAGTTTGTAGCAAAAGGAACCTTAACCCTGATCATAATCCAAAAAAAAAATCATTATGGTAACAATAATCTTTACCTTAAGAGTAATATTAATCAGAGCCCAGATGATGCCTGCATCCAATCAGAAGCATGCTTTGCATTATTTAAGAGTTGTATTTTTTCCAATGAACTCTCTCTATTATCACGTTTATAAAGTAACAGAGTCTGTTCTTTTTCTCCTGACACTGTGCCTTACTCCTGACATCCCCTGGAAATGACCCAGATAGGGCACCATCAAAGTAATGCTAATAGTAATGTCAATCCTAAGGGTATCTCTAGCCTCAGTGTTAATGGGACGCTAACAACAATCCCAACAGCCTTAAACATTCTGGTGGTGTGAAAGAGGTGCTGCCTTGCACATGCTGGGCAGTCCCATTGCCTGTTAAATGCAGGCGGCAGCGTAGAAACATGATGCCCGTGGTCAGAATGCCCTGTGGCAGATCCTGGCACCGGAGAACTGACCGGAGAACCATGAGAGAACTGACAACAAATCACGCGACATCAGAACCGACCCAGTGGTTATTTACAAGCCTTGGGAGACCCAGACAGGATCTCAGAGTGGTGAATGTAGGTACAGAAGTTGTTACTACTCTGTTTTCTTCTAAAAGAAGTGGTTTTTTTTCATCTCAGAAGTTGGGGGGGGGGGGGGGGGGGGGGGCGGGAAAGGGATATCAATTTAATTACTCATTAATTTATTGACAGACATTCACGTTTGCTACGTTTGGAGAAGTTTTTATTTGTTTGCTGTGGTTTGGTTTTTTTTTTTTCTTTTTTTTTTCCCCCTTCCCTCCTCTTCCATCTTTGTGTTCTTCCCCTATAATCAAAAGAACGGATCCCCAGAGTCTGTCCCGCAGACGTTCTTTCCGTGGTCTCTGCTGCCACCTGCTGGCCAATACACGGAACTGCCACTGTTGGGCGTTTGGTGCCGCAGGAAGCACAACGCAGATCTGAGTTCTGACCGGTCTACGCAGCAAATCCGCCAGTCTTTATTGCGATAAGCCCTCCAGACAAGAGCATAAAGTCTTTGCCTGAGGGCAGGGTTAGTAGTAATGGATGTCAGTTTTGAAATTTCCAGTCCATTCACCATAGCACTTTCTGCCTCCATGTCCCATAACCAGAGCAGCTATGCTGGCATGCTCTCTTGGTTTCTGTCTAAACCACTGTACTATATCCATCATTTCAGCTGCTGTATTATGGGCAGCAGGGTTTGGGGTGTGGACACTGGTCAGGGCACTCCCACCAGCCTATCCTGCATTTTTTTTTTTTTTTTTTTTTTCATTTTTGGGTTACAATCAGTCAGATCTCAAATAGATCTAGTCCAAATGGAACCTCAAAATCTGACCTTTTAGTGCCTTCATTTACAGAGTCCATTTTATACAGATTCCCTTGTACAGGGTCCCCATGGTCCTCCAGACAGTTGTTACTGATCTTCCATAGGAGAATGATTGAATTAGGTTTTTTCCCATCAAAACTGCCACCTGTCTTTCCAATTTTTCAACACTATCATTCAATAGCTGATTTGCATCAGCCTGAGCCTCTTCAGTTATGTTCAGACAGTTCAAGGCCATTAAAAGTGGCCATGCCACCATGAACACAGCTAACTGTCATTCTCAAGTTGTAAGTATGTCTTTGCTAAGACCATGGAAATACTCAGTCAGGTGGGCCAGGGACTCATGGACCCTCCCTCCGTCCCACACAGGGCCCCATTTTTCAGTGACAGAAGCAGTGCTGCATTTTGAGGATCCTAGGAATCCCAGGACATGCCCTGACAAAAGGTCATTCAAAGGGGTAGTCTTTCCCCATCCAAACAACTCCATGATATTCACAGAATCACAGAATTGTAGGGGTTGGAAGGGACCTCCAGAGACCACTGAGTCCAGTCCCCCTGCCAAAGCAGGTTCCCTACACCACGTTGCACAGCTCAGCATCCAGGCAGGTCTTGAATATCTCCAGAGAAGGAGATTCCACAACCACCCTAGGCAGCCTGTTCCAGTGCTCTGTCACTCTCACCATAAAGAAGTTATTGCACACATTAGTGCAGAATTTCCTATGGTGCAGTTTCTGTCTGTTTCCCCTTGTCCCTCCTCCACACACTGCTGAAAAGAGTCTGGCCTCACCTCTTTGCCCCCCACACCTCAAATATTTATAGACCTGGATCAGGTCCCCTCTCAGCCTTCTTTTCTCAAGGCTAAACAGACCCAGTTCCCTAAGTCTCTCCTCATAGGGGAGATGCTCCAGGCCCTTCACCATCTTTGTGGTCCTCCACTGGACTCTTTCCAAGAGATCCCTGTCTTTTTTGTACTGGGGAGCCCAGAACTGGACACAATATTCCAGATGAGGCCTCACCAGGGCAGAGTAGAGGGGGAGGATCACCTCCTTCGACCTGCTGGACACGCTCTTTTTAATGCACCCCAGGATGCCATTGGCTTTTTTGGCTACAAGGGCACACTGCTGGCTCATGGTCAATCTGTCGTCCACCAGGACGCCCAGATCCCTCTCAACAGAGCTCCTCTCCAGCAGCTCTTCCCCCAGCCTGTACTGGTGCATGCAATTATTTCTACCCAGGTGCAAGACTCTACACTTGCTTTTGTTAAACCTCATCCGGTGTCTTACTGCCCAGCTCTCCAGCCTGTCCAGGTCTCGCTGAATGGCAGCACAGCCTTCAGGCGTGTCAGCCAATCCTCCCAACTTCGTGTCATCAGCAAACTTGCTGAGGGTGGTCACTATCCCCTCATCAAGGTCGTTGATGAAGATGTTGAACAAGACCGGACCCAGCACAGACCCCTGGGGGACGCCGCTAGTTACAGCCCTGCAGCCAGACACTGCACCGCCAACGACAACCCTCTGCACTCTGCCAGTCAGCCAGTTCTCGACCCACTTCACTGTCCAATCACCTATCCCATACTTCCTCAGCTTTGTTATAAGGATGTCATGGGAGACTGTATCAGTTATAGAGGTTATAGAGTTCAATTCCTGTAGTCAATTTGGCGGCCCAGGTGGGACCAGCTCTGTTCGCTGCAGGACCAGCTGAGAGGGAGACACTTTTGGCGCACCCTGAGATTTCTCTGAAGGACTCCCTTCCTCACCTGATCACTGCAGGGACAGACAAGGACCACCCATAGGTGGACCAGGTATGTGTATGGTAAGTGGAGCCCATATGTCTTGAGGAGACATCCTACACAGTTTACAGCCATACGTGCTGCTCCCAGGGAGGTGAGCTCATGGCTTTGGTTGCCAGCTGGGTAGGAAGACTCCTTGGGTGAGTTCCTATGAAAGGGAACTGTATGTCATATGAATGGAAACAAGAACAAATACTCTCTCCCAGGTAGTTGACAATAGGAGGGACCTAGGTTGGTCTCTCCTACGGGTATGGGATATAGTGGATAGCCTGTCAAATGGTAGCCTGGGTTCTCCAAGTTGTAATCACGGGGGTTATAGGTTGTATGTTCAATATTATCATCTGCTTTAAGTGTTTGGTACCGTGTGTCAAGCCGACTCTGGGAAAAACATTAACGTTTGCAACTGGTCGACCAGAGTATGAGTGTTATTAAGATTCCAGCTAGAAAACGTTGTCAGCATTGTGTAGTATGAATAAACCATGGTTTTTGATCTAAATGTCAGAGTGAGTGTGGTGTGAGTGAGACACAGAACAGCTGCAGGGTGAGTGCCGAGTCCCGATCCATGTTTCCTTCCTCCTGTGAGGGAAATGGCCAGACACGGACAAAGTGAAAGACTGTGTTGTCTGTCCACTCATATGTACTTTCTGCTTGTATGTAAGAAGACAGGAGTTTGTACTCTGTAGATTAGTAAGATTGTCCTGAGGAGAGGTGTACATTCCACCCGACCAATGAATGTCAACCCATTTATGTAATACTATGTACTGCTTGCGAGGAAGTGTGTGAGGGAGGTGGTTCAATCAGTGCTGGTTCTGTGGCACAGTGTTTATAACTGAAGAATACAGACTGTATTAAGGGAGTTTATGTGAACTGAAGAACTGTACTGTTTGACAAACAGTTTTGATGGTATAAGAAAGTGTAATTGTTAATGATATATGGAAGTGTACTTGAGGGAATGTGGAAGTGTATCTGAGCATACAAACAGAGGAAGCATTTACAGAAGAAAAAAGGTTAAAGTGAGTTTACCTGCACTGACATGAGAGCAACACCCTGAACCTCTGCCCTGTGAGCTGAGCAGAGCAGAGCAGAGACACAGTCCTCATGTATCAGGTAGTGTTATTCTGCTTACCAAATGAATGAGTTCACTACAGAAGAGGCAAATCTTCCCCTCTGCTCCATTTGTGGCATACTCTGGAGTTCAAGACATTGCAAAGCTATGGCACATCTACTTTCTTTCAATGATGACGCCTTAGTATGCTCTGGGCTGTCATTTCAATTGCATCTAAAGAAGTCTAGGGTCATGCCAACTGACAGGAAGCTGGCAAATGTTGTCTCATTGTAAGGAAGAGCAAGAAAGATGACATGGGCAATTATGGACCTGTCAGTCCAGAGCCTGGTAAAATTATGGAGAAAATGATGGTGGGAGTTATGGAAAAACAGCTGAAGGACAATTCTGTCATTGGTTGCAGCCAACACAAGTTTGTGAGGCGAAGGTCCTGTTTAATTTAAGCTCATTCTGTGACACAGTTATCCGTTTAGTTGACCAAGGGAAGCCAGTTGATGTAATCCTTGAGGATTTCAGTGGAGATTTTGATACTGTTTCTCACAACAACCTTCTGGACAGAATGTTCTGCATATGGCTAGACAGAAACACAATGTGGTGGGTGAGCAGTTGGCCAGTAGGTCAGTCCCAAAGGATTATAGTCAGTTTTTTCCATCAGGCTGGTAGATGGTCACTGTCGGGGTCCCCAGGGTTCCATTTTGGGGCCACTTTCCTTTCATGTTTATGCAGATGACTTGAATGCAGGACTAGAAGACGTTCTGAGCAAGTTTGCTGATGAGACCAGATGAGGAGGTGCTGTTGCCTCCACTGAGGGTGGAGAGGACTTGCAGAGAGATGTGGACAAGTCAGAGAAGTGGGTACCAGTTGGTACTAAGCACCAAGTGCATAACGTATAACAAGAACAAGTGCCTGATTGTGCACCGCAGAACATAAAGGACTTCAAACTCTGGGAGAATGTGCAAACGAGGGCACTGGAACTGAGAGATCTGAAGTTCAGAGTTTCACAGGGATTGACTGCTTGTTCAGACTGGGCCCTTCTCACATCCCTGCTCACATCCTGCAATGAAACATAGGTCTCATATGGGACATGAACCTCACAGCGTCCTTGCACCACATGTAGAGCCTGGGATCTTCTGTCCCCATGTCTTTCATTTAACATCATACGGACCTCCAACCCATTGCCCCAGGAAATGCCAGGAGCCAACATGAGAGACAGGATCTCTCTACCACTGGTCTTGCAATCAGGGCTTGACCTGTCTGCTTCGTAAGGCAAAGGAGAGGTTTCTTAGCATGCCAGTGCCTTTGCCTGCCTGTAGTCATGGCTTCCAGTTATCTTCTCTAACAAGTCCCTTGGGAAGCTTACTTGGTAATGGCCCTCAGTGGGCCCATTAATACTCCAAGAAACTTCACTGTTACTTCTGACTTTGTCTTGTTGAGCACTTTGTGCAAACTTCTCTCTGCACTAGAGGCTGATGAACTCAGCATCAAATGCACCCTGGGGCCCATTATAACCTAAAGAATCTCCTGTGCCTTATGCCATCTTGTTATCTTCTTCAGGTTATCAGAACTTGTTCAGCAAAAAGGAGGGATATCTGGAGAGAGCTTAAAGAATCCAGTATAAATTTATTGTCTATTTATTTATAGTTGGGTTTAAAGAAGACATTAAAGCAGCACTGTGCAACTGATACCAATCCAGGATGTCCCAATGAGTTCTGTACTGTTACTGTGTTGACAAAGGTCCTTCTCAACCTCCCCACCCAATTTCTGCTCACAATGGACCTATGGGACTTGCATCACTTTTCTTCACATCACTCTTCTCCTCTGCATTCATCCGCTCAGTGTTAAAACTGCTTTGCACCAACTCCCACTGGCTTTCCTCAGAGAACCAGCTACACATGGAAAAGGAAAGATTTCTCTTTTTTATCTGGCCAGCAAATGGAAAGAAAGGTGATGCAATTGAATGAACAGTAAAACACAGTGATCAACTGCATGCCATGTTCAAGCGGCATCTATTGAAGTCTGTCTTTCATATGGAATATTTTTAAAAGAAATGATTTGTTCTGAGGTAGGATAGGATAGATTGAATCACAGTGAAGTAGTTGACAACAGAGGCCATCAGACTCTGAGAGATGGAGCAAATTCCAGTAATCTTCCTGGGATAGATCAGCCAGGTAGTTGAGAGGTATCAACTTAAAACTGATCAGGACTTGTGAGTATTTCACACATTGAGATGGGTTAACACATTCTCATTGATTTATATCTTTGTCTCCAACTCTGTTTTTCACTTTTACTGACATTAATGAACATCTTTCAGACTTCGTGCCTTAATAAAAAAGAGACAGTGATTGAGAAAAAGAAAAAGTATAAGAAGAAAAAGAAAAAGAATAGATAGGAAGGGATAGATCAAATCACAGTGAAGGAGTTGACAACACATTCCATCAGACTTTGGGGAGATGGAACAAATTCCAGTAATCCCTCTGAAAGTCAGAAATCAGACAGATAATTGGGAGGTATCTGACTGAACAAAGAGCAAGGGATGGAGAAATCTGGAGGGCAGTGGGAGTAGTGTGTGCCCAAATGGCCTGCTGAAAACATGCCCTTAACCATGGCCATTTCTTTAGGAGAGCTGAAAAAACTTGGAGGATGAGGCACATCAAATAGGCAGCAGGGAAGAGTAGTGCTGGGCACCAGGCTACAGTCACAGGGCATTGGCACTGGCACCGCTGTCTGTGTCTCTGAACCTGAAGGCATTTGTGTCCAGCGAACACAGTTCTGGAAAACATTGTAGTTTCAGTAAAAGAAAAAAAAAGACATCAAATCACCTCAAAGATTCATATTTACAACTTAAAATGGAACAAGACTCATGAGAATTTTTCATGTTGAGAAGGGTTAACACAATTTCAATGATTTCCATCTTTGTCTTCAATTATTTGTTTCAGTTTTATTGACATTTATGATCAACTATTAAGCTTACAGCCTCAAAATAAATAAATAAATTAAAAGAGATACATTTGCATCTTGCACATGGCCTGAGGCCCCTTTCACCTTCGCAGTTCCCACAAGTCCTTCCATGCCGGAGAGTATGAGATCCAGCAGAGCACCTCTCCTCTTTGGTTCCTCCACTGCTTGGTCAAGAAGCTGCCATCTGTGCTCTCCATGGATCTGCTGGATGCCACATGATCTGCTGTGCTGTCCCTGCCACAGATAATGGAGTGACAAAGGCCACCAAATGGGACAAGGGACAGACAACATCAGATTCCCATCTGTCTGCAGAGGGCACCTTCCATTTACTCTCCCTGATCAGGAAGACAGGAAAAGACACTGATGGTCTCCTCTGTTTGCCATTTCCATTAGCTCTGACCTGTCTGCTCTTCCATCCCCAGGCAGAGCTCAGTGCACTCTCACAGAGGGCAGTCGCCCTTCTTTGTCTCCTCGCCCATCCATCCTAAAGACTCGGTATCCCCCTTGTGCTACAGTGCAGTTGTGGAAACCATTAAACTGTGTCCCCATGGTCCAAACAGGAGCTCAGGCCTGCAGCTCTACCAAGATTTCTAGCTTCTTGTGTGTTGGTGTTTGCATTAGTGCAAAAGCACAGAAGTAAATATCCTAATTGAAAAGCATCACTGGACATTGCCTGACTGGATAGCTCATCTATAGAATCAGTGTGCAGAAGGTGGCACACAAACATTAGACCGATCGTGGGTCTTGGAGGTGACGTAGAGCACGGACACACCATGGGCATGGCTTTCCTGAAGGCCCTGTGCTGCTCTTGTAGCTGTGAGTGAATTCACCGGACAGCCGGTGCTATCCCCTCTCTGGCCCTCAGCTGATGCCCAGGAAGGAGCTGTCTATCTCAGGGATTTCCCACATGGTTTACAAGCACTGGCACACATCAGGAGCAGCCCAGGCACCTTGGGCATCACCCAGTGTCTGTGTGTGAGCAGCTGCCTCCCAGCTGAAGGTCCGAGGACTCAGAGCAGGAGCTCACATGCAGGCAACTCCTTGTGCTCTTCTGAACTGAACCAGAGGAATCCCAGCTCCTGTGGGTGTGTAGGGAGCTGAATCCCATTTCAGCTCCAGGATTTCTGTCAAGGGATGAGACTCCTGCACTGCCTCAGCTGGATCACTGCCCTGCACAGGGAAAGTCCAAACCTTGCCTTCCTTGTCTGGTTGCCCTTATTGTTTCATCAAACGATCTCTGGGAGCACTCCCCATATGTCTCCAATCAGTCACTGACCACTGGACATGTGGTGGTTAATTGAGCGAATTTCAAAGCACAGTCATGATGCTGTTGTCTTTCAGGAGCTGTTGGCCATGAGGACCCAGGGACATGTCAGGGGAAATGAGTGGGAAGGATAAAAATGACATAATCTGCTGCTTGCTTGTCCAGGTTCCTGGGACACAGGGAGCTCATAAAAGTGGGCAGAGCTGCAGAGAGACAGCTGTGCCCAGGAGCAGATCTCGTGCACAGCACAGCCTGCAGGTGACAGAAGGAGAGGAGAGAAATTGGAGAGAGCTTGCAGGATGTGTGTGGTGTGAGCGGGCTGTGAACTCACTGCAGGAGCATTGCTCACAGACCATGACAAGGTAAGTCTCACAGCTGACCATGAGCTGCTTTTAATTAAGGGGTAACTATAACTGGGACATCCCATAGGAGATCTGACTGCAGGCACTGCATGTTTCTTTACTGTGGAAAAAGCTTTCTGCTCCAGCTGAGACGGGTGCCCAGGGCTGTCCTGCAGAGCAGGGTCCCTGCTGTGCCCCAGGGGCTGTGTGCCGGGTATGGGACTCTGCCGCCTGCCAGGCTCAGCACTCAGCCTGCCCGGGGAGCTGCCCAGGGCGCTGCGGGGAGACGTGTAGGGTAAGGAGCCCCCGGCAGGGTTTGTGCTGCCACAGCTGCTGCCTGGGGCAGGGGATCAAAGCTCCACTGCACAACGGAATGTTTCTGAGGGCACTTTGCAAGAGGAGAGCCAAGGCAGGGGGTTTCCATTTCCTGTTCTGAGGCAAAGAGGTTTGGAGTCAGAAATCTAAAAGGGGCAATAAGAGTTCTGAGAATTTTTCATCAATCAATTGCTTGTTTTGTGAACACTCACACATGATGTGCTTTCAGTCTCCCCTTTCTCGAAGGATGGAATTATCTTCATTTTCTGTAGGCATGAATAATTCACTTATCCTACAAACAGGCAGCATTTTCTAACTGAAACTGAATGCCACAGAAGCTCGGGTAGGGGGCTCTAAGAGCACTTGGGGTAAAGATATGAGACATGAAACAGATGAAAATATCCAGGGAGAAGGGATAAGAAAATAAGAGGAAGGTTAGAGCTCCATATGCTGCTTCTGCTTAAGGAATGCTGATCTACATGAAATTAAATGCAAGTAATGGTGCTAAATGTACACTGTTGTAGGAGAATTAAAACATTTCATAGTATAGCAGGAGTAGTGCCTCTGAGAATGGTCTGGACTTGTCATTATCTTCTGCACTCTGAGCAGGACTCCAAGCCCAACAACAGCAGATGCCCAACAGCAGCTCCATCAGTGAGTTCCTCCTGCTGCCGTTGGGAGACACGCGGCAGCTGCAGCTCCTGCACTTCTGGCTCTTCCTGGGCATCTACCTGGCTGCCCTCCTGGGCAACGGCCTCATCAGCACAGCCGTAGCCTGCGACCGCCGCCTGCACACCTCCATGTACTTCTTCCTCCTCAACCTGGCCCTCCTCGACCTGGGCAGCATCTCCACCACTCTCCCCAAAGCCATGCCCAACGCCCTCTGGGACAACAGGGCCATCTCCTACACAGGATGTGCTGCACAGCTCTTTTTCTTTACCTTCTTCATGTCAGCAGAGTATTCCCTTCTCACCATCATGTCCTATGACCGCTATGTTGCCATCTGCAAGCCCCTGCACTACGGGACCTTGATGGACAGCAGAGCTTGTGCCACCATGGCAGCAGCTGCCTGGGGCACTGGGGTTCTCAATTCCCTGCTGCACACTGCCAGTACGTTTTCACTGCCTCTCTGCCAAGGCAATGTTGTCAACCAGTTTTTCTGTGAAATTCCCCAGATCCTCAAGCTCTCCTGCTCAGAATCAAATCTCAGGGAAGTTGTGTTTCTCATTTTTACTATCAGTTTAGACGTAGGCTGCTATGTTTTCATAGTTGTGTCCTATGTGCAGATCTTCGTGGCTGTGCTGAGGATGCCCTCTGAGCAGGGACGGCGCAAAGCCTTCTCCACGTGCCTCCCTCACCTGGCCGTGGTCTCCCTGTTTCTCAGCACTGGTGCTTTTGCCTACCTGAAGCCCCCCTCCATTCCCTCCCCACTCCTGGATCTGACAGTGGCACTTCTGTACTCAGTGGTTCCTCCAACACTGAACCCTATTATCTACAGCATGAGGAACAGGGAGATCAAGCACGCTCTCAGGAAGGTGTTGCAATACTCACTATTCCCGCTTCAATAAAGTGCACATCTTCATCGCATGATTCCCAGTGATGGTTCTTCATCTTTTATGCATCTTTGATTGATTGATTATGTGAGATATAGCAATGTGCAAAAAAATGTTATTGAACTTATAAATAAAAATTTGTTTCACTTCTTTCACACCTACTATCCATTTTCTCACTCCAAGAGCTCATGTAAACATGGAACCAGATTCCCCGAATAGGTTAAGAGATAAATAAATAGCATTCAAAATACGCTTTTCCTTAGCTCTTCTCTTATCCAACTTTGTCTGGATTTGGGGAAGGTACAGCCACAGATAGAAGCACAACTAGTTCTTTTCATTCCTCCTCTCTTTACACTGATACAGTGCACAGAGGATTCGAGTCCTCTCATTTCTACAGGCCTGAAGGTCTTGTGTGTCTCACAGCAGTCCCGTCGTCTCTACAGCAGCACTCAGTGGTTTGCTTAATTTTCTTATCTCAATACTTGGAACAGCTACAGGACCTGTAGCATAAGTGACCGCAGAGCTCCTTATGAGGGGTGGAGTGACAGTGGGATCTGTCCAGAGCTTGGAGCAACTGCAGGATGTGTAGCAAAAACTTGGAGCTATTGCAGGGACTGTGCCAGAAGTTGCAGAGGCTGCAGCAATGTCAGCAGATCCAGCTCTCTTCCCCTTGAAGATGCTGAATAGTGTTGAACACAGCTCAGTAGGTGTGGGCCAGGCCCTGGCACACTGCAGTCATTTGGGCCTTTTTAGGATTACCAGTGCCACAGCAGACCTGTCTCCAATATTCTACCAGTTTCTCAGGATCCTGCAGTTGCTCGGAGATGAAGTTCCAAAGCCCTGGGGGTGCCCACCACTCCAGGCAGCTGCCCAGACTGTCCCACACCCCCTGCCATGCAGAGCCTTCTCACCTTGGGGCAGATCTCTCACTGATATTCCTGAATAATTGTTTAACCTCAATCCTAGAATCATAGAATCACCAAGGCTGGAAAAGGCCTGAAAGATCATCCAATCCAACCGTTCACCTATTACCAATAGCTCCCACTTAACCATGTCCCTCAACACAATATCCAGTCTCTCCTTGAATACCCCTGGTCTCCCAGAGACGACAGTGTAAAATGTGTAATTCCTAATCATACCAACAATATTACTTCCAAAACCCAAAGATGTCCAAAGAGCTGAATGTGCACAAAACTTCACTTTGCCAATTTTATCGTGGTACAAACCAAGGTCAAACAGCATAGCAAAATAAATACCCTAATCCAGCATCCAGAGTTGACAAATGATGCAGCAGGGAAAACAAGCAGCAAGCAAGGAGCTGTGAAATGCAGCTTCATGAGAAGACTCAGCAAGCTTCACAAATAGGGAAACTATCAGCACCATGGCCTGCACATCTCCAACTCCCACAAAGCCCTGTCCACTCTGGACAGATGTGCTGTTACCACAACCCTTGGAGCCTCACATCAGGCACCAAAATGACTGTGGTTGTTGAACCCAACATGTGGCTCAGCAGCTCACAGTGCTTTGTGTACTGCCCCATTCCCAGTGGGATGGGGATGAGAACTGGGAAAAAGAGTACAACTTCTGGGTTGTAACAAAGCAGTTTACTAAGAGAGATAAAAGGAGAGGAGTAATAGTAATCACTATATATCCGTTGATATAGAATCGTATGTAACAACTGATGCACAAGCACTTGCTCAGCACCACCAGACTGATGCTCAGCTGGGCCCTGAGCAGTGAAGAGACTGAGATGAACTTCCACCCCTTTCAATACAATTTCTGCTTGCTGTCAGCTGATAGAGAACGTCCCTTTGGCCACTATCAGTCAGCTGTCCTCACTCTGTTCCCTCCCAGCTCCATGTGCCCTCCACTGACCATGGCCTTGGCTCTGTACAACACTGCTTAGCAGCAGCTGTAAACATCAGAGTGTTATCAATGGTTTTCTCCTAGAACCAAAACACTGCACCACAGCAGACAGTCTGAAGAAAACAATTCCATCCCAGCTGTAACTCAGATTCCTGCCTGTCCCCTCTTCTTGTTCTTCCTGATCAGGAAGCAAGGAACAGAATCTGCCGCTCTCCTCTCTGAGCCCTTTCCATCAGTTCTCAGCTGGCTCCTCTGCCATCCCCAGGCAGAGCTCAGTGCCCTCTCACGGATGGCAGCAGCCTTTTCTCTTCTTCCTTGCCCATCCGTCATGCAGAATCTGTACCCCATTTGCTACAGTACAGAGCTGAGAATCAACCCACCGTGTCTCTGTGAACCAAACAAGACCCTAGGCCTGCAAAGGCACAGAGATTTGGAGTTCGCTGAGTGAATGTTTGTGGTCCTCTCATTAGTGTAAGGATTCTTCAGAAAGCATCCCCTTCCAGAAGCATGCTTTGATTTAGCCTGTCTGGGTCTTGCATCTACACTGTGGTACTGATGTTCAGGGCCTTGCTCAGAATCAGCAGCCTGCATGAAAGGAAAAGCTCTGTGGTTTTCTCTTGATTTGTCCCGTTTATTTCCCATGCTACCCGCACTGGTCTACAGGCACTTTAGGGCAGCAGTAGGTTGGGGTTACCCCCAGAGGGTACACAGTAAGATTTAGGACGGGGTATTGGCAACAAGACTTTCTCTGAGGAATCCTCACACAATCCTATAGAACAACTCAGAGGCTTTCCATTCAATCTCCAACATCAACAATATCCCTCAGCCCTTCTCTGTCACATCCAATTCCCCACCCTTCCCCATTTGGACCTGGTTTAAAGCCCTATAATCAATCAGTGCAGGAGCATTTCAGATGGGGTCATGGAGGAGGCAGACTGCCATTCTTGGGGTGGCCATTTTCCCAGGAGGGCATGGTGGGAGGGCTTTGTCCCATCTGGTTCCACCAACACTTGCATCCACCCAGCAGAAGGCTGTGCCCTCTGTGTTCCACTTGAACTCTGCATGGAGCTTACAGTTGGCAGTGACATGGCTGAGAAGCTCTGGGCATGGATTAAGGGACAGGGAATTAATGTGCCTTCCTAACTTCCTCCCTGCATGCCTTAGCAACTTCCTTGTAATCTCCCCAAGTACCCAGCCCCTTCTTCCAGAGGACGGAGATTCTCTTTTTCTTCCTGAGTCTCAATAGTTTTTCCCAGTTCATCTGCACTGGTCTTCTTCCCCTATGGCTCACCTTATGGCATTCAGGGACAGCCTGATCTCATGCCTTTAAGATTTCCATCTTGAGGAGTGTCCAGGCTTCCTGGACCCCTTTACCCATAAGGAGCGACTCCCAAGGGACCTGTGCTACAAGTGTCCTGAACAGGTCAAAGTCCGCCCTCTAGAAGTTCAGGATAGTAGTTTTGCTAGTCACCCTTCTGACATCTCCAAGAATAGAGAATTCTACCATTTCATGGCCACTCTGCCCAAGACAGTCCCCAACCTTCTCAACTCCTACCAGTCCTTCACTGTTAGTGAAGAGCAGGTCTAGCAAGGAACCACCCCTGGTAGGACTTCATACCAGCTGTGTAAGGAAGCTGTCTTGCATGCAATCTATAAACCTCTTGGACTGATTCCTCTGCTATTTATTATATTCCCAGCATATATCAGAGAAGTTGTAGTCTCCCAAGAAAATGAGTGCTGGCAATCTTGCGACTTCAGTAAGCTGCTCATAGAATGCCTCACCCATCAATTAGGCGGTCTATAAGAAACCTTTAGCAAGATGTCACACTTACAGGCCTTTCCCCCGATCCTTACAAACATGCACTTCATTCTGAAGCCCAAGCTCTTCAACATCAAAACTCTCTTTAATATAAAGGGCCACACCACCACCCTTCCTTCCTCCTCTATCCCTTCTGAAGAGCTTGTAACCATCCATCACAGCACTCCAGTC
Organism: Coturnix japonica; assembly: GCF_054131305.1. Taxonomy (NCBI): domain Eukaryota; kingdom Metazoa; phylum Chordata; class Aves; order Galliformes; family Phasianidae; genus Coturnix; species Coturnix japonica. Next base: position 3,345,517 of record NW_028188947.1, read on the forward strand.
ATGGCAGTGGTCCCACCATGGGTCGGTAATAGCAACTAGGTCATGGTTTGTCAGATGCACAGTTGCTTCCAGCTCCTCTTGCTTGTTGACCAAGCTGCGTGCGTTGGTGTAGACGCACTTCAGCTGAGGCATCTGCCTCTCTCCCAGCTCAAACAGCATTTCCCTAGGCTTATCTCTGGTAAGCCCTGTTTTGTCCACTCCCCCATCGTAGCTAGTTTAAAGCTCTTTCGATAAGCCCCGCTACCGTCTATGCTAGGATTCACTTCCCCCTTTGAGACAGTTGGGTTCCATTCATGGATAACAGACCATGGGCCAAGTAAACTGTCCTGTGATCAAAGAACTCAAAGTTTCTGGCTCAGTACCCACCTCTGAGACAATTGTTCATTGCTTTGCTTTCCAAGCCTGCTCTGTGTCCCTCACTGCCACTGAAGGTATAGAACAAAAAATCACTTGATCTCCCACTTTGTGAACTAAATGGCCTAAATTCCTGAAATCTCTTTTTATAGTTTGTAGTCTTATCTAAGAAATTTCATCACTGCCCACCTAAACTATGAGTAGTGGAAAATAATCAGTGGACCTAACCAGCATTGGGAGTTTCCTCATTATGTCCCTGACCTGAAACCAAGAAGGCAGCAGACTTACTGACAACTGGGGTCCAGTCTGCAAATGGGGCCCTCTATTCCTCTGAGAAGGGAGTCACCCACCACGGCCACCCTTCTTTCTTTCATGGCAGAGGAAGTCACAAGGCTTGGTAGTGACTGCCTTGCATTAGGTTTCCTCCTAGGCAGATCCTCCATTGCCTCCCCATTCTTATCTCCTTCAGATTTCAGAGTGTCAAACCTGTTGCTTAGATGGATCAGGGGTCGAGGGCTAGGCAGGCATGGGGGGGCTCCTGTGATGTTGAGTTGGGACTCTCTTCCAACCCTTCTCATCAGTCAGGTCTGTCTGACTGTGACAGGGCAGGGAGTCAACCACTTTTCTGGGGGTATCTGCCTGGCAGCCTTCCCTCGGGGATGCCAGCAAGTCACTCCACCAGCCCATCTCCCGATCACACTCCCTGATGGTAAACTGTGAGTAAAACCTTGAGTAAAGTGAGAGTTCACCTAGACAAAAGTATGAGTAGAAACATGGACTGACGTGAGGGTAAACCCAGAGTAAACCCAGGATCCCATCCATTGGGCATGCACAGCCTCTGAGGGCAACTTTTTCCAGTGTTGCTGTGTAAAAATATAGGTTCCTCACATCTAACCTATGTCTCCCCTTTTTAATTTAAATCCGTTTCCATTTGTCCTGTTATCAACAGACCATCCCATCCTTATTCTAGCGTTAGGCATCTCATCCTCAGATGGAAACCCTGGGGCTGAATTGGGATCAGTTTTTCAAAGAACCACAGGAGCTACAAGTTCACCTAGCTGAGTTCAGATGTGCACAGTGAGGTGTCTGTGTGTGAGTCCCTCATCTGAATCCTTGGTTTTTATTCCACAGGGACTGCACTACTCATACACAGTCTCTCAGTGATGCCCAAGGTGCCTTGGGTGATCCTAGTTTTGTGCTAGTGCTTGTAAACTGTGACGGAAAATCTATGAGATAGACACCTCCTTCTGGAGCATCAGCTGAGGGCCAGAAGGGAGGTATTCTTGGCCATCCTAAATACCACCTCAGCCACGTGCTTAGGGCACCCATTGTGTCTTTTGCACCTGACCCCATGGAGTATGTAGTGATATTCAGCTTATCAAAAGGATGAGCTCAGAACAGAAGAGGCAGATCTTCCTCTCTGCTCCATCTGTGGCATAGTCTGGATTTCAAGGCATTGCAAAGCTATGGCACATCTACGTTCTTGCACTGATGACACTTTAGCATGCTCTGGGCTCGCATTTCAATGGCATCTAATAAATCTAGGGTCATACCTGTTGACAGGAAGCTGGCAAATGTTGTCTCATTGTAAGGAAGAGCAAGAAAGATGACACGGGCAACTATGGACCTGTCAGTCTCACTACAGTGCTTGGTAAAATTATGGAGAAAATGATGGTGGGAGTTATGGAAAAACAACTGAAGGACAGGTCACAGACAACACAAGATACAGAGGGGAAGGTCCTATTTAATTTCAGGTCTTTTTATGACACCTTTATCCATTGAGCTGAACAAGGGAAGGCAGTTGATGTAATCCTTGAGGATTTCAGTAGAGCTTTTGATACTATTTCTCCAGCACCCTTCTGGACAGAAATTCCTGCATACAGCTAGACAGAAACAGAACGTGGTGTGTTGTAATACAAGAAGAATTTTACAGAGCAGCAGCCATGGATTGAGATAAGGAGTTCACAGAGCAGCAGCTGCGGAGCAGGATAAACAGCATGAGAACAAAGGACATCTCTAGGAAAAGAATGAATGGCTCGTGGCTTTGAAGGGGGGTTATAGGGTTGTTATTGCAGTAGCTTTCCTCCAATTAGCGTGTGTGATTTTTGGACACCCTTGTCTGTCTCCTATAAAAGTCTGGCTTTCGGGCAATAAATTGATGCAGCTATATGTAACTATATTGGTGTTTCTCTGTTTGACCCAGCACGCTGACATTTTGCCTTTCAGGTTCACCAGCAGTGGTGGGTGAGCAGTTGGCCAGTAGTTCTGTCCCAAAGGATTATAGTCAGTGGGTTCCATTGGGCTGGTAGATGGTCACTGTCAGAGCTCCCCAGGGTTCCATTTTAGGGCCACTTTCCTTTCATGTTTATGCAGATGACTTGCATGCAGGACTAGAAGATGTTCTGAGCAAGTTTGCTGATGAGACCAGATGAGGAGGTGTTGTTGCCTCCACTGAGGGTGGAGAGGACTTGCAGAGAGATGTGGACAAGTCAGAGAAGTGGGTACCAGTTGGTACTAAGCACCAAGTGCATAACGTATAACAAGAACAAGTGCCTGATTGTGCACCTGGGTATGGGCAACCCTGGACATAAACACTGTCTGTATATTGGACACATGAGAGACGTCTGACTGAAAAGGATTGGGGGTCCTGCTCAACATAAAATTTTAAGTGAGTCAGCAGTGTGCCCAGCCAGCCAAGAAGGCCAACAGTCCCCTAAAGTGCATCAAGCAATTTATTGCCAGCTGGGTGGGAGAAAGGTTTGTCCCTCTTTGCTCTGCATTGCTACTGCCTCACCTGGAGCACTGGGTGCACTTCTGGGCAATGCAGAACATAAAGAACATCAAACTATGGGAGAGTGTGCACAGGAGGGCACTGGAACTGAGAGATCTGAAGTTCAGAGTTTCACTGGGATTGACTGCTTGTTCAGACTGGGCCCTTCTCACACCCCACATCCTGTGATGAGACACAGGGCACATGTGGGATATGAACTTTAACAGCATCCTTGCACCACATGCAAATGCTTTTCCCAGTGCTTCAGTGTTCCACCACCCATTGCTTTCAACATAGTTTTCAACACCCCATTGTATCTTTTAATTTTACCAGAAGCTGGTGCATGGTAGGGGATATGATAAATCCACTCAATGCCATGAACTTTGGCCCAAGTATTTATTAAGGGAATTTTTGAAATGTGTCCCATTATGAGACTCAGTTCTTTCTGAGGTGTCATGTCGCTATAGGACTTGTTTCTAACAACCCAATATTGTGTTTCTGGCAGTAGCATGGGGTACTGCGTATGTTTCAAGCCACCCAGTGGTTGCTTCCACCATGGTAAGCACAAAACGCTTATCATTATGAGATCCTGGCAAGGTGACATCATTCACCTGTCACTCCTCCCCATATTTATACTTTTGCCTTGGCCTTCCCCCCAGAGAGGCTTCATATTCTTGGCTTGTTTAATTATGGCACATGATTCACAGTCATGAATAACCAGTGCAATAGCATCCATAGTTAAGTCCACCCCTCAGTCTCTAGCCCAATTATATGTTATGTCCATTCCTTGATGGCCTGAGGTCTCATGGAACCATCAAGCTTGAAATAATTCACTCTTGTTCTGCCAGTCCAAGTCTATTTGAGCCACCTCAATTCTGGCAGCTCGACCTACCTGATGGTTGTTTTGTTGTTCTGCAATAGCCCGACTCTTGGGCAAGTGTGCATCCACGTGACACACCTTTACAATCATATCTTTTTTTTGAGCAGTTATGTTTTTCTACAGTTCAGCAGCCCAAATAGGTTTACACCTCCGTTGCCAGTTATTTTGTTCCCACTGCTGTAACAACCCCCATAAGGCATTTGCCACCATCCATGAGTCAGTATAAAGATAAAGCATTGGCCACCTCTCCCGTTCAGCCACATCTAAGGTCAGCTGGACAGCTTTTACCTCTGCAAACTGACTTGATTCTCCTTTACCTTCAGTGGCCTCTGCGACCTGTCGTGTGGGGCTCCAAACAGCAGCTTTCCATCTCCGATGCTTCCCTACAATATGAAATGATCCATCAGTGAAAAGAGCATATTTCTTTTCATTTTCTGGTAGTTCGATGTATGGTGGGGCCGCTTTAGCACATGACACCTCTTCTCCTGGTGATGTTCCAAACTTTTTATCTTCAGTCCAGTTCATGATCACTTCTAAAATTCCTGGACGATTGAGGTTCCCCATCCGCGCTTGTTGTCTAATCAGTGCAATCCACTTGCTCCAGGTGGCATCGGTAGCATGATGGGTGGAGAGAACCTCCCCTTTCAACATCCGGTTCATCATTGACAGTCGAGGTGCCAGAAAGAGCTGCATTTCAGTACCAGCTACTTCGGAAGCAGCCCGAGCCCCCTCATACGCGGCTAAGATCTCCTTCTCAGTTGGAGTGTAGCACTCTTCAGACCCTTTGTACGCTCAGCTCCAGAATCCCAGGGGTCGGCCTTGGGTCCCTCCTGAGGCTCTTTGCCACAAACTCCAAGTGGGACCTTTCTCTCCAGCAGCAGTATAGAGGATGTTCTTTACATCCTGTCCAGTCCGTACTGGCCCCAGGTCCATGGCACAGGCTATCTCCTGTTTAATCTGTTCAAAAGCCTGCTGCTGCTCTGGGCCCTATGCAAAATCATTCTTCTTCTGCATCACCTGATAAAGGGGGCTTACAATGAGGCTGTAGTTTGGAATGTGCATCCTCCAAAAGCCCACTGCACCCAGGAAAGATTGTGTCTCTTTCTTGCTAGTTGGTGGAGACATGGCAGTGATTTTGTCAATCACTGTTGGGATGTGATGACATCCATCCTGCCACTTTATACCTAAGAACTGAATTTCCTGGGCAGGCCCTTTTACTTTGCTTCACTTAATAGCAAAACTGGCTCATAGAAGAATTTGAATTATTTGCTCTCCAGCACAGCAGCACTCAGTGGGGGTGTGACCTCATTCAGGCCACGGTAGTCTACTGTCAGCCTCCATTCTCCACTGGCTTTACGCACTGGCCATATGGAGCTGTTAAAAGGTGAGTGAGTTTTACTGATCACTCCCTGATTCTCCAACTGGCGAATCAAATCATGAATGGGGAGCAAGGAATCCCTGTTGGTGCGATACTGCCGTCTGTGCACTGTCTTTGTAGCAATCGGTACCTGCTGCTCTTTTATTTTTACTCGTAGCAGCCTCACAACAGACGGGTCCTCTGACAGGCCAGGCAAAACAGACAGCTGCTTAATGTTGTCCATATCTACAGCAGCGATTCCAAAGGCCCAGTGATACCCCTTAGTATCCTTGAAATGCCCTCTTCTGAGGTATCCTCAATACCAAGTATGAACGGAAACCCTGGACCACTCACATAGGATGTTTTTTCCAGTCTTTACCAGTGAGGCTTATTTCAGCCTCCAACACAGTCAATTCTTGAGAGATATCCAGAAATATGGATTGATTCTGTCCCTTCATGACTGGAGGGCATTAGGGTGCACTGTGCACCAGTATCCACCAGTGCCTTATATTTCTGTGGTTCTGATGTGCTAGGCCATCAAATCCACACAGTCCAATAAACTCTATTATCCCTTCCACTCCCTTGAATGAGGGCAGGGCCCTTCTATTGGTTACCTGTGATAACTGGAGCAGCCGTACTGGTGGTTGGACTGTTTTGTAGTTCCCTCACCCGTGCTCATAGTACAGGAGTAGGCTGGTCATGCCACTTCCTCGTGTCTTCTCTGTGGTCACGTAGGTAACACCACAAGGAAACACACAGTGCAATTTACTGTTGTTCCTTGCTCAATCTGGAAAGCGCTTGTGTCTAATAGCTGAGAATTTTAATGATACACATGAAGGCTTTATGGTCGTTAATTTCTTTACGATCTCTCGCCTTCAACTGAAGCAGCAGCTAGGCCAATTACCAAGTGACACCAAGGAGATGAAGTGGCAAAATGGCGATTTATTGAAACAGACACATCCTTATATAACCTACGCCTTTTTGTCTACACCCACTGTATTACACTAAGATTCTTCCAGAATATGGGGAAGGGCCTGTCACATCACAACAAGCTACCGTCCCAGCTGTCCCAACAGCGAAGCAACCAGGTAACAAGAGATTCATTCTGGTGCCGTGTGAACTCCTTTCTTACGCCTTCGATTTCAGTCATCTTCAGGGATCGACAAACAGTAACAGAGATTTCCTCCTCATCACTCTCTTCTTCATGACACTTTTCCTTTTTCCTTTCTCGGTACTTATCCAGACCTGTCACCTGGATCTTCTGTTGCCTCCTCCTCCACTTCTTTTTTCCGTTCTAGACGTGAGGACACCCATTTCCATTTCTTGCCTTCCACAAGGGCAACTGATATTGTTACTGGTGCCTCCTGTGACTGATCAAAATTGACTTGGGGATTTCCCTTTTTGGCTAGAACCTCAGCTCGGAAATTCTCTCTTTTCGGAACAGTGTTATATAGAGCACGGTAAGCACAAGCCAAGCCCCAAATAAGTCATACCCCCTTAGATCTATCTAGGCTGCGCCATCCCTGACTCAAATACTGGCTTAGTTTCTCGGGATCCCACAGGTGTTCAAGAGTTAAATCCCATGACATTGCGGGCCCCCATGTGTTGGCGAACCTGAAGGCAAAAGTCAGCGTTCTAGGACAAACAACCACACACCAATATAGTTAAATATAGCTGTGTCCATCTATTGCCTGAAGAGCCGTACTTTTATAGCAAACAAACAAGGGTGTTCAAAAATCACACGTACTAATTGGAAGAAAGCTTCTGCAATAAGAACCCTAAAACCCCGCTTCAAAGCCACGAGCCTTTCACTCTTTTGCTAGAGGTGTCCTTGGTTCTCATGCTGTTTATCCTGCTCTGCAGCTGCTGCTCTGTAAAGTGCTTATCTTGATCCATGGCTGCTGCTCTGTAAAATTCTTCTTGTATTACAACAGAATGGCAGTTCCCTGGGGTCTCCAGCACACCCCCAGCCAGCTGGCAAATGCCACTGAGGACCTTTAGGAAAGACATGCCCTGGGTAGTGACAATGTTCACTGGACAACTGTGAGCCCCACAATGGGTCTCGTACCTGTGTGCCATCTTCTGAACACCAGTAGCACGGTGTAGATGCAAGGCCCAGCCAGGCAAAATCAAAACATGCTTCTGGAAGGGGATCCTTTCTGAAGAGTCGTTACACTAATGAGAGGACCACAAACATTCACTCAGCGAACTCCAAATCTCTGTGCCTTTGCAGGCCTAGGGTCTTGTTTGGTTCACAGAGACACGGTGGGTTGATTCTCAGCTCTGTACTGTAGCAAATGGGGTACAGATTCTGCATGACGGATGGGCAAGGAAGAAGAGAAAAGGCTGCTGCCATCCATGAGAGGGCACTGAGCTCTGCCTGGGGATGGCAGAGGAGCCAGCTGAGAACTGATGGAAAGGGCTCAGAGAGGAGAGCGGCAGATTCTGTTCCTTGCTTCCTGATCAGGAAGAACAAGAAGAGGGGACAGGCAGGAATCTGAGTTACAGCTGGAATGGAATTGTTTTCTTCAGACTGTCTGCTGTGGTGCAGTGTTTTGGTTCTAGGAGAAAACCATTGATAACACTCTGATGTTTACAGCTGCTGCTAAGCAGTGTTGTACAGAGCCAAGGCCATGGTCAGTGGAGGGCACATGGAGCTGGGAGGGAACAGAGTGAGGACAGCTGACTGATAGTGGCCAAAGGGACGTTCTCTATCAGCTGACAGCAAGCAGAAATTGTATTGAAAGGGGTGGGAGTTCATCTCAGTCTCTTCACTGCCCAGGGTCCAGCTGAGCATCAGTCTGGTGGTGCTGAGCAAGTGCTTGTGCATCAGTTGTTACATACAATTCCATATCAACGGATATATAGTGATAACTATTACTCCACTTCTTTTATCTCTCTTAGTAAACTGCTTTGTTACATCCCAGAAGTTGTACTCTTTTTCCCAGTTCTCATCCCCATCCCACTGGGAATTGGGCAGTGCACAAAGCACTGTGTGCTGCTGAGCCACATGTTGGGTTCAACAACCACTGTCATTTTGGTGCCTGATGTGAGGCTCCAAGGGTTGAGATAGCAGCACATCTGTCCAGAGCGGACAGGGCTTTGTGGGAGCTGGAGAAGTGCAGGCCATGGTGCTGATATGTGTGGATGTGCTCCCTATGTGTGGAGCTTGTTGAGTCTTCTCATGAAGCTTCACTGCACAGCTCCTTACTTGGTGCTTGGATGCTGCATTAGGGTATTTATTTTGCTATGCTGTTTGACCTCAGTTTGTACCACGATAAAATTGGCAGCTGACAAAGTGAAGTTTTGTGCACATTCAGCTCTGCGGTCATCTTTGGGTTTTGGAAGTAATATTGTCCATATGATTAGGAATTACACAATTTACATTGTCGCCTCTGTGAGTCCGGGGGTGTACTGGATATTGTGTTGAGGGACATGGTTTAGTGGGAGCTATAGGTAATAGGTGAACGGTTGGACTGGATGATCTTTTAGGCCTTTTCCAACCTTGGTGATTCTATGAATCTATGATTGAGGTTAAACAATTATTCAGGAATATCAGTGAGAGATCTGCCCCAAGGTGAGAAGGCTCTGCATGGCAGAGGGTGTGGGACGGTCTGGGCAGCTGCCTGGAGTGGTGGGCACCCCCAGGGCTTTGGAACTTCATCTCCGAGCAACTGCAGGATCCTGATAAACTGGTAGAATATTGGGGGCAGGTCTGCTGTGGCACTGGTAACCCCCAAGAGGCACAAATGACTGCAGTGTGCCAGATCCAGAGAGCTGGATCTGCTGACAGTGCTGCAGCCTCTGCAACTCCTGGCACAGACCATGCAGCAGCTCCAAGGTTTTGCTACACGTCCTGCAGTTGCTCCAAGCTCTGGGCAGATCCCTCTGTCACTCCACCCCTCATAATGAGCTCTGCAGTTACTCCTGCTACGGGTCCTGTAGCTGTTCCAAGTATGGTAATAAGAAAATGGTACAAATTCCTCCCAAGGGAGGAAGTACAGCCCTGCGGTGGCTCCAACCCCTCCAATGAGCCCAGTGGCTGCTCCAACATAGTCACAGGTCCTGTGGTGGTTCCAGCTCTGGCAATGAACTCTGAGGTCACTTCAACTCCTGCAACAGCCCAACAGCCACTTCAGCTCCTACAGTGAACCCTGTGGCTGTTAAAACCCCTGCAACTAATCCTGGACTTGCAGACAGATGCGCATAGGGATTAGTTCATATATGTTTGCAACTGCATATGTTGTATATGTGTGAAAATACACTAAATATATTATATATGTATAAATACATTTGTCATAATTATTATCCTTTTCTTTTTCTCTTTGTCTCAACCCATAAACCTTAAACCACAGCACTGCCTTGAGATGCTTACGGATCTCCTTGGGACTATTCAATCTGATCTGGTCACACAGTGAAGAGCACCTGAAGATCTCAAGGTTTTCTCAGGGAGCAGCTCCTGAGGTATATTCCTTACACCAGCTTTGGAAGAGGCCTCCCTCCAGTTCTCTGGTCCTGCTCTAAAGGGGCCCTCTTGTTATGGCAGTGCCAGCAAGGAGACCAGCTCTGACAGACCTGTTCATATTGCCGGCTACTGACTGCAGCCCTGGATTGCTGCTGTAGAGGCAACGGGACTGTTGTGAGACACACAAGACCTTCAGGACTGCACAAATGAGAGGACTCAAGAGCACTGCAGCACTGGTAAGAGCACATGAATGAAAAGAGCACGTTGAGCTGCTGTCTGTGGCTGTACCTCCCCAAATCCAGGCAAAGTAGGAAGAAAGAAAATCTAAGTAAGTCTATTTTGAAAGCTTTTTAGGTATCTTATAACATATTCAGGGAATCTGGTTCCATGTTTACATGAGTTCTTGGAGTGAGAAAATGGAAATTAGGTAGGAAAGAATTTAAATACATTTTTATTTATAAGTTCAATAACATTTTTTTTTTGCACATTCCTATATCTCACATAATCAAACAGACAAAGATGCATAAAACATAAAGAACCACCACTGGGAATCCTATTGAGGAAGTTGTGCATTTTATTGTAGCTGGAATAGTGCTTATTGCAACACCTTCCTGAAAGCGTGCTTGATCTCCCTGTTCCTCATGCTGTAGATAATAGGGTTTAGTGTTGGAGGAACCACTGCATACAGAAGTGCCACTGTCAGATCCAGGAGTGGGGAGGAAATGGACGGGGGCTTCAGGTAGGCAAAAGCACCAGTGCTGAGAAACAGGGAGACCACAGCCAGGTGAGGGAGGCACATGGAGAAGGCTTTGTGCCGTCCCTGCTCAGAGGGCATCCTCAGCACAGCCATGAAGATGTGCACATAGGACACAACTATGAAAACAAAGCAACCAAAGCCTAAACTGACACCAAAAAAGAGAAATACAAATTCCGTGAGGTAGGAGCCAGAGCAGGAGAGCTTGAGGATCTGTGGGATTTCACAGAAAAACTGGTTGACAACATTGCCTTGGCAGAGAGGCAGTGAAAACGTACTGGCAGTGTGCAGCAGGGAATAGAGAACCCCAGTGCCCCAGGCAGCTGCTGCCATGGTGGCACAAGCTCTGCTGTCCATCAAGGTCCCGTAGTGCAGGGGCTTGCAGATGGCAACGTAGCGGTCATAGGACATGATGGTGAGAAGGGAATACTCTGCTGAGAGGAAGAAGGAAAAGAAAAAGAGCTGTGCAGCACATCCTGTGTAGGAGATGGCCCTGGTGTCGCAGAGGGCGTTGGCCATGGCTTTGGGGAGAGTGGTGGAGATGCAGCCCAGGTCGAGGAGGGCCAGGTTGAGGAGGAAGAAGTACATGGGGGTGTGCAGGCGGCGGTCGCAGGCTACGGCTGTGCTGATGAGGCCGTTGCCCAGGAGGGCAGCCAAGTAGATGCCCAGGAAGAGCCAGAAGTGCAGGAGCTGCAGCTGCCGCGTGTCTGCCAACGGCAGCAGGAGGAACTCGCTGATGGAGCTGCTGTTGGACATCTGCTGTTGTTGGGCTTGGAGTCCTGCTCAGAGTGCAGAAGATAATGACAAGTCCAGACCATTCTCAGACACACTCCTCCTGCTATAATATGAAATGTTTTTATTCTCTTACAACAGTGTACATTTAGCACCATTACTTGCATTTAATTTCATGTAGATCAGCATTCCTTAAGCAGAAGCAGCATATGGAGCTCTAACCTTCCTTTTATTTTCTTATGCCTTCTCCCTGGATATTTTCATCTGTTTCATGTCTCATATCTTTACCCCAAGTGCTCTTAGAGCCCCCTACCCGAGCTTCTGTGGCATTCAGTTTCAGTTAGAAAATGCTGCCTGTTTGTAGGATAAGTGAATTATTCATGCCTACAGAAAATGATGATAATTCCATCCTTCGAGAAAGGGGAGACTGAAAGCACATCATGTGTGAGTGTTCACAAAACAAGCAATTGATTGATGAAAAATTCTCAGAACTCTTATTGCCCCTTTTAGATTTCTGACTCCAAACCTCTTTGCCTCAGAACAGGAAATGGAAACCCCCTGCCTTGGCTCTCCTCTTGCAAAGTGCCCTCAGAAACATTCAGTTGTGCAGTGGAGCTGTGATCCCCTGCCCCAGGCAGCAGCTGTGGCAGCACAAACCCTGCCGGGGGCTCCTTACCCCACTGGGCAGCTCCCCGGGCAGGCTGAGTGCTGAGCCTGGCAGGCGGCAGAGTCCCATACCCGGCACACAGCCCCTGGGGCACAGCAGGGACCCTGCTCTGCAGGACAGCCCTGGGCACCCGCCTGCAGCCCCGGCTGCACAGCCTGCAGCCGTGCTGGGACATGCAGCCCTCAGGGCTGTGATTTCATACTGCAGTATGGAAGCCCTCAGCTGGAGCAGAAGGCTTTTTCCACAGTAAAGAAACATGCAGTGCCTGCATCCAGATCTCCTATGTGATGTCCCAAATTAAGTTGACCCTCTATGAAAAGCAGCTCATGGTCTGCAGTGAGACTTACCCTGTCATGGTCTGTGAGCAATGCTCCTGCAGTGAGCTCACAGCCCACTCACACCACACACATCCTGCAAGCTCTCTTCAGTTTCTCTCCTCTCCTTCTGTCACCTGCAGGCTGTGCTGTGCACAAGAGCTGCTCCTGGGCACAGCTGTCTCTCTGCAGCCCTGCTCACTTTTATGAGCTCCCTGTGTCCCAGGAGCCTGGACAGGCAAGCAGCAGATTATGTCATTTTTATCTTTCCGACTTGTCTCCCCTGACATGTCCCTGGGTCCTCATGGCCAACAGCTCCTGAAAGACAACAGCATCATGACTGTGCTTTGAAATTCGCTCAATTAACCACCACATGTCCAGTGGTCAGTGACTGATTGGAGACATATGGGGAGTGCTCCCAGAGATCGTTTGATGAAACAATAAGGGCAACCAGACAAGGAAGGCAAGGTTTGGACTTTCCCTGTGCAGGGCAGTGATCCAGCTGAGGCAGTGCAGGAGTCTCATCCCTTGACAGAAATCCTGGAGCTGAAATGGGATTCAGCTCCCTACACACCCACAGGAGCTGGGATTCCTCTGGTTCAGTTCAGAAGAGCACAAGGAGTTGCCTGCATGTGAGCTCCTGCTCTGAGTCCTCGGACCTTCAGCTGGGAGGCAGCTGCTCACACACAGACACTGGGTGATGCCCAAGGTGCCTGGGCTGCTCCTGATGTGTGCCAGTGCTTGTAAACCATGTGGGAAATCCCTGAGATGGACAGCTCCTTCCTGGGCATCAGCCGAGGGCCAGAGAGGGGATAGCACTGGCTGTCCGGTGAATTCACTCACAGCTACAAGAGCAGCACAGGGCCTTCAGGAAAGCCATGCCCATGGTGTGACCATGTTGCTGTGTCAACTCCAAGGCCCACGATCAGTCTAATGTTTGTGTGCCACCTTCTGCACACTGATACCATAGATTAGCTATCCAGTCAGGCTATGTCCAGTGATGCTTTCTAATTAGGATGTTTACTTCTGTGGTTTTGCACTAATGCAAACACCAACACACAAGAAGCTAGAAATCTTGATAGAGCTGCAGGCCTGAGCTCCTGTTTGGACCATGGGGACACAGTTTAATGGCTTCCACAACTGCACTGTAGCACAAGGGGGATACCGAGTCTTTAGGATGGATGGGCGAGGAGATAAAGAAGGGTGAATGCCCTCTGTGAGAGTGCACTGAGCTCTGCCTGGGGATGGAAGAGCAGACAGGTCAGAGCTAATGGAAATGGCAAACAGAGGAGACCATCAGTGTCTTTTCCTGTCTTCCTGATCAGGGAGAGTAAATGGAAGGTGCCCTCTGCAGACAGATGGGAATCTGATGTTGTCTGTCCCTTGTCCCATTTGGTGGCCTTTGTCACTCCATTATCTGCAGCAGGGACAGCACAGCAGGGCATGTGGCATCCAGCAGATCCCTGGAGAGCACAGATGGCAGCTTCTTGACCAAGCAGTGGAGGAACCAAAGAGGAGAGGTGCTCTGCTGGATCTCATACTCTCCGGCATGGAAGGACTTGTGGGAACTGCGAAGGTGAAAGGGGCATCAGGCCACGTGCAAGATGCAAATGTATCTCTTTTTATTTATTTTGAGGCTGTAAGCTTAATAGTTGATCATAAATGTCAATAAAACTGAAACAAATAATTGAAGACAAAGATGGAAATCATTGAAATTGTGTTAACCCTTCTCAACATGAAAAATTCTCATGAGTCTTGTTCCATTTTAAGTTGTAAATATGAATCTTTGAGGTGATTTGATGTCTTTTTTTTTCTTTTACTGAAACTACAATGTTTTCCAGAACTGTGTTCGCTGGACACAAATGTCTTCAGATTCAGAGACACAGACAGTGGTGCCAGTGCCAATGCCCTGTGACTATAGCCCGGTGCCCAGCACTACTCTTCCCTGCTGCCTATTTGATGTGTCTCATCCTCCAAGTTTTTTCAGCTCTCCTAAATAAATGGCCATGGTTAAGGGCATGTTTTCAGCAGGCCATTTGGGCACAAACTACTCCCACTGCCCTCCAGATTTCTCCATCCCTTGCTCTTTGTTCAGTCAGATACCTCCCAATTATCTGTCTGATTTCTGACTTTCAGGGGGATTACTGGAATTTGTTCCATCTCCCCAAAGTCTGAGAATCAGTGAGAATGTGTTAACCCGTCTCAATGTGTGATATACTCACAAGTCCTGATCAATTTTAAGTTGATACCTCTCAACTACCTGGCTGATCTATCCCAGGGAGATTACTGGAATTTGCTCTATCTACCAGAGTCTGATGGCCTCTGTTGTCAACTACTTCACTGTGATTCAATCTATCCTATCCTACCTCAGAATAAATCATTTCTTTTAAAAGTATTCCATATGAAAGACAAACTTCAATAGATGCAGCTTGAACATGGCATGCAGTTGATCACTGTGTTTTACTGTTCATTCAATTGCATCACCTTTCTTTCCATTTGCTGGCCAGATAATAAAGAGAAATCTTTCCTTTTCCATGTGTAGCTGGTTCTCTGAGGAAAGCCAGTGGGAGTTGGTGCAAAGCAGTTTTAACACTGAGCGGATGAATGCAGAGGAGAAGAGTGATGTGAAGAAAAGTGATGCAAGTCCCATAGGTCCATTGTGAGCAGAAATTGGGTGGGGAGGTTGAGAAGGACCTTTGTCAACACAGTAACAGTACAGAACTCATTGGGACATCCTGGATTGGTATCAGTTGCACAGTGCTGCTTTAATGTCTTCTTTAAACCCAACTATAAATAAATAGACAATAAATTTATACTGGATTCTTTAAGCTCTCTCCAGATATCCCTCCTTTTTGCTGAACAAGTTCTGATAACCTGAAGAAGATAACAAGATGGCATAAGGCACAGGAGATTCTTTAGGTTATAATGGTCCCAGGGTGCATTTGATGCTGAGTTCATCAGCCTCTAGTGCAGAGAGAAGTTTGCACAAAGTGCTCAACAAGACAAAGTCAGAAGTAACAGTGAAGTTTCTTGGAGTATTAATGGGCCCGCTGAGGAACATTACCAAGTAAGCTTCCCAAGGGACTTGTTAGAGAAGATAACTGGAAGCCATGACTACAGGCAGGCAAAGGCACTGGCATGCTAAGAAACCTCTCCTTTGCCTTACAAAGCAGACAGGTCAAGCCCTGATTGCAAGACCAGTGGTAGAGAGGTCCTGTATGTCATGTTGGCTCTGGGCATTTCCTGGGGCAATGTGTTGGAATTTTGTATGATGTTAAATGAAAGACATGGGGACAGAAGATCCCAGGCTCTACATGTGGTGCAAGGACGCTGTGAGGTTCATGTCCCATATGAGACCTATGTTTCATTGCAGGATGTGAGCAGGGATGTGAGAAGGGCCCAGTCTGAACAAGCAGCCAATCCCTGTGAAACTCTGAACTTCAGATCTCTCGGTTCCAGTGCCCTCGTTTGCACATTCTCCCAGAGTTTGAAGTCCTTTATGTTCTGTGGTGCCCAGAACATAGTGAGGCAGTAGCAATGCAGAGCAGAGGGACAACCCTTTCCCTCACCCAGCTGGCAATAAGTTGCTTCATGCACTCCAGGGGACTGTTGTCTTTCCTGGCTGCCTTGGCACACTGCTGACTCACATTCAGTGTGATGCTGACCAGCACCCCAACCCTTTCCAGTCAGAATCCTCTCCAGTGTCCCATATCCAGTCAGTGTGTATGTCCAGCATTGCCCCTACCCAGGTGCACAATCAGGCACTTGTTCTTGTTATACGTTATGCACTTGGTGCTTAGTACCAACTGGTACCCACTTCTCTGACTTGTCCACATCTCTCTGCAAGTCCTCTCCACCCTCAGTGGAGGCAACAGCACCTCCTCATCTGGTCTCATCAGCAAACTTGCTCAGAACGTCTTCTAGTCCTGCATGCAAGTCATCTGCATAAACATGAAAGGAAAGTGGCCCCAAAATGGAACCCTGGGGACCCCGACAGTGACCATCTACCAGCCTGATGGAAAAAACTGACTATAATCCTTTGGGACTGACCTACTGGCCAACTGCTCACCCACCACATTGTGTTTCTGTCTAGCCATATGCAGAACATTCTGTCCTGAAGGTTGTTGTGAGAAACAGTATCAAAATCTCCACTGAAATCCTCAAGGATTACATCAACTGGCTTCCCTTGGTCAACTAAACGGATAACTGTGTCACAAAATGAGCTTAAATTAAACAGGACCTTTGCCTCACAAACTTGTGTTGGCTGCGACCAATGACAGAATTGTCCTTCAGCTGTTTTTCCATAACTCCCACCATCATTTTCTCCATAATTTTACCAGGCTCTGGACTGACAGGTCCATAATTGCCCATGTCATCTTTCTTGCTCTTCCTTACAATGAGACAACATTTGCCAGCTTCCTGTCAGCTGGCATGACCCTAGACTTCTTTAGATGCAATTGAAATGACAGCCCAGAGCATACTAAGGCGTCATCATTGAAAGAAAGTAGATGTGCCATAGCTTTGCAATGCCTTGAACTCCAGAGTATGCCACAGATGGAGCAGAGGGGAAGATTTGCCTCTTCTGTAGTGAACTCATTCTTTTGGTAAGCAGAATAACACTACCTGATACATGGGGACTGTGTCTCTGCTCTGCTCTGCTCAGCTCACAGGGCAGCGGTCTGGCAGGGTGTTGCTCTCATGTCAATGCAGGTAAACTCACTTTAATCCTTTTTCCTCTGTAAATGCTTCCTCTATTTCTATGCTCAGATACACTTCCACATTCCCTCAACTACACTTTCATATATCATTAACAATTACACTTTCTTATACCATCAAAAGTTTGTCAAAACGTACAGTTCTTCAGTTCACATAAACTCCCTTAATACAGTCTGTATTCTTTAGTTATAAACACTGTGCCACAGAACCAGCACTGATTGAACCACCTCCCTCACACACTTCCTCGCAAGCAGTACATAGTATTACATAAATGGGTTGACACTCATTGGTCGGGTGGAATGTACACCTCTCCTCAGGACAATCTTACTAATCTACAGAGTACAAACTCCTGTCTTCTTACATACAAGCAGAAAGTACTTATGAGTGGACACACAACACAGTCTTTCACTTTGTCCGTGTCTGGCCATTTCCCTCACAGGAGGAAGGAAACATGGATCGGGACTCGGCACTCACCCTGCAGCTGTTCTGTGTCTCACTCACACCACACTCACTCTGACATTTAGATCAAAAACCATGGTTTATTCATACTACACAATGCTGACAACGTTTTCTAGCTGGAATCTTAATAACACTCATACTCTGGTCGACCAGTTGCAAACGTTAATGTTTTTCCCAGAGTCGGCTTGACACACGGTACCAAACACTTAAAGCAGATGATAATATTGAACATACAACCTATAACCCCCGTGATTACAACTTGGAGAACCCAGGCTACCATTTGACAGGCTATCCACTATATCCCATACCCGTAGGAGAGACCAACCTAGGTCCCTCCTATTGTCACCCACCTGGGAGAGAGTACTTGTTCTTGTTTCCATTCATATGACATACAGTTCCCTTTCATAGGAACTCACCCAAGGAGTCTTCCTACCCCAGCTGGCAACCAAAGCCATGAGCTCACCTCCCTGGGAGCAGCACGTATGGCTGTAAACTGTGTAGGATGTCTCCTCAAGACATATGGGCTCCACTTACCATACACATACCTGGTCCACCTATGGGTGGTCCTTGTCTGTCCCTGCAGTGATCAGGTGAGGAAGGGAGTCCTTCAGAGAAATCTCAGGGTGCGCCAAAAGTGTCTCCCTCTCAGCTGGTCCTGCAGCGAACAGAGCTGGTCCCACCTGGGCCGCCAAATTGACTACAGGAATTGAACTCTATAACCTCTATAACTGATACAGTCTCCCATGACATCCTTATAACAAAGCTGAGGAAGTATGGGATAGGTGATTGGACAGTGAAGTGGGTCGAGAATTGGCTGACTGGCAGAGTGCAGAGTGTTGTCGTTGGCGGTGCAGTGTCTGGCTGAGGGCCTGTAACGAGCGGCATCCCCCAGGGGTCTGTGCTCAGTCCGGTCTTGTTCAACATCTTCATCAATGACCACCCTCAGCAAGTTTGCTGATGACACGAAGTTGGGAGGATTGGCTGACACACCTGAAGGCTGTGCTGCCATTCAGCGAGACCTGGACAGGCTGGAGAGCCGGGCAGTAAGAAACCGGATGAGGTTTAACAAAAGCAAGTGTAGAGTCTTGCACCTAGGGAGAAATAATTGCATGCACCGGTACAGGCTGGGGGAAGAGCTGCTGGGGAGGAGCTCTGCTGAGAGGGACCTGGGCGTCCTGGTGGACGACAGATTAACCATGAGCCAGCAGTGTGCCCTTGTAGCCAAAAAAGCCAATGGCATCCTGGGGTGCATTAAAAAGAGCGTGTCCAGCAGGTCGAAGGAGGTGATCCTCCCCCTCTACTCTGCCCTGGTGAGGCCTCATCTGGAATATTGTGTCCAGTTCTGGGCTCCCCAGTAAAAAAAAGACAGGGATCTCTTAGAAAGAGTCCAGCAGAGGGCCACTAAGATGGTGAAGGGCCTGGAGCATCTCCCCAATGAGGAGAGACTGAGGGAACTGGGTCTGTTTAGCCTTGAGAAAAGAAGGCTGAGAGGGGACAGGATCCAGGTTCTATAAATATTTGAGGTGTGGGGGGCAAAGTGTTGAGGCCAGACTCTTTTCAGCAGTGTGTGGAGACGGGACAAGGGGAAACAGACAGAAACTGCACCATAGGAAGTTCTGCACTAATGTGTGCAATAACTTCTTTACGGTGAGAGTGACAGAGCACTGGAACAGGCTGCCTAGGGTGGTTGTGGAATCTCCTTCTCTGGAGATATTCAAGACCTGCCTGGATGCTGAGCTGTGCAACGTGGTGTAGGGAACCTGCTTTGGCAGGGGGCTGGACTCAGTGGTCTCTGGAGGTCCCTTCCAACCCCTACAATTCTGTGATTCTGTGAATATCATGGAGTTTGGATGGGGAAAGACTACCCCTTTGAATGACCTTTTGTCAGGGCATGTCCTGGGATTCCTAGGATCCTCAAAATGCAGCACTGCTTCTGTCACTGAAAAATGGGGCCCTGTGTGGGACGGAGGGAGGGTCCATGAGTCCCTGGCCCACCTGACTGAGTATTTCCATGGTCTTAGCAAAGACATACTTACAACTTGAGAATGACAGTTAGCTGTGTTCATGGTGGCATGGCCACTTTTAATGGCCTTGAACTGTCTGAACATAACTGAAGAGGCTCAGGCTGATGCAAATCAGCTATTGAATGATAGTGTTGAAAAACTGGAAAGACAGGTGGCAGTTTTGATGGGGAAAAAACCTAATTCAATCATTCTCCTATGGAAGATCAGTAACAACTGTCTGGAGGACCATGGGGGCCCTGTACAAGGGAATCTGTATAAAATGGACTCTGTAAATGAAGGCACTAAAAGGTCAGATTTTGAGGTTCCATTTGGACTAGATCTATTTGAGATCTGACTGATTGTAACCCAAAAATGAAAAAAAAAAAAAAAAAAAAGGCAGGATAGGCTGGTGGGAGTGCCCTGACCAGTGTCCACCCCCCAAACCCTGCTGCCCATAATACAGCAGCTGAACTGATGGATATAGTACAGTGGTTTAGACAGAAACCAAGAGAGCATGCCAGCATAGCTGCTCTGGTTATGGGACATGGAGGCAGAAAGCGCTGTGGTGAATGGACTGGAAATTTCAAAACTGACATCCATTACTACTCACCCTGCCCTCAGGCAAAGACTGTATGCTCTGTCCCACATAATGAGGATAGCCATTTGATCAGTGAATGATTTATGGCTGTGTGTCATATAACATGGCCAAATAAGAATGACATACCATTAAATATCAGCCTGTGGTCCTCTATGGAGGACTAACAAAATTATATTAGAGAATTAGGCATGAAAGAGGCAATCTATGAAGATGATTTTGAGAGCCCAGTCAATAAATTTTTCATCAGGAACGAGGGATCTCATCCTACAGCCATCACCTTTACATCAGTATGGGTCTATGTTATCCATACTGAACCCCCCAGTGGCCCTCAGGTGCTGTAATACAACAGGCTGCCCAATTGATGGGGAGACAAGAGTGCCTACGGCCAGATGCAGGCTCTGAATGGTGGTGGAAAGTTCTGAGAAAGGCAGAGAACCATCTGCTGCCATGACTTAGGCGTCCAGCCCCTAAGGTAATCCAGTCTGGACCCATTAGGGTCTTGAGACAACAAATGTTTAAAGACCAGATTAGAGCAGGAGTTCAGTTTAAAAAGATCGATGGACAGCATAATCAGGAAAAAATATCTGTTAAACAGGCCCAAGCACTGAGTATTTATAGTCCAACCTTTTCAGCCAAACTAGATGTGAATGTAACTCAAGAAGGGTCTGGATGGGGGCTCTGGCAGAGCCAGAGTTCTTTGTGAACCCCTATGAGGTTTTGGCCACAGGTTTGGCATGGAGCAGAATAAAGATACATCACAGTTGAAAAGCATTTATTGGCTACCTATTCTACACTACAGGTGGTAGAACCAGTAGCTCAGATTTCAGAGGTTATCGTTAAACAACAAGGCCAGTCCAGGGGTGGGTAAAAGATCTAACACACATCTCTATGATGGGGGTGGCCCAATCACAAGCAGTGGTGCGCTCAGTTGTTCTGCTTGCCTGCTCCTCAAGGAGTTAAGAGAAATCTATGCCTGTTGCGTGTTCGAGTGCATGCGCAATGCCATGTGGAGGGCTTATCACAATAAAGATTGGCGGATTTGCTGCGTAGACCGGTCAGAACTCAGATCTGCGTTGTGCTTCCTGTGGCACCAAACGCCCAACAGTGGCAGTTCCGTGTATTGGCCAGCAGGTGGCAGCAGAGACCACGGAAAGAACGTCTGCGGGACAGACCCTGGGGATCCGTTCTCTTTTGATTATAGGGGAAGAACACAAAGATGGAAGAGGAGGGAAGGGGGAAAAAAAAAAGAAAAAAAGAAAAAACCAAACCACAGCAAACAAATAAAAACTTCTCCAAACGTAGCAAACTTGAATGTCTGTCAATAAATAAATGAGTAATTGAATTGATGTCCGTTTCAGACAGTCCCCTGTAGAATCAGGGTAAGGGTTAGGATTAGAGTTACATTGCAGGTTAATGCTGTTATCTTTACAGCTCCTGTGAGGGTTGGGGTCTGGGTCAGGTGTTTAAAAAATGAAATGAAAAAAGAATTAAAAAAATATATTGAAAGCTTCAGATTTCCTTAATCTCTGTGGGAATCATATAATGTGAAACTCAGATCTACCTCTTCGTACCTCTTTTGTGGTGTAGGGAACCTGCTTTGGCAGGGGGACTGGACTCAGTGGTCTCTGGAGGTCCCTTCCAACCCCTACAATTCTGTGATTCTGTGAATATCATGGAGTTGTTTGGATGGGGAAAGACTACCCCTTTGAATGACCTTTTGTCAGGGCATGTCCTGGGATTCCTAGGATCCTCAAAATGCAGCACTGCTTCTGTCACTGAAAAATGGGGCCCTGTGTGGGACGGAGGGAGGGTCCATGAGTCCCTGGCCCACCTGACTGAGTATTTCCATGGTCTTAGCAAAGACATACTTACAACTTGAGAATGACAGTTAGCTGTGTTCATGGTGGCATGGCCACTTTTAATGGCCTTGAACTGTCTGAACATAACTGAAGAGGCTCAGGCTGATGCAAATCAGCTATTGAATGATAGTGTTGAAAAATTGGAAAGACAGGTGGCAGTTTTGATGGGAAAAAACCTAATTCAATCATTCTCCTATGGAAGATCAGTAACAACTGTCTGGAGGACCATGGGGGCCCTGTACAAGGGAATCTGTATAAAATGGACTCTGTAAATGAAGGCACTAAAAGGTCAGATTTTGAGGTTCCATTTGGACTAGATCTATTTGAGATCTGACTGATTGTAACCTAAAAATGAAAAAAAAAAAAAAAAAAAATGCAGGATAGGCTGGTGGGAGTGCCCTGACCAGTGTCCACCCCCCAAACCCTGCTGCCCATAATACAGCAGCTGAACTGATGGATATAGTACAGTGGTTTAGACAGAAACCAAGAGAGCATGCCAGCATAGCTGCTCTGGTTATGGGACATGGAGGCAGAAAGTGCTATGGTGAATGGACTGGAAATTTCAAAACTGACATCCATTACTACTAACCCTGCCCTCAGGCAAAGACTTTATGCTCTTGTCTGGAGGGCTTATCGCAATAAAGATTGGCGGATTTGCTGCGTAGACCGGTCAGAACTCAGATCTGCGTTGTGCTTCCTGCGGC
The DNA here is from genome assembly GCF_054131305.1 of Coturnix japonica. NCBI lineage: Eukaryota > Metazoa > Chordata > Aves > Galliformes > Phasianidae > Coturnix > Coturnix japonica. Next base: position 3,368,149 of record NW_028188947.1, read on the forward strand.
ACCAAACGCCCAACAGTGGCAGTTCCGCTTATTGGCCAGCAGGTGGCAGCAGAGACCACGGAAAGAACGTCTGCGGGACAGACCTTGGGGATCCGTTCTCTTTTGATTATAGGGGAAGAACACAAAGATGGAAGAGGAGGGAAGGGGGAAAAAAAAAAAGAAAAAAAAAAAATCAAACCACAGCAAACAAATAAAAACTTCTCCAAACGTAGCAAACGTGAATGTCTGTCAATAAATTAATGAGTAATTAAATTGATATCCCTTTCCCGCCCCCCCCCCCCCCCCCCCCCCCAACTTCTGAGATGAAAAAAAAACACTTCTTTTAGAAGAAAACAGAGTAGTAACAACTTCTGTACCTACATTCACCACTCTGAGATCCTGTCTGGGTCTCCCAAGGCTTGTAAATAACCACTGGGTCGGTTCTGATGTCGCGTGATTTGTTGTCAGTTCTCTCATGGTTCTCCGGTCAGTTCTCCGGTGCCAGGATCTGCCACAGGGCATTCTGACCACGGGCATCATGTTTCTACGCTGCCGCCTGCATTTAACAGGCAATGGGACTGCCCAGCATGTGCAAGGCAGCACCTCTTTCACACCACCAGAATGTTTAAGGCTGTTGGGATTGTTGTTAGCGTCCCATTAACACTGAGGCTAGAGATACCCTTAGGATTGACATTACTATTAGCATTACTTTGATGGTGCCCTATCTGGGTCATTTCCAGGGGATGTCAGGAGTAAGGCACAGTGTCAGGAGAAAAAGAACAGACTCTGTTACTTTATAAACGTGATAATAGAGAGAGTTCATTGGAAAAAATACAACTCTTAAATAATGCAAAGCATGCTTCTGATTGGATGCAGGCATCATCTGGGCTCTGATTAATATTACTCTTAAGGTAAAGATTATTGTTACCATAATGATTTTTTTTTTGGATTATGATCAGGGTTAAGGTTCCTTTTGCTACAAACTTCTAGCATCATTTTTGTTGTTGCATTTGGAGTTAGGGACGATTTTAGAATCAGGGTAAGGGTTAGGATTAGAGTTACATTGCTGGTTAATGCTGTTATCTTTACAGCTCCTGTGAGGGTTGGGGTCTGGGTCAGGTGTTTAAAAATGAAATGAAAAAAGAATTAAAAAAATATATTGAAAGCTTCAGATTTCCTTAATCTTTGTGGGAATCATATAATGTGCATCTCAGATCTACCTCTTCGTGCAGTGACTGCCTGTAAATTTGCTGGAGACTAATATAATATGGCCTTGTGCTTTCCACTAACTCACCTTCATTTCATTTTCATTACATTTGCTTGGTAGTCAGATTTTGGTGTGTGGATATTTTAAAACAATCTAACTGACATTAGCAAAAAATTAAAAATAAAATTTAAAAAAATGCACAACAGCATCGTATCAATTTTTATAGATAAGATAAAGAAGAGCAGTTTCCCTTAGTTTTCTGTGCCTCTTTACTTTCTTACCCTCTCCCCTTGTGTGAGAAACTCTCAAAGTCAAAGATTTCTAGTTAGGCAAAGATGGCAGCGATAGCAGCAGTGCTTATTCATTATTGCAATTGAGGTGTTAGGGAGCAGCCAAGGCATCAAAGAGTATCAAAAGGCTTTGAAAAGTATCACAAAGTGACAGCCAGGAAGACTGGGATATATCATGAGCAGCAACCTGGATGCTAGAGATTATTTGCTCCCATACAAAATGGTAGAGATCTTGCTGCAGACATCCCAAAGCCAGGCAAAATGGGAACCCAGAGCTCTGCCTGCACGAACCCCACAGCCATAGCATTGCAAGCTGAGCTGCCTTGCTGTTTGTTGCATTCATTCCAATACCTGTGATTGAAGACTCAGAATGCAGTCGAGGCGATGACTGAGCATGAGAGTGACTTTATTCAATAAAAGACAGGAGGGCTTGAGAGGTCAAGGGTGAAGATGGGACTCCTCTTGTCAAGATGAGAGTGGCTCAGAGCTGGTGCTGCTGCCTGGTGCCTGGGACTGGCAGCCTGACTCTAAGTCCCCATCTAAGATGCTCAGCTTCACCTCACTGATGCTGCCCTGCTCCTGCATGGTGGTGCTGCTGCTGGGACACTCGGGCTGTGCTTGGGATGGGCAGCACTGCAAAGGCGCTGGGTCACAATCCAGGCAGGTGACTGCTGTGTCTGGCAGGCTCAGGTCACGAGCTTCAGCAGAGCCAGGAGATATGAGAGCATGAACGTGGATGAGCCCCTTGTGTCCATCACTGTTACCATGTGGAAGGCTGTCATCCGAATTGCAGCGATTCATGCTTAATAAGAACTCTCCATTGATGGAAAGACACTGCTTGGTTTGGATCTTTGGGGTTGACAAGGGCTCGAATCACCTAGGAAGGCATAGAAACACAAGGGTTAGTTTCAAACATTTGCAAGTTGAATCATGAAAGGTTGTTGATACTTGGTAATAGTGGCGGCAGGAAGAAGCAAGTAGGCTTGAAGCAGCATAGCCACTGTCTTGAAAGTGATCCTCATTCAGGTCCAGCTCGTGTGTTGTTTCACTGTAATCTGCTTCTTTGGGTCTACCTAGTGGGCAGCAACACTCGAGCTGTTACTGATATCATTGAAAAGAACTGGAGACAATTGTTCTATTCCTAAGAGCTTCAAGGTGCCTAGAAGCACAAATAGAAACCAGCAGTATTTCATCACTTCACCAAAAGGAAGGTCAAACACCTGAGCTGTGAAGAGCAGTTACAGAACCTATGCATAAGATCACACCAGACATACTTTGTTCTAACAACAGTTATGGCACATAGTCCATTTCCTTCAATATTCCCAAAATGAAATGATGTGGAGCATTACAGGGAAAGAAACACTGCACACAGACACTATGACCCTGATTATACTCAAGCAGCAGACTTAAAACAAGTCAGAGCTTTTGATTCCAGGATATTTCAGGACCTATCGTGTGAAATTCAGTTACACAACAGTGCCTAGGTGCCTGCGTTTCAAGCAACTTTCAGATCACAGCCATGTAAAATAAAAACAAATTCAGTGCAGAAATAGCAAGCCTGTACCTTAATACTCATGAGATTATCCATTTTTTACTGCATTCTGACTAAGTTCTAAAACTTGCTCATCCCAGTTCACTTCAACAAGTTCCACCAATTCAAGCAACGCAGTTCTGAGATCCTGTGTATGTTGTGCAGATAGAATTGAACAGTGCAGAAATAGTCTCTGACAGCTTTAAGAGCTCCGTTCTGCTTACAAACTCTCAGTCCAAAACTATTCAGTTTTAAGGAAATGAACACCTGAAGCAGTTGGATCATCTGCCATTTGCCGCATTCTGCTTCTTGGCATCATGATTAGCACAAAGGGTTTTCTGCTGTCCTGCAGAGATGGACAAAGTCCTGCTTACAAATGGACCAAGTTTCAGTGTACAGCAGAGTTTGTACCAGACTAATAAGCCACGTCATTCAATTCATTTGCTCAGGTTGTTATGCACTCCGAAAGGAAACAGAACTAACTGCTGGATTCTGAAGGCAATCTGTGGGGTCCTACATTACCTCCTGATTCTGGAAGAGGAAATTCTAATAGCAAATGCAGAACTTTGATCTTTGTAGACATTAGAAGAGCTGGCATTTAGGAACATTCATTTCAGGGAAATCAAATGATGTGTCTGTATTTTTACTACAGATAGTATAGAGAGCAGCCAGTTGAAGAACCAGATACAAAAAATCCAGACCATTGGCAAGAAAATACTTCTCCTTAAATTCTGTATGCTATCATGGTACAGAATTAGGCTACAGTGCCACATAGGCCAACCAAGCGTAGAACCAAATCCACAAAATACTGGTAGACAAAGCAGCAAAAAAAGGGACAATATTCAGCAGACAGGCCTTTCTACTCACAGCTCAGCATGTTCTGCCATCCGAAAAGCAAGGCCTCTTGTCAAGCTCAGCTATTTCCCTTCTCAGTGTATTCTAGCACCACTGATACCCACTGGTATCCTCCTGTAGAGTGCCATCATATTGTCATCATCCAAAGGAAAAACCCACACAGCAGAGCATACAGCACTACACCCATGCTCCAAATATCCGCCTGAAAAACAAAAAGACAAGCTTACAAACCTGAAGCACCTCAAATGGCTTCCTGACAGACTGGATTGTCTGCCCTTGCCAAAGCCCACATATAGCCCATGAAAAGCTGGCTCTTTCCCTCAGGAAAAAGAGCCTTATCGTCCCAGAGAAAGCATATAACCCTCATTCAATTGCCCTTTCACTCAGCTTAGAGCACTACTAAAACCAGCATCTTCACCTTAGCTCATCACACTGCTGCACTTCCTTTTACAAGGATTTCACTGGCAAAAATGAAATCAAAGCCGTCACAAGGGATTTAGCACAGTTACGTGTTACTGGCTACGAGAGCTGTCAGCACAGTCACCTGTCTGGCTTTGCTGCTGTTCTATTTATGTACAGGCACAACAAGGTTCAGACACCTCACAGTGCAGTTCTCACTTTGACTGTAAAGAAAAAGGAGGCTTGAAAAGCAGCGTGTGGAAAACAAAGAAACAAGAATTAGAACAACAGTGGGGCCATGGCACTTGTAGGAATTGCTCCGCCTTTAACAGCGATTCAAGAAGTACGAGGGCATTCCAAACCAGACCAGTTTGGACAGATTAACAACTGCAAGTAGTGGGTTCCAAAATTCCAGACATGAAATCAAAGCTGGAAAAACTCTTCACAGTTTCATCTCTCAATTTTTAGTACATTGTGCATTACAACGGAAACAATTCTTCACATACAACTTGGAAGCTAAAGACAAGTCTGACAAAACAGACTGCACAGAAATGATGGATAATTAACAGAGCAAATTGCTCTTTCAAAAACTTAGTAATAGAAAGAGATCTCTGAAGTTGCTGTTCTGTAGAGCCCCAAAGCAGTCGCTTGAGGCAGTTCAGGATTAGCCAGAGACAAACCAGCCAGCTGTGTGAACTGAGACCAATTGCACTTCTTCTATTTTACTTTCATTCTATGTGACCTCACTAAGCAAATATTGTCTAAGACCATGAGTATCACATAAATGTGCAGATCTCAAGCTGCTCACTTATCTAGTACCCTTGGCATGATGCTTTATTTTCCTCAGCTATTCATCTAGTTTGTGCCTGTTGATTGTGCAACAACAGCCTGTTGGTCTCGATTACCTGTAAGAGGCTTTAAATTTGGCCAGGAAAAATCATTTGAGGATAAGTAATTATCTGGGACTCAGTAAGGCAGTCTTCCCATGCTTTCATAACAGCCGAGATACACACACACACAAACTCATGGAACCCCACTGCTTTGCACAATCCTGTGCACACTCACATGTGTCATGCACTGATTTCCCAGCCAGTCCTCATGGGGTCTATTCCTTAGGACAGGAGTGCAGGGGAGCAGCCAGAAGCTGTTTGCATTCCCTGCTGTCTGCTGGGCAGCTTTGCTGGAGATGCTTGGGTTGCTTTGCTTTTCCTTGGGAGGTGGGAAGGAGCTTTGGGTTGGAGGCACATCCCGTGCCAGAGCATCTCGATGGCACGTGTGTGGCACTGATCTGCAGCAGATGAAGGGGAGGAGGTCCCAGCACAGCCCTGCACCATGCTCTGCCACACTGGGCAGCTTGTTCCTGGCTCAGCAGCGTCATCAGACAAGAAGCAGGGAAGGAAATCAAGGATGGGGGGTACCATCAAACGCAGTTAGTGCATGCCTGTGCAAGACAAACAGACCCAGAGCTTGCGGGTTATTCCTGCTTTTGTAGCATTTGTGTGCTGTAGCTGAGCAAAAGGTTCTGCTGCTTGAATCTTCTTCTGCAAGAGCCACCTACCGGTAAATGTCTGCAGGGATGGAGGATGTGACAGAAAGCATTTGTCTCCATGACAGCGTAGTTACACTTGGTCTAGAGAGTGAGAGAGGCAGGCAGCACTGCCTGATGTTGGTCAGGGCGAGCTCCTCCTGCTGCAGCGCGATGATGGCAGGGCTAGAGATGATCTGCAGGGGCAGCTCACAGGTGGGAGCCAGGAATGGACACGGCGGGAGGACAGAGGTATTAGGGAGCAGCCACGGCATCAAAGAGCATCAAAAGGCCCTGAAAAGCATCACAGCCACAGCCAGGAAGCTTGGGGTTTTCATGAGCAGCATCCAGGATGCTAGAGACTATTTGCTGCCATACACAACGGCAGCAGAGCTCTCGCTGCAGGCATCCCAAAGTCAGGCAAAATGGGAACACACCCAGAGCTCGGCCGCACAAACCCCACAGCCAGAGTGTTGTAAGCTGAGCTGCCTTGCAGTTTCTTGCACTCATCCCAATCTCTGCGAATGAAAACTCGGAATTCAGTCAAGGCATTGATTGAGCACGAGCGTGCCTTTATTCAATAGGAGAAAGGAGGGGGTGTGAGGTCTGGAGGAAAGATGGGACTCATCCTCTCTTGTAATCATGAGAGCTGCTCAGAGACCGTGCTGTTGCCCGGAGCCTGGGACTCGTGTCCTGATTCTGTGCCCCCCTGCGAGATGCTCAGCTTCTCCTCGGTGATGCTGACCTGAGCCTGCATGGTGGTGCTGCTGTCGGGGCACTCAGGCTGTGCTTGGGCTGGGCTGCACTGCAGAGACATTGAGTCCAGGCTGGTGCCTGAGGTGTCTGGTGGGCTCAGGTCAGCAGCTTCAGTAGGGATGGGATGAATGAAGGCTTCAACGATGATGACCTTCTTCTCTTGATAGCTGATGTTATACGGAAGGCTTTCATCTGAACTGCAGCATTCTGTGCTTAGTAACAACTCTTCATTGATGGAAGATGCGTCATCGTAACATGCCCTGCGTCTTGGGGATATACAAGGGCTCGGGTCACCTAGGAAGGAGCAGATGTACAGCAGTTAGTGTCGAACATTCGCAAGATGAACCATGGAGATTCTTGACATTTGGCTATGTAGTGGTGGTGGGCAGAAGCAAATAGGCTTCTAGCAACAGTGTCACTGTCTTGAAAGTGATCCACGTGCAGGTCCAGCTCTTGTGTTGACAAGAGACTCATTTGGGAAAGACAGGGATCAACTGAAGATGTCAGGCACGGGCTTGAACGCCAGAAGGAGGTACAAGCCCACTGAAAGCATGAATTCTACCTGTGTTGCTGACAAGCAGTGTTTTGTAAGCTGGACTTGCACCCTTACCTGCCAGGACCAAGACTTCTGCTTCAGAGGGCTCCCTGGCACTGCTCTGCAGTTGGTGTTTGGCCACAGGGGATGGTTTGCCCAGGCAGAAGCAGGAACACCAACTGCCAGCTGCTGACTCTGCCCTCTTCCTGGGAGAACTCATTCTGCAGAGAAAACAGAGCATGCTGTCAGACGTGGTGCAGGGTGATGGAAGAGCTGCACCGAGCCTTGGCCAAAAGTTGCCTGTTCTGGGCACTGCCTGCTTTCTGCTGAAACACAGCTTAGAAACGCCCTCTGTTTCAAACAGCAGAGGATGCTTCCATTCCTACAGCTCAGCCCTCAAGTCCTGAAGGCTAAATACCTCTCAACGATGTCAAGCAAGGACATGGATCCGGAGAATGTCGGAGGCTCAGGCTGCTTTGCTCTCCCAGGGCTGACCTTCACCAGGGAACAAAGGCCGTTGATGAGCTTGCCCCATTTCTTTGGCTCTGCGCAACAAAACAAAGAAACCAGTTCATTTCAGGCCTGGCTCGGTTGGACGAAGCTGAGCGCAATGCATTCGACAGAGCATGTAACAACGGGAAGAACATTCCCAACAAGGACACGCAAGAATGGATTTTCCCCATCCCTGGAGGTGCCCAAGGAGATTACTGTAGTTCTCTTTCTAAGCTTGCTGAACTTGGGCATAAACAAACCCCCTGAAAGTAACGTTCTGACCCTATTTGACTAACTCGCATTGTCAAATGTAAATTACGCACCTGGCTTTGGCAATGAATTGAGGAGGGAATCGGGAACTTTTCCGCTGATGAGTTCCATGCACTCACCAGGGAAAAGCCCAACCTGTAATTAGAACAAAAAGACAGGTGAGCATTAGCCCGAGCCCAGAGCCAAAGGGAAGGTCCACTGACAGTGACACAGGGCAACTGTTTGCATCCAGCAGCCATCCTGTGCAGGCAGAGCAGCTCCAAGCTGAGATTCCCAACTCTACTGAAGTTGTGCTCTCTAGTCAAAAACGTGTGCCTACCTCAAAGCCACGCTTGCCTCTCCACCAGGGGCTCAGCCTGTTGATATGTCCTCATATCAACAATGCTCACCAGATCTCCGACCTGAAAGAGATTGAAACATCAATCCCAGATTCAGCAAATCTGGTAGGAAAACAAAGCAGAAAGGACTGCCCTCTTCTATGCACGACAACACGGAACGCCTGGAACTGCTTACCTCCAGAGAGAGCTCATCTGGCCCCTGGGTGACGTGGCTCTTAATAACATGGGCTGCCGCAAATGCTGGTACGTTTAAAGATGACATAGCACGCACCAGCTGCGGCTTCTGCATGTTATCAGCCTGCAAAACAGAGAACAGGCCGTGGTCAGGAGCTGAGGACAAACCAGGAGGATTTCAAGGTGAGGAGCACATCTGCAGAGAAAGCTGCAGCAAATGCGCTCCGTCCTTCTCAGGAGCACTTCAGAAGGAGCTGCACGTCTCATAGCTCTGGAGCAGCACTTCTTCCCCACCCTTCACTACTCCAAGCAGCTCCAACAAACTTCTCAGAAGAAATCCAGGCCAGCACAGACCTGGCAGACCAGAACCAAGTGCAGCTTGTGTGACGGCAGTGCCCACTCCTTGCTTCCACCCTGCTCCAGCAGGTTAAGGAGTCTGAGCCTCACTGGCCTTTGACAACTCAAGACTTTCAGCACCTCATGCCAACATTTCTCACTAAGATACACCTCAGGCATTGAATTCTCTTCTCACTACCTCCTCCCAGTCCTCCCCTAGGAACAGAAACCATTCAGATTCTACAGCAAACACATCTACCCTGCAAGAGCACACTGAACCACCTGCAACAATGAAACATGGTTTTGGAGAGTGGGTTTGAAAACACACCTTTAGACAGCTGTCTCCCTGTAGCCAAAAGGAAACCAAGCAGCAAAAGAAGAGTCCAGCCTGAAATATGCCCATGCTACTAGCCCAGGTTTTTCACAGTCAATGCAGAATCCATCCTGCTCTTGAGTTAACAAATGACCAGTGGGTCTCCCCTTGCTCCACCCCTTCTCCTTCAAAGCCAGAAAAAGAAAGAAAAACAAGTAGAAGAAAACCCAGACGTACCTTCCCACACACAAAGCAGAAAGTGGAACAGCAGTTGTCTCCTTCCTGAGACATGGTGGGGCGCATCCCAGAGGAAGCCCAAGTTCTTTGCTTCTCTCCACAGGGACTTCAAGCACTCTTGGCAAGAGCTGCTTTGGTTCTTTCTTCAATTGCTTCCATCACCAGAATCTCCTTTGGAAAAGGAACCCGAATGAAAGAATCAGCAAATGAAAAAGAATGAGCAATAGCCACTTTACCAGCTTTCTTCTGACACTCAATTTAGACTCTTGACTCGGGCAAGGTCTTAAAATCAGCTGGTTACAAGAACTGTCCCAAAATATATCCAACATCTGTACAGCTGCCGTTATTTCTGACAGCGAGTGTAATCACAGAATCATAGAATGGCCCGGGTTGGAAGGGACCTCAAGGATCATGAAGATCAATCACCTCCCTGTCCCTGCTGGCCATCCCCTCTTCTGATGGAGCCCAGGGGACCATTTGCTCTCTGAGCTGCAAGAGCACGCTGATGGCTCACGTTCTGTTTTTCATCCACCAGGACCCCCAGGTCCTTCTCTGCGGGGCTTCTCTTAAGGACTGCTCCTCCCAGTCTGTAGAAATGCCTGGGATTCCTCCAGCCCAAGTGCAAAACCTTGCACTTTGCTGTGTTCAACCTCATTAGATTCACGTAGGCCAACCTCTCGGTTGAGCTCCCTCTGAATGGCATCCCTTCCTTCCACTGCGTCAGCCACACCACTCAGCAAACAGCAGAGGGTGCACTCCATTGCATCATTGGTGTCTCTGATAACCATGTAAAAAAGCACTGGTCCCAAGACAGACTCCTGGATGACACCACTTGTTATCGGCCTCCACCTGGACATCAAACCATGAATCACCACCCTCTATCCTCTACAAAACCTCTTTGTCTTCTACTCCTGCTGCAGCTGCAATGGCTGCACCAGCATGACTCACGTTTGACAATCCTCCAGCTCTGGCCTAGCCATGCACAGCAGCAGTCCGTCTCCCTCCCAGCTCACTCACCAGTGTGCTGCTGTGCCCCAAATTCAGTGCAGCAGCATTGAGAGCAGGCAGCACCCATCACCCTCCTCTAACTCTCTCTGCCAGCTGCGATGAGGACTGACATAGCACGCCCACCCCAGCCCAGCTTTTCTGCTGAGACACCTCCCAGCAACCACCCAGCACCAATCCCAGTTGCTGCAAGCTGTCTGAGAGCCTGCTGGAGTGCACTGACAATAACTTTGTGGGTCAAGTATTAAGCACACCAAGCAGAAGGGAAGCATTACTGGACATGGTGCACAGCAGGGGTTAAGACTGGAGGTGGTCAGGGCTGTAGTGACCATGCCCTCCTAGAGTTCCTCATCTCAAGGAATGTGTGCCTGGCAAAAAGCAAAGTCAGGACCCTGAGCTTCAGGAGAGTCAGCTGCAGGCTGTTCAAAGAATTCTTGCATGAGAGACACTGGAAAACTGTTTTTAGGGGTAAAGGAATGGAAAAGAGATGGTAACTTTCTCAGAAAACCTTTCTCAGAGCTGGAGCTCTGAGCTCCATCCCGACCACACGAAACACAGCAGAGGAGGCAGGAAAGCAGCATGGCTGAACCTGCTGGTTACAGGGAGCAACAAGAAGGAAATGGAGAAACAGCGGAAACGGAGACATGCAGCCTGGTCGCTTTGGTGGCCTTCTACAGTGGAGTGACAGCATCAGTAGGGAAAGGAAAAGCAACTGACATCACTCAGCCAGACTTTTGCAAGGCCTTCGATGTTGAGCAAGTTTCCTGTTAGAACTCAGTGTGAACAAATCTACCACTGAGCAACACCCTGAGCCCCCACTCACCTCAGCAGAGGAAAGCCTGCACCCCAGCCTTCCGCCTATTCTGCTCCATTGATGGAAGCACACCGGGCATCATTGCTACTCACCCGACCAATGATGATAGGGGCAGAAAAGGGAATTCCTCTTTACCTTTCAGATGAAAAATTGATGACTGTGTGGAACCTTCCCAGTACCGCTGCGGGGCCTTCCTTTACTTGTATCCTGCTGCTCCGTGTCACAGTGGGAGAGCTGCTCTGGCCTCTCCTCTCAGCCTGTGCCTCCTGCAGTGTGAGCAGCTTTGTGGATAGAGGAGACACCCACACAGACTTGGGCCTGGATAGAGAACTGTGCCCTACAACATAGGTACATTTACATCATGCTCTTTTCCTTGTGTGTGAGCAATCCTTGCTCTTTTCAGATGGTACTATGAGCGTGTGACACCCCAAACACATAGTTAGCATCTGTCCATATCGTTAAGGCTCTCGTCAAGGCAGTTATTTCAGCCTTCTGAGGGGTAGTCCCCACGGCTGATGGTTGTGCTTCCATTCCCTGCTCAGTAGCAGTTACTGCATGTCCTGCCTTACAGCCTCCTTGTCTCACAAAACTGCAGCTGCTGGTAAACCAGGCGTCTTCTGCATCTTCTAAGGGTTCGTCCTTCAGCTCCGACCGACTGGATGTAATGTGCAGCATCAGTTGTTTCAAAGCAGTGATGTCATCCTGGTTCTCCACCAGGGGAGTTCCGCTAAGGAAAGATACTGGGTTGGCAATAGTAGTTACAATTATTTCTATATCACCCTGCTCTACCAGGATGGCCTGGTATTTCGGGAATCTTTGGGGTGAACAGATGCCATTCAGAGGGACCTTGACAGGCTGGAAAGCTGGGCTCGGGTGAACCTAATGAGGTTCAACACAGCAAAGTGCAAGGTTTTGCACTTGGGCCGGAAGAACCCCAGGCACCTGTACAGGCTGGGAGGAGTTGTCCTTGAGAGCAGCTCGGCTGAAAAAGACCTAGGGGTCCTGATAGATGAGAAACTTAACATGAGCCAGCAGTGCGCTCTGGCAGCCCGGAAAGCAAATGGGATCCTGGGCTCCATCAGGAGAGGGGTGGTCAGCAGGGATAGGGAGGTGATCGTCCCTCTCTACTCTGCTCTTGTGAGGCCCCATCTGGAGTACTGTGTCCAGGTGCGGAGCCCTCAGTACAAAAAAGATATGGAGATTTTGGAAAGGGTCCAGAGGAGGGACAGGAAGATGATCAGGGGGCTGGAGCACCTCCCCTATGAGGACAGGCTGAGGGAGTTGGGTTTGTTCAGCCTGGAGAAGAGAAGGTTGCGGGGTGACCTCATTGCAGCCTTTCAGTACCTGAAGGGAACTTACTCCCAGGAGGGGAGTAAACTCTTCGAAAGGGCTGATAATAGCAGGACTAGGGGAAATGGTTTTAAGTTGAAGGAGGGAAGATTTAGGTTGGATGTTAGGGGAAAGTTCTTTACTAGAAGGGTGGTTAGGTCCTGGAACAGGCTGCCCAGTGAGGTTGTGGATGCCCCGTCCTTGGAGGTGTTCAAGACCAGGTTGGACGGGGCCCTGGGTAACCTGATCTAGTAAAGGCGTATGTTTGGTGGCCCTGCTAGGCAGGGGGGTTGGAACTACATGATCCTTGAGGTCCCTTCCAACCCGGGTAATTCTGTGATTCTGTGATTCTGTGGGGTGAAAGCCAATGTCCCCCTTTTGCCTCCAATACAGTAAACACTGCATGAGATATTAAAACTGGTATCCTTTGGCCCAGTGTAGATTGATGGGCTTCTTGAATATTGAGCACCAGTGCACCCTGGATATCCCTTACTCACTTCAAGCTGTTTCAAGTTTACCATCAGTCCGTAGCTGTGTATCCATGGTCGGCACCCTCCTGTCATTCCTGGCAACGTATGGAGTTCCTTGGCAGTTTGCAGCTCAGGGGTTGAGCAGATGGCTTCTTTCTTGGCAGTCCTTAAGGTTCAAAGTCCAGCTGTCATCTCCTATCCCAAATACGTCACTTGCTGCTGAGTTAGTTGTGCTTTCTGTAAACCAAGAAACTCAGCAAACTCTCAGTCTATTGTACACAGTCCTTTTGTTGCTGTGGCACCCACGTGCTCCAGTAAAGTTCCACCCTAGGATGGAGGATCCCAGGTCTCAGGCTCACGAGTTGACCAGTTCTCAACAATCATTTAGCTGTTCTCACAACCCTGGGTAACACTGTCCAGGTTCACTGAGTCTCTTCTCCCTCTATTAGGGAGAACAGATACACGCAAGTACTCGTATGCTATCATGAGGAATTCAGTAGGTTACATTTAATTTAGAAGCATGATGCAATCAAAAGCTCGCTTAAATAAAAGCATACCCTTTTCTTTCACTCAAAATAATAGCCCAGAAAAAAATAAAAACAAAACAAAACTCTCATCATAATTGTTAAAGAAATTATCTACTAAATCTCGATGGAGAGTGGAGACACATGCTAGTTTTAGGAACACAGCACTTATCTCATTATCTGAATGCATCTCAAGGCATGCTCCTTGTGAAACTGTGAGAACTTCTATCATTAACAGACGTGTACCATGCCCTGATATATGGTTAAACCGCTTGCAGTGCACTGTCAGATGTACAGGATGGCAGCTGTATGTGCTGTGACCAAATAAACCCCACACTGAAACCTTTCAGAATTTTAGGACCTACAAGTACTGCATTCATATTAAAAGTAAAAAATTCCTAAGCTACACATGTTCTAGGTTTCCATTTGTTAGATACAACATACCTTTGGAAGTAGGCGCCTAAAAAGATATGCCTTCTACTTGCTTCTCTGTCTGGCTCTTCGAAAAGAAGGCCTTTGGAGCAGGAAATGCAAAGGGCAGCTCATTTCTTAACACTGACTCTGCATCAACATTCTCTGTGTTTGCACGCTTCTTAGATGCCACTTTTCTTGTCACTGGAGTTGACAGTGTGAATTCCATATCACCCAGTTGAGTATCATGCCTCGAATGGTGCCAGAGACGGAACAAAAGGTTTTCTGATCACAGCCGGAGAAGTTACTGTCAAAGAAATTCTAACAGCTGAGAAGGTCAGACACAATGCTTATAAAAATGTCATACATTATTTGGCTATTGAACAAAACAGTTGAAAACTCTGATTCTCTCCTAGAATAAGTTCGTTTCTTATAGACTGTCAAACACCATTTTTTTATTTGTTCATCTCAATTCTCCATTGAGGATTAACCTTCACCAGCTTATCTAAACATAAATATGAATTATCACTTGGTTTAGTTAAAAATTTGAATAATATCACAGTGGATTTTGTTGTCCAACACAGTAAGATTGAATTTCTTTCGGTACCTTTCAACCTCTGCCTACCTCCAGCCTAACTCCAGAATCTTATTAACTGTGCCTTATCGCTTCCCATTGTGTTTTAAAATCCTCACTGACTCCTTTACTTGTTCCCTTGCTTGCTGTTTCTGTGCAAACCAAACACTGGAGTTAGGGATCACGTCAAACCAACCATGGCCTACAGGTAGAAGGCAACAAAATTTATGCTTAACATACTTCTTTGCTCTATCTTTATCTTCCTTTGGTCAAGGTCCACTAGATACTTAAATATGGAGTAAGCACTAGATACAATGAGAAGCAGATTTCTAGATTAAGAGCTGTATTTTTTCTGTAAGAAACTAGCTGTACATCTTCACACACCTGCTTTGTTTTCTGAGTATTTAGATCGAGTGGAGATTCTTCAAACACTGAAGCTACATCAGAAAATTCCATGGATCCAAACGCATCTGGCACATGGCTGCAGTCTGGCACATCTTCATATGCCAGAGCCTTTTCAGACAGAAATGTTCCACCGAGATTCTTTTGCAGAATTAGAAGGAAGATTTCATCAGAAGATTTCACCACTAAAGTCTAAATAAGATTGGTTTGCAAGTTCCAAACTATGGCTAACAGCTAATGGAAGTCCACAGGCCAGCAGCAACAACTTTTATATTACGTTCTTAATATTCTAATTGTTGATATGACGTTCATATAAAGAGCAGAAGGGAAATTACTCTTAGAGCTCAAGTCATCTTTCACAGCCTGCGTCAACAAGAGCAGCACCTCATAGCCTTTGGTTTCAAGACCTGGACCACAAGCTAGCTAATGATTTTACACAGAATTCCAGAGTTCAAGTCACTGTTTACATTAGGGCTGAAATTGTACTGAAAGCCTTCAAGTTCATCACACTTAATTATCACTGGCACCACACATAACTCCACGTTACATATGTGATCACACGCAACCTGGCAACTTCAGACAATTCCCAAAGCACTCCACTTGCACTTGGCTACTAAAGTACAGAAAAAGGAATTAACATCAGAAATAGCTGCAGTCAAAACCATCTAAGAATCCAAGTCTCCAGGAAACAAGGAAAGCAAATCCTCTCCAGGACTGTGTTCTAAAAGGAAACAGATCAGAAAGGTGAGTTCTTCCCCCCTTTGACCACCCACTCATGTAACGTCCATGTCATTTCTAAGTATGCTGCCCAGACCAAGACTGAGGATGCTTCAGAAGAAGACCTTCCCTGCTAAGCCAAACAGAACAAGTAAGGTACCAAAATATGTAGAGCCAAACGAGGAAAGGTGCTCTAAGAAGGTAAGCATCACAAGAGACCAACAGGAATACTTACACAATCCAAACAATGCACAGTTTCTGTTCCACAAGCTGCCAAGAGGAATGTGTGCAGTACTCACAGCGCACCATGTACACTGCTTACTGCAGTCATACTGCTTCGTAGGACCAGCCCAACTTACTAAAACACTTTAATGAGCAATCCGAACTGTCTGGATCAGCATGGTTCACTTGGAAGGGACCTTCACAGATAAACCTGAAGAGGTGAGGCGACTGCACTATCTAAACCTTAAAGCATATAGGACCTTAAAGCATAAGCTTAAAGCACAGAAGCATGACCAGCAGGTCGAGGGAGGTGGTGCTGCCCCTCCACACTCCTCTCATTGAAACCCCATCTGGAGCACTGCACGCAGTTCTGGAGCCCTCAACACAAGAAGGACTTGGAGATGTTCAGGCAGGTCCAGAGGAGGGCCATGAAGGTGATCAGAGAGGGCTGAAAGCACCTCTACTATGTGCACAGGCTGAGAGAGATGGGGCTCTTCAGCCTGGAGAAGACTCCAAGGAGACCTTAGAGTGGCCTTCCAGTATCTGAAGAGGGCCTACAGGGAAGGCTGGGGAGGGACTTTTCATAAGGGCAGGTAGCAACAGAATGAGGGGAAATGGCTTTACATGGGAAGAAGGTAGATTAGGATTGGATATTAGGAAGAAATGCTTTACTGTGGGTGTGGTGAGACACTGGAGCAGGTTGCCCAGCAAGGCTCCAATATGATTGCTTTGCAAGTTCCAAACTATGGCTAACAGCTAATGGAAGTCCTCAGTCCAGCAGCACAAAATTTTATATTATCTTCTTAATATTCTAATTGTGGATTTGACGTTCATATAAAGAGCAGAAGGGAAATTACTCTTAGAGCTCAAGTCATCTTTCACAGCCTGCGTCAACAAGAGCAGCACCTCACAGCCTTTGGTTTGAAGACCCGGACCACAAGCTAGCTAATGATTTTACACAGAATTCCAGAGTTCAAGTCATTGTTTATGTTAGGGCTGCAATTCTACTGAAAGCCTTCCAGTTCATCACACTTCATTATCAATGGCACCACAGATACCTCACAAAGAAGCATTATGACACCACAAAGGGGCATTATGACGTCAGAAAGGGCATTATGACATCACAAAGGGCATTATGAATCACAAAGGAGCATTATGACATCACAAAGGAGCATTATGACGTCTCAAAGGGCATTATGACGTCACAAAGGGCGTTATGACGTCACAAAGTAGCATTATGACATCACAAAGAAGCATTATGACACCACAAAGAAGCATTATGACATCACAAAGGGGAATTATGACGTCAAAAAGGGTCATTATGACGTCTGAAAGGGGCATTGTGATGTCACAAAGGGGTGTTATGACATCACAAAGGGGTATTGTGACATCACAAAAGAGCATTAAGACATCACAAAGGGGAATTAAGACGTCACAAAGGGCATTATGACGTCACAAAGAGGCATTATCACGTCACAAAGAGGCATTATGAAAACAAAGGAGCCTTATGACGTCTCAAATGGCATTATGACATCACAAAGGGCATTATGACGTCACAAAGGGGCATTAAGACATCACAATGGGTCATTATGACGTCAGAAAGGGGCATTATGGCATCAGAAAGGTGCATTATGATGTCACAAAGGGTGTTATGATGTCACAAAGGGGCATTATGATGTCACAAAGGGGCGCTGGGAAAAGATCTCTGTGTGGAGATTGCTTCTACTAGAGGTAGTTCTATAAGACTGTTATATAGAGCTGTGCAGGGGCTGTAAATCTGTCTGCAGAGGGTGATGATCAGTTCCAAGTGTCTGCAGTCAATGCTCATGGACAGAGCCCATCCAACCTGGCCTTGAATGCCTGCAGGCCTTGAATGGGGCATCCACAGCCTCCTTGGGCAACCTGTTCCAGTGTGTCACCACCCTCTGAGCAAAAAACATCTACCTAAGATCCAACCTATACCTCCCCAGTCTCAGTTTTAAACCATTCCCCCTTGTCCTATCATTATCCACCCTCATAAACAGCCATTCCCCCTCCTGTTTATACGCTCCCTTCAAGTACTCAAAGGCCACAATGAGGTCTCCCCACAGCCTTCCATTCTCCAGGCTAAACAAGCCCAGATCCCTCCACCTTTCCTCATAGGAGAGCTGCTCCAGCCCTCTGATCATCACAGTGGCCCTCCTCTGGACCCCCCCCAACAGCTCCACATCCTTCCCAGGCCTGGACACAGTGCTGCAAATATGGCCTCACAAGAGCTGAGCAGGAGTGGACAATCACCTCCCTCTCCTGCTGGCCACCCCTTTTTCAGTGCAGCCCAGAACACACATGGATCTATCTTTTCCATACGGATATTCCCATCTGTGTACATATATATACCACACCTACACCCCCACAATCTGCTACAACTCCATAGAATTTTCAAGGTTGGAAAAGACCTGGATGATCTTATGATCTTATGATCTCAGATCTTATGATCTGGATGATCTTATGATCATCCAGTCCAACCATCACCAATACTTCCCAGTTAAATCACATCCCTCAACACAACACCCAAACTTTTTGTGAACTTCCCAGGGTTGGTGACTCTACATGAGAGAAAAGGGCACTCAGATAAGGGATTCTGCATTTGCTATTAGCAGAGGTGGGATGAGACCGAGCACTGCCCCAGCTCCTGGGATAACGCAGAAGGGCTGAGACCTTCCAGCTGCTTCCACCCAGGGTCACACAGCAAAGCCGACCCTGCAGGAGTCTGCATCATTCTTTGCATGGCATTGCTAAGAGGAAGATCCCCCCCCTACCCTTGGCTCTACACTCCAGCTGCTGTCTGCCATCTGTAAAGCCACCACAGCTCTCCTACTGGAGTTCCCATCTGCACAGTGACAGCTTGGTTTCTTCTTACTGTCAAAGCAGCCACAGCCTCAGTGCTTCTCAAATCTCCCCTTTTCAGCTGATTTCCTCTTTCTTGTGGCTGGGCAATTCCTCCCTCTCACAGTCATCCCTCTGCCCCACTCTGTGCCCACAGACCCAGAGAGGGCACACAGAGCCAGCCCTGTCCCAGCTGCTGCTGCTTCACATCTGACAGTCTCAGGAGCTGAGATCCAGGCCGAGACAGCAATGCCCAGACATGGTTTGTAGGACGTTTGTGATAGGAAATAGGGAGGCTTGTGATTAAACCTGCCCCCTAAGGAGGAAGGCAATGCTGCCTGCAGCCCCAGCAGGCATTACAAAACATCCCCATTTACAGGAGGGTTTTAAATAGCACAATTCAGGAACTACAACTGCACAAATTCCCGCATGCCCTGGAATAAGTTTGGGAATGGACATGGTTCTACCACCTGTGCAATGCCATAGAAATAACAACCATCCACCTGTAAACCTCCATCCTCTCCCCTGCTGCACAAAGGGAAGCTCAACAGCAGTGCACAAATGTCCCAGCAATGTCTGAGCACTGCTCTGTGCATCCCAACCTGCTCAAACCATCCACTCCTGGCTGGGCAGCAGGATTGGGGTGGCACATTGCAATGGGCACAGAGGAACATGGAAGCCCCACACATGTGAGGAAGGGGCTGGCTGTGCTCCACACTCACGTTATCAGACGTGATTTGCCCTTCTGTGGGGAGCCTCTGCTCTTTCCCAGCTCATCCTCCAGCGTCTGGGACTCCAGGATCTCATTCAGGCTGTTGTTGGCTGCGGGGCAGCTCCATGAAGAGCCTCCCCTCCACCGACCTGCACACAACAGCCGCTCCCGCGCACTGCGGCTCAGCCAATCAGAGCCGGCGGAGCTGCCGCTGCCCGATGGGACCCCCCCCCCCACATATTGACCCCCCAGACGAGGAAGAGGAGGAGGAGAGCGACGAGGAGCTGCCGCAGGAGCTGATGTTGGGGCGGGGGGGCAACGCGGGGGGGGGGGTCGGCAGTGGGGGGTGGGGGAGGGGATGGGGCAGCATTACCCTCGGACCCCGTGGACCCCCCCCAGCCAAAGTGCTGCTCTCCGACCCCCGCGGGCTCTTTGTGCAGCCGCTGCCCTCCAGTTATAGGACCCCCCCCCCCATATTGCGCTTTGCTCACCCCCACCTCCGGAACCCCCCCCCCACTCACCACATCGCCCCCTCCCCCCCCGGGTGGGGTTATGGGGGGTGGGTGGGGTCGACGATGTGCCGTAAGCCGCGCCGGGGTCGTGTGACAAACCCCCCCCCCCATCAAGATGAATGGGGCGCTGTCGGGGGGGGGCTCAGCCGTAAGGATAAAGCGGGGGGGTTAATGACGGGGGGGGGCAGTGCTATAGGGAACGCAACTAATCTAAGCCCCCCCCCCCCACATTAACACCCCATTGTGTGTGGGGGTGGTGGGGGTGGGGCACACAATAACCCCCCCAAAGGCCAAACAGCCCCAACACCCCCCCTCAAAGCCGCTGACTTACGCTGTGCCCCCCCTGCATGAAGGGCCCCCCCCCATCGATTGAGCCCCCCCCAATCCCATCTATAGTTGAGAGCTATGCTTTTTGTAACCCCCCCCTTTTAAAGCCCCCCCCCCCCCACAATGTTGTGCACGATGTGCTGCCCCCCATGAGCCCCTGACCCCCCCCCTTAAAAGATGGGGTGGGGGGGGTGGTCTCGGACCCCCCCTCCTTTAAACGATGGGGTGGGGGGGCGGATTGTCACTGCCCCCCAACACCAAAATGGACACCCCCCTTTTAAAGGATGGGGTGGGGATGGGGGGGTGGGGGGTGAAGGTGATCTCGCCCCCCCCCCCATTAAAACGGACCCCCCACCCCTTTAAAGGATGGGTGGGGGTCGGTTACGGGCCCCCCCGGCGCTGTGTGTGTATGTGCCCCCCCCCCGTTTTGCTCCCCCCGTGGCGCAGTGTGCTGGGAAAGGATCTCTGTGTGGAGATTGCTTCTACTAGAGGTAGTTCTATAAGACTGTTATATAGAGCTGTGCAGGGCCTGTAAAGAGAGTTGAGGGGGACTCTAGTGGGCATATGGGGCTGTGGTGGGCAATAGGAGGACTAGGGGCTCTAGGGGGCTCTGAGGGTGTGTAGGGGTTGTGGATCAGGTTGGATCTTAGGAAGATGTTTTTTGCTCAGAGGGTGGTGACGCACTGGAACAGGTTGCCCAAGGAGGCTGTGGATGCCCCATCCCTGCAGGCATTCAAGGCCAGGCTGGATGTGGCTCTGGGCAGCCTGGTCTGGTGGATGGCGTCCCTGCACATAGCAGGGGGTTGGAACTGGATGATTTTTGGGATCCTTTTCAACCCAGGCCATTCTATGACTGTACAGTTCCATTGTGGAACAAATATAATATGCTAACTATGTAAAACATGGAGTCAGACCTGTGTGATTTGTCCACACCAGGAGGTGATTAGAAAACAATTTGTAAGCTACAAAGCTGCTTGCTGGAAAGGAAAAGAAAATAAAACTACAAGAAAAAGGGAAATCATTTCTTCCTGAAAATAGGAAGAATTATAGATCTGACATGAAATTTGAGTGAAGCTCCTGATTTTATGAAGCTATTCCCATTATTTTCTTGGTGCTGTGTTTCCCAAATGAGTGGTTTCTGGCTCTGCTGCAGCACCAGTCTGCATGTGAACATCAACTCTGTTCACCATCTGGGAAGATTAGGACTTCCCTTCTCCTACCAGCACCACTGAATTACAGTTACTCAGTGGTTAAACAAAGGAATCCTTAAAGAAGGGTTTACAGCTGTCCTGTTGTCTGAAGTGCTTGGGGCATTCTGATGCTATTAAGCTCTATGTATTAACAAGTTAAAAAAGAAAAGGTAGGCATCTGATTGTTGTGACAGTTTCTAAGCGATTTGGAAAGCTGTACCACCCAACCACTCCTTCTATTTGATGGAGGTGACAAAGCTCAGTTTAATTTCTGACTGCTGTTTAAATTCTGAAGCTCGAGCTGGTTCCTGGAGCAGAAAAAGCTCGGAAGCTGTCCCTCCTACAAGCAGGCACCTCTGAGCAAAATATGACATCTCAGTTTCTGATGGTAAGGTCAGGAGATCTGATTCCAGCATCTAGCTTTTGGCTTAATACTGTGTTAGTGGGACCTTTGGCATCTAGCACTTAATGATCTTGAAGGTTTCTTCCAACCCAAGCCCTCCCATGATCCTATGATTCTGTGATTTCATTCAGGTTTATTGAGATGAGTTCTCCTGAATGTGCTGTTCTCCATATGATTATAATTGGAGTCCAGATGGGTGACTGAAACCAGACACCAAACTTTCTGATGGCCAAAATTAAATGAAATCAATCCTTTACTGTGTCAGTAGTCTGTAACTAGAGCCCATCAGGTAATTCCCAGCCTCCTGCCTGTATCAGTGGCTGCACACAGTGAAAAAGTCTGATGGGATTTTAACCTCTAAAATGTTCCAAAGCAACCAGAGGGTGAATATATTCACTATGTAAATACCTGCAGGAATAAGCTTGTCATGTATTGTGGAGAGTGTTTATGCAGAATGGCTTCATGAGAAAGGACATGAAGAGATTCCACTAGTTAAATTGTAAAAGAATGAATGTGATTAAAGACAAAGACGGTTTATCCTAGGGACGGTCACGGGCTAAGCAGCTGTGGAGAAATCAGTATGTGAAAAGACAGGGTATGTAGCTAAAGATGAAATATGTATCTAGAAGCAAGGACGGCCTAAGGGAAAAGCAAGATGTGTAGCAAGGTGTAGACAAAGCTGCAAAGAAAAAGTATCTATAAGACTAACCACAAAGGTCAGATGAAGTAATGTCTAATTCACCAATCCTGAGCTTAACTTTTGCAATATGCATGAACTTATTACTGATTGTATAAATGAGATGCTGTAACACCTAATAAACGAGGCTTGTTGACCATGATAGCATGAGACTTGTCTCCCGCGGTTACTTCCAACAAATGGTGACCCTCGACGTGATAAGGAAAAAAGGGTGCCACGGGTGAAGAACTGCGTTGGGTTCGGGTCCGGATTTCACAGCCCGACGGACGACGAAAGAGCTAAAATTGGAGCTCCGCGTCTCGAGTGACCACACAGGTGGGCTCGACCGACACGTGCTGCCGAAGCCTGGAGGGCTGCAACGGTACCGACGTGAGTAAAAATGGACAGGCAAGCAGCATATAATTTATTTTCCGCTTTTCTTAGGCGGAGACAGTTTAAGGGGATAGACTTGGAAAAGGAACTCCCTAAGTTATTAGTGTATGGGTATACTAAAGGGTTATTTCAGAATCCGCATTTAGTGCATGATCTTGCTGAGTGGCGTAAATTTGGGGATGCAATTTTTCAGGGAATGATAGATGGGGAGAAAATGGTTAAAAAATGCGGGAAGTGGTGGCGTGTTGTTTATAATGATTTGTTGCAATATCAGGCAGAAAAGGAAGCGGTAGAGAAAGCTAGTGCTGTGCAGGGGAGGAATAAGAATTATAATGAATGGTCAGATTGCCCGGGGCCCCCTGCTGTGTCCACCGTAAAGTTTCCGCCGGCCGCCGAGCCTGCGTTGCCGGTGGCTGTGGAGCCGAGTGCCCCGTCTCCGTCTCCCTGCACGTCTGTATCAGACGAGCCGCCTGCATCGACCATGGCGCTACAGCCGGCCCCCTCGACCCCCCTTTGCAATGAGCCGCTCCCTGGGGCACAGAGTGACCTGGCGGAGGCCGTCGCGCGGGAGCGGGGGGGGGCTTGGGCTGCGCTGGCGCGGGCTTGTTTAGAGACTGGAGACGGTGAGGCGTTGGAAGCGGTGCCACAGGCGGTGCTGCCGGTGGGGTATTCGCCTAATGCTGCAGGTGGGACACAGGCTGCTATCAGTGCTTTAGATTGGAAGTTGTTGTTACAATTGCGGTCTACGGTCAGTCAGTTTGGAGTAAAAAGTGAGCCAGTGAGACAGATACTGGATTATATCTGGAGTACTCAGGTTTTGTTGCCATCTGATTGTCGGGCTATAGCTAGGTTGATTTTTTCGCAGCATGAACAACTGCTATTTAATGCTTATTGGGAAGAGATGTGCCAACAGAGAGTTGTGATAGTTAGGCAGCCCGGAGATCCCTTGTATAATGTCACTGTTGAAGAACTTTTAGGGGTGGGTCCTTTCATCCGGACGGAGGCCCAGGCTTTATTAGGACCAGTTAAATGTAGGGAGTCAGTGTATCTAGTCAGACAGGCTGTGGATAAGATCAAGGCACCAGGTGGGTTGTTGTCTTATATGGGAATCCGGCAGGGAAGAAATGAGGATTTTGGAGCGTTCATAGATAAGGTAGCTGGAGCCATAGAGAAGGCTGGAGTACCAGAGTACATGAGGGAAATAATGCTAAAACATTGTGCACTTCAGAATTGTAATGCTACAGCTCATGGCATTCTAAGTACTTTGAGGAGTAACTGGACAATAGAGGAGGCGTTAGACAGATTATCGAGAGTGCCCACGGGGGCTCAGGCTTTCATAGTTGAGGCTATTAAAGAGTTAGGGGCAGGATTAAAGGCACAGGCTGAGGCTTCTCAGAATCAAGTGTTAGCAGCCCTTGCACCCCTCCAAGCTGCAGTCGCTACAAGCCCACGCTCGCAGATCAGCTCCCTCATGAAATGTTTTCGTTGTGAAAAAACTGGCCACATCCGTCACGAGTGCCAAGCCGCTGGGATTTGGTGCAGCAAGTGTCAATCCAACGCCCACAACGCTGCTGTATGCTATAGGAAGTCGGGAAACGTGAGAAGCAGCGCACGAAAGAACAGCGGCCGCGCTCCGATACAAGCTGCCGTTCCCAGCCAGCGGCCGCCTGCCCCCCCGCACACGTCGCTCGTCGCGTTGTCGGTCTCTACAGCACCCCCGCCCTCTGCTTCGCCCACGTCGTTCTCTGCACCTCGCCATGCCGCCCCTCCCTCGTCCTGCGCGGCTGTGTCTCTGCAGCCCGTGTGTAACGTGGTTAAAGACACGGATGGACTGAAACCAGGGGATTGTTGTGGCCCATGTCCAGTAGATCCAGAAAGAGAATCGGACGCATTTCTTCCTGATGATACTTTGAAGGAAGCAGGAATAACAAATTTCCCTACAGCGTACTGTGATGTCTTAGAGCATTGCAGAGAAGAAACAATATTAAGGGGTGATGCTGACACGTTGCAAACCTTTCCTAATCAGGTCCCCCATTTGGAATCCCTGCCTTATGAGGCAGTGAAGGAGCTAAGGGAGTCAGTGAGAACATACAGAGTTCAGTCAGCCTTTACATACAATCTTTTGGTTACAAACAGTGACACTTACGCTATGACCCCTCACGATTGGAAAACTGTGTTAAGAATGATCCTATCTCCTATGCAATACACCGTGTTTGTGACTGAATATCAGCTACATAATTTGACTGATAGCTCTTTGCCTCAGACTCGGACAAATCCATGTGGCACAGCACCTCTTCAACTGTGTCAGACAAATGTCACTCACATTCCTGAATTTGGCCGTCTAAAATATGCACATGTAACAATAGATATTCATTCTTCTTACATATTTGCCACAGCACATACAGGTGAACTCAGTCATGACACCCGTAAACACTGGTTATCTGCTTATGCTGCTATGGGAATCCCACATACTACAAAAACAGATAATGGGCCTGCGTATACCTCTAAGGCCACTCAAACTTTCCTCCAAGATGGGTGTGTTAGACATACTACAGCCATTGCTCATTCTCCCACTGGACAAGCTATTACTGATCACATTTATCAAACATTGAAATCCATTCGTATTATTAAACAAAAAAGGGGGAATATGGGAGACACACTACAAGAAATATTATGCAAGGTTTTGCTTGTGCTTGTGATGAAGCTTTTGAATCGTGTTCATAGAGATACAGCTTATGTGGATCATCATTTTGAGGCTTCCCCAGTGCTAAAGGAACAGCCTATGGTTAATGTTTGGAACATGGCCACAGGACTTTGGGACTGTCCTCTACCACTGACAACTTGGGGTCGTGAATATGCTCTTATTTCCACAGGGACTGGCCCTATGTGGGTTCCAGCATGATATCTTCGGTCTCATCTGAAGGCAGAAAATAGCATCCAGCCTTTATAGTAATTGTAATTGTGTGTTTCTTACTTAGTGGTATTGCTTTGTAACTTGCTGTGTTATAGATAATATTAGTAATAGTTTGACATAGTGTGTGATTTTCTGTTTTACCAATGCAGTCTCAAGATTTAGAGTTTAAGGCATTAGCTAGGATGTTGTGTGCTTCTTCTATTTTAGTAATAGATCAGATGTGTATTAAACAGGATTTGATGTAATCAATGCTAGAATCTACAGGAATAGATCTTTTAATATTTTAGTACTGTTTGGTTATGATGTTATTAGCCTATTAATTAGCTTTTCTTAATTTGCAAAGACAAAACCTGGAAAAGAATTCTAGACAAAGAGATGACCCTGTATCATATAACGGATACCTATTTTACATCCAATTAATTGGGATCTGAAAATATAACCATGCATCATTTTAGACAAAAGTGCACGCTAATAGAACTAAATTTGATAGTTTATTTTGTTTTCCAAGCAGGTGTTCCACTTGGGCTCTATATCACGCACTGGCCATGCGGATATGGTGTACAACTGGAAGAAATCCTTCAGACCCTGAATGCAGGAGAGAATCTGTGATGGATGAGAGAGGAAATGTGCACCTTGAAGCAGGGGACGCCCTGCTGGCACTACCTGTCGCATCCACCACCAACACAGCTTGCTGTTTCTCAAGGGTCAATAAGTAATAATGCCCTTAGTGATACTCTAGTACATTTGTCCTCTAAAATTGGTTCTATTTGACATGCTAGTCCATTAAATTGTGCGATCATTAATCAATTATTAGCCCGGATAACTCAGTTGGTAGAGCATGGTTATGAACATCTTAAAAGCATTTATTGCACAAATTTTAGTGGTCATTAAAATCAATATATCAGAGTATACAAAAATTGAAGACTTTTCCTGATCAGTTACAGATTAACACAATGGGACCCTCACGGATTTATTTTCAGGTTGCAGAAACTTAGGTTGCAGTACAAACATGTTTGTTCTTTTTAGTAGGTTTAACAGTAATGTTGTTGTGTTGTATTTGACTTGTCTCTTTTTTCACTTTTAGAGTATTGTCAATCGAGGTCTTGATTGAGTTATAATAGTTACGTTATTAATATAAGTAGTGTTGTTATTCTATAGGCAGTATCTTGGAATTGTTGTAATACAAGAAGAATTCTACGGAGCAGCAGCCATGGATCGAGATGAGAAGTTCACAGAGCAGCAGCTATGGAGCAGGATAAAACTACTTGAGAACTGATTGAACAAACGAACTGAACTGCTTGTTAAATATGATTAATCGGTCGTTGAACTGAGCCTTTTCATTTTAAAAGAAAACGGGGGAAATGTGGAGAGTGTTTATGCAGAATGGCTTCATGAGAAAGGACATGAAGAGATTCCACTAGTTAAATTGTAAAAGAATGAATGTGATTAAAGACAAAGACGGTTTATCCTAGGGACGGTCACGGGCTAAGCAGCTGTGGAGAAATCAGTATGTGAAAAGACAGGGTATGTAGCTAAAGATGAAATATGTATCTAGAAGCAAGGACGGCCTAAGGGAAAAGCAAGATGTGTAGCAAGGTGTAGACAAAGCTGCAAAGAAAAAGTATCTATAAGACTAACCACAAAGGTCAGATGAAGTAATGTCTAATTCACCAATCCTGAGCTTAACTTTTGCAATATGCATGAACTTATTACTGATTGTATAAATGAGATGCTGTAACACCTAATAAACGAGGCTTGTTGACCATGATAGCATGAGACTTGTCTCCCGCGGTTACTTCCAACAATGTATGTCCTCAGGTACCACAGTAGTTAATGGTGGGACTCAGTAGGTCATGCTGAAAGTTGAGTCTGCTGATTTTGAAGGTCTTTTGAAGGTCTTTTCCAGCCTACATGACCTTATGCTAATATTTCTGAAATTTATTTCTGTTCAGCTCCCAGAAAACCTCCCACCCAGCCCCCAACTGACCCCGTGGTGAAAAATAAAACAGAAACCTCAGTGACGCTGGCATGGTCCCCTCCGAAGATGCACCGCCCCATTCCAGTCGATGGCTACATTGTGGAATGCAAGAAACTAACTGGCTTCACCTGGGTGAGGTGCCACGAGTCTCATGTCCCCGTCCCAGAGTTCACGGTGAGCAATCTGTCTGAAGAGGCTGATGATCAGTTCCGAGTGTCTGCAGTCAATGCGCATGGACAGAGCCCGTCTCTGGAATTCCCAGGGAGCGTGCACCTTGGTAAGCACAAAAACCCCAATGGAAATGGGTCAGTGTGTGCTGAGCAGCTGTGTTGGTTCCCTAAAGATGCTTCCTTTGACTTTAAGGTTAGCAGTGCATTAACACACCAAAGGCTTTCCTTTATTCCTAGTTCTCCTATCTCCTATCAACCTCCAGCTACCACTAAAGTGATACGAGTTGTTTCTGTGACAGAGACATGAATATCCTTATCTTTTGATATCTCACATGTGCAAGAGGCAGAACTTTCTGTAACAGATCTTAAGCACAGAAGTGCTTCTTCTAGCACTCATGCAAAGGGAGAAGTAGAAATGTACCTATGATTTAATCTTCCATCTCTAAATGAGATACCAGACTTGCATCTAAAGAGCATTAAGACATACATGTTCTTCCTCAGACCCAGTCCTGGCTGTGAAATCCCCCCTAACAACTGGTGAAGCTGTACCTGGAGGGGATGCCATGTTTACTATTGACCTTACAACAACGTGCAAGCATGCCAGCTGATGAATGTCTGCAGTTCACAGCTATTGGCCAGTGCATTCAGTCACCAGGTTTACCACTGCATGACCATAGAGCAGTACTTTCAGCTGCAGGTTCAGACAGCCTTTCTGATTGCACTGGAATAGTTTAGAAGTAGGGGAGCAATCATTCCAATAATATCTCTATCAATCAGCTTTGCATGACAAAGTAGAACAAATAAACATTCATGATGGGAGGACCTGTTTGTCATTGGGTGGAAACCTCTGCAGAAGCATGTTTAGAGCATTATTAATCAGTAGAAGGAGATGTTTGGTTGATTTTTACTTAGTAAATCCAGCAAGAAGACCAAATGAAATATCGTGAATTGCTCAGCACTGACACAATGATGAGTGCAGGAACAGAAGGTGATACTTTTTCAGAGATGTTGCAGCAAACATTGACCACGTTAGCCTGATATACATTGAAATAACGAGGCCTTTGCTCCTGACAGGTGCTGCAGTGAGATTTACCAAGAAGAGCAAAGATGTAGAAAAGATCTGCGCTTGGCTGCGTGAGGAAGCCAAACTGCAGGCTGAGCTTTCAGACACAGGCGCTACTGTGGAGTGGATGAAGGATGGGAAGGAGCTCAAGGCCAGTGAAAATTATGAACTGCAAATTGTGGGGAAGAAACACACCCTGAAAATTCACAACGACTCAATGGATGATGCTGCAAGTTATCAGTGCATCTGTGAGGGGGATAAAATGCTCTATCAGCTTTCAGTGAAAGGTATGTGACAGTCTGGGCTGTCCTCTTCCTGCCCAGGGCCAGCAGACTGCATTCACCTGACTCCCCGACAGTCCAGCTGTTGTCAGACAGCATCTGGGGTGTTTTCAGTGGCTGTTTTGACTTGAACTGGCCAATCTGCTTTGTAGAGCCATTTGATTTCTGTGTTCTGTCCTGTGATTCGTCCCTAAGATATAGAGGAAATCAAGGGAAAGAAAGGAAAAAGAGCATCCCAGCCTTCCTGCTCTTCTGTCAGGGTGGCCACAAGAGATGATGTCAACATCTCTTTTTGTAGCAGTGATCCCAAATGTAGAAAACACCTGTGAAGAGTCACAGGGACTAAATTGATGGAGAGCAGAACTTCCTGCCAAGGCTTGTCAGCTAGTCTTAATTTTGCTTTTCTTCTCTCTCTTTGTCATGTTAGCATAATATTCCATACTGGCAGGTCTGCCCATAGAATTAACTGGCACAGGCTGCCCAGGTAGGTGGTGGGATCCCTGGAGGTGTTCAGGAGCTGTCGAGATGTGGCCCTGATGGATGTTATCAGGGGGCATGGTGGGGTGGGTTGGGGTTGGAATCAAAGGAGGACCCCCATGTATTTCATCGGGAAGCACTACTGGTAATAAGACCTTTGGAGCAAATCCTGGTAGGGCCACGCTCAGCTGGTGCAGTCTGGAGGCTGTTTCTCCTTACTGCAGTATCTGCAGTGAAAACCAGCAGCTGCTTTTGTGTGGTTGGGCTCACATCCAGCAGTGGTGACGGGACTACAATGATAAGAGACAGTTCCTGAAAAAATGAATGAAATTTGACTGTATGATAGGATGGAGTTAAATGTATTGACAGGATCTCAGTCATCCCAGTGTCCATCAGCTGGCTCTCGAGCTCCTAAATACAGGCATTCTGTAGAACGTTGTTGAATTTGTATTATACATGCGTGTTCTTGGAACTGCAGAACAAATGCATGCATAATCCAGACTTTGATTTTAGCAGCTCTGACTGCGCTGTCTCAACAGACCCAACTCAGTTGTGTGCGCTGTTTTGAAATATGTTAACAAGAAGTTGGAAAACAAGCTCAATTACCCTCAGTAAAATAGGACTGTGGACTTAGGCTTTAACTTTTGGCTAAGACAGTGGTGAGATTTTGAATCTTTGAAGTAAATTATTCCACTGTGTGTTAATAAGGGCCAGTTTTATCATCTAACTTTTGCACTCCAATTAATTTCCATAAAGGAATTCTTTTTTTTCTTTTTTCTTTTCAGTCCTAAGTGATATCTCTATCTTTTAGGCTTGATTTGTTTGCCAGGGGGTTACAGTGCAGTAATAGATACCCCCTCCATTGATTTCCTTCTAGTTTGCTTGTTCCAATTCTTTCCTCAGTTTTCCTATTTTAGACATTTTCTTGAAGCCTTGGGCTTCTTCCTTTGGCTCTGTCCCCTGTACAGTGTACGTCCTTCAACTTGTGGAGATAAGGTAATCTGGTACGTGGTTTATAAAAGCTGCCAATTTGCCAGCTTCTGAATTAGAATCTAGCAATTAGAACTAGGATTAAACGTGCACGTTTGATCTTATGATAAATGAATGCCTCATGGTCACCAATGTCCCTGCAGTTCTTTACCATCATATGTATTTTGTGTCTTCATATTTTGTTTCAGCACTGGCAAACTTCGTAATCAAAGAGACAAGTGGAGGAGTAATCAGGGCCGTTGCTGGAAAACAAGCTGAATTTGTTTCTGAGACCTCTGAAGCCAATGTCATGGTGAAGTGGTACAAAAATGGCAAAGAAATCAAGACCAGTAAGAAATTCACAATGGAAGATAAAGGGAAACTGCATAAGCTTGTGGCTTCAGCTGTAACAAAAGAAGACGAGGGAACATACATCTACACAATTGGAGATGACACTCTGATTTTTGATTGGAAAGTCTCAGGTAAGTTTGTGAGGCAAACATAGGATCACAATCCATGTAAAGCACTTCAGACTTAATTCATTTTATTTGTCCAACGCTGTGGGTTTCCAGTATTTAGGACAAAGATTGCATAGCTCTATTGAAGCAATTCTGACCTTCCTGTTGTCCCTATGCAAATCCACAGTATGAGCAAATAATGTAACTGTGTTGTGATGAATTCAAGACAGCCTTAGCTCCAGCTGGGGCTGGAGTCACGACTTGAGCCCTGACATCTGGGCTTCATTCATCTAGTTCATGTATTGCCTCAGCACTTACATCATCTTTAAACCTATGACTGAAATGGTCCTAAGTTATTAGCATGGGAATCCTGTCTCCTCTTTGGACAAATTAAACTCCACATTTGGAGAGTTGAGTGTCTCCTGCTGTACCCGAAGGACATTGTGATCTCTGAGGTGTCTCCCTGAGGTGCTGTAAGCACAGCCATTAGCTCATAGTGCAAGTAAAGCACTGTTAGGTCAAGCCTGGAGGAGTAATGCTTGTCACTGACCTGTTCCTGTTCAGGGTGGAGCTGGAGGGTAAAATAACACAAGAAATTGTCATTGAAATTCAATATCTGTGAAATTCAGCTGGTTGCATTCACAGAACCTGGCGTTAAGATCTGTTTTCTGTTTTATATCTTGAGCCTATTTTCCATAACCCAGTCCTCATTTATGAACTGAAGCTCTACTGAAAGCCTTTCGCTGTGTATGCTCATGCTGCAGTGCAGCGCTTGTGACCTTTAACAGCACATTCACGTTCCTCTGATCACAGGATCCTTACGGTTGATTAAGACCCTCTAGTCTGACTGCTCACCCATCACCACCGTGATGCTCACCATCAGCTTAGCTAAAAACTCAGCAGAGATGATAGATCAAGCACAACACTGGATTTGGGGTGGCTAGAGATTCCTAAGATATTGAAGGATTGCTTGCAGGTGGTGTTGGTTCAGGTATTCACCCTGCATCCCACCTGCTGTTCTGTTTGGTTGAGAATCATGCATTCTGCAATTTCACTTTGTAATTCAAAGACCCTGGCTTTATCTGTTGAAAAACTGATCTAAAACAAGCCAAGAAGACTCCGTTGGAACTGGTTGATGCAGAACAAAGGCATCCCCAAAGGACAAGTTGCACTGTTTGATGAACATTATTGGATGAGAGCTAAGCTAAGATTTAAAAAGTTCTGGGGCTGTCTCTGAGCATCAAATACAGAGGAAGCCTGCATGATTCCCTGAGAATGGATACCTCCTACTTTGGTGTAGGGTTAAGGGAACACTAGCAGTAACTCCTATCACAAAATGTCGCATGGCTCAGACAAAATGCCATCAAGAGGGCTTAATTAGGAGCACCAAATGGTCGCAAGATGGTCTTAGGGCAGGGAAGTAATCTATCTATGTGATATTGATTGATGCTATTAGTTCTTAACAGCTTGACTCTAGAAGGACTGTTGTTCTTTGGTCACCTAGTTATAAAAGAATAAATGGCTCCTGTCTATTACAATTTTTAACGCATTTTTTGTTCACTGATGCCATAAATGTTCCTGGCATAGTAATTGGCCTTGGTATATTCAGTGACTGAAAGCAACAGTTGTTGCTCTAAGAAATGCAGTACAAAGCTAGGTCTGCCTGTAGCTGACAGCCATCAGCTTGCTCCTCAGGCAGGTTCTGTCTGTGTATGGGAGATCACAATGTGAACCACTGATTGATCAGCTGAGGCAAGTGTGGGGTCAGCTGTGGGAGCACAGGTGAAAGTTATGTAGCTGTGCTCCCTGGAGGGGTGGAGTTCGACTCCACCTCCTCTGAGACCTCATTTAAGGGCTGACCCTCACTGAGGCAGAATCTCTTGGAGATTGCTCACCAGGGAGGATCACCTCAGCTCTGGTGAGTTCCCTTTTCCTTATATCTTCTGTATTTCTACCATTTTACTTGTAATTGCTATCCTTGTTAATACCAGCATAGTTATTGCCAATACATTAGGCAAGCCAGGCAGGAGCCACTGACTTGGCATCTAGAAATATAAGGAAAAAAAAAAATGTCCTTTGTGTGGAAAGTCTTTAATTGGTACAAGGGGGAGAAGACCACCCCCTTAGGGACATGCCTTCCTGGACAAATTCCAGGTTTTGAGGCGTCCCCATATTACCAATTAGCAACAATTATTGAACAATGGGGCCCTTTAAGAGTACCAAATAACATGGACGCCTATTGTCTAACTGATTACTTTCTAGGACTACAAAAAGATATCTTAATTACAAAAGAAAAGCGAATGGCTGCATCTATGGCAGCCTGGCCATTATTAAATGCTTTAAATCGGGCAGAGATAAAATCAAACAACATTGCACATGAAAATGAATTGTTAAAGGCCCGTATTGAAAAATTGGAGGGTGAGATCAATCTATTGACAGGAAAAAAACCGTCATTTTCTTCCTCCAACTCTCAAATTAGATACATTTCATTTAATGACGATCAAGATCCTGAAGAAATGAATCAAAATAAGATCACTAAATCTGATCTAGAAAAACCATCTGAGACGGACTCACTAGAAGTCCGTCCAGTAATAACTCAAAAAACAGAGAAAATTCAAGATCGACCAGCAGGAGTGCCTCCTGATCAATGGCCCCCTGCCGAATCTGTTTTACATGTAACAGCCCGTCCATATACGCCTACTGAACTCATGGACCTAGTGCAACGATTTAGGCAAAGGCCAAGGGAAAGTGTTCCGGCTTGGTTATTACGGTTATGGGATTCAGGGGCAGATAGTGTACTGGTTAGTGGCCCCGAAGTATCTAAGTTGGCCACAATAACAGTACATCCTGCCCTTCGGCAGAGACTGTATGCTGGGACTCAGTTCCCTGAAGAAAACCATTCAATTGTAGAATGGATAATGGCTGCTTGCCGCATGGTGTGGACAAATAAAACTGACATGCCAGTAAACACAGGGATGTGGTCTTCTATGGAAGACCTTCAAAATTATATACGCGAATTAGGTATGAGAGAGGCTATCTACGAAGACACATTCGATAGCCCTGATATGGTTAAATTTTCTGCGGGAATGAGGGACCTAATTTTACAGTAAGCACCCTCTCATATGTATGGAACCTTGGTTTCCATACTTAATCCAGTAGTATCCGCAGAGGCAGTAGTCCAACAAGCCGCCCAATTGGTAGCAGACCTCGGAGAAACTGAGCGTTTACGAGCTAAGCGCAATATCAGGGTGATTGAGGATGCCGAGGCTTTTCCAATAGTGCGAGCCAGAAGATCGGCCCCGCGAACTTCTCGGGCAGGACCTGTTAGGGTATCCCGGAAACAAATGTTTAATGATCTGCTCCGGGCAGGCGTTCAGTTTTCAAAAATTGATGGGCAGCCCAATCAGGTTCTCCTTCAGTTGTGGAAGCAACTGAAGGATGAACAAAAATTTCAGAATAAACCCAAAAGGCCAGGGATAAGATTTATAGAGCGGCGACCAACAACAACATGGAATTTAGAAGATTTTATAGTTCCAAATAGGAAAAAGAAGCCACCTCAGGTGCCTTGGGTTATGACACCGGAGGTATCGGAGGTAAAAGACTTGAATCTGGCTCAGTTCATGGCTTGACGAGGGATGTCAGTCCTCCTAGGGCCTCTAGACGGGACCGGAGGCCCTATGTGGAACTGACGATATACTTGTCCCGAAAGAATATACAGAAGGTTATGGCCCTAGTTGATACCGGGGCAGAGACATCTATAATATATGGAGACCCAACTAAATTTAAAGGTAATAGAGTGATGATTGGAGGTTTTGGGGGACAAACCATTCCGGTCACCCAAACCTGGGTAAAACTGGGGGTCGGGCGTCTTCCACCACGGGAGTACAAGGTATCCATTGCCCCAATTCCAGAGTATATATTAGGAATTGATATCCTGTGGGGTCTGGCTCTCCATACAACAGTGGGAGAGTTCCGATTGCGGCAGAGATGCATTGGTATCCGGGCAATCCAGACAATATTGAGAGGCCATGCAAAACATGAGCCTATTTGTTTGCCGAAGCCACGCCGGATTACTAATGTGAAACAGTACAGACTCCCGGGTGGGCAGGATGAAATAACAAAGACGGTGCAGGAATTAGAAAGAGTGGGTATTATAAGGCCTGCACATAGCCCATATAACTCCCCAATATGGCCAGTGCGAAAACTGGATGGAACATGGAGGATGACAGTAGACTATAGGGAATTAAATAAGGTCACGCCACCTGTTCATGCGGCTGTACCCAATATTGCCTCCCTAATGGACACACTAAGCAGGGAAATCAAAACATATCACTGTGTCTTGGATTTGGCGAATGCATTCTTCAGTATTCCAATCAGTGAAGAATCGCAAGATCAGTTTGCATTTACATGGGAAGGGAGGCAATGGACTTTCCAGGTCCTACCCCAAGGGTACGTACATTCGCCCACTTTTTGTCATAATTTAGTGGCACGTGATCTGGCTAAGTGGGAAAAGCCAAATAATGTCAATTTATATCATATTGATGACCTCCTGTTAACATCCGATTCGTTAGAGGCGGTGAGACAAGCAGCAGATTTGTTGATAGCTTACCTGCAGAAAAGAGGGTGGGCTATAAACCCACAGAAGGTGCAAGGTCCGGGGCTATCTGTAAAATTCCTGGGAGTAATTTGGTCCGGGAAAACCAAAGTACTACCCAGTGCGGTAGTAGATAAAGTCCAAGCGTTTCCAGTCCCTACAACATCAAAACAATTGCAAGAATGTTTGGGTATATTGGGGTATTGGCGCTCCTTTATACCTCATTTAGCTCAGCTATTAAGGCCATTATACAAGCTTACAAAGAAGGGTCAATCATGGAATTGGGGAAAGATAGAACAGGATGCTTTCCAACAGGCAAAACTGGCAGTTAAACAAGCTCAGGCGTTGGGTATATTTGATCCGACCCTCCCAGCTGAACTAGATGTTCATGTTACTCAAGATGGTTTTGGCTGGGGCCTGTGGCAACGCCAGAGTTCTGTTCGAACCCCCATTGGATTCTGGTCTCAGGTTTGGCACGGAGCAGAAGAACGATATAGCATGATTGAGAAACAGTTATTGGCTGCCTATTC
Source organism: Coturnix japonica (assembly GCF_054131305.1). Classification (NCBI taxonomy): domain Eukaryota; kingdom Metazoa; phylum Chordata; class Aves; order Galliformes; family Phasianidae; genus Coturnix; species Coturnix japonica. The sequence continues at coordinate 3,404,366 of NW_028188947.1, forward strand.
GGCATTACAAGCAGTAGAGCCGATAACGCAAACAGCAGAGGTCATAGTTAAGACTTCATTACCAATCCAGGGGTGGGTGAGAGATTTGACTCACCTTCCTAAGACGGGGGTGGCCCAAGCACAAACGGTGGCACGATGGGTCGCCTATCTAAGCCAGAGAAGCAGTCTGTCTTCATCTCTACCTAAAGAAGAACTACAGAAGATCCTAGGCCCAGTGACGTATCACAGTGATACATCAAAAGAACCGATGGTTGCTCCACCAGAGAAGAGTCCCGTTCAGGAAGGAAGATATCCTATTCCTGAAGATGCCTGGTATACGGATGGGACCAGCAGAGGCAACCCGAGCAAGTGGCGAGCAATAGCATACCATCCCTCTACTGAGACCATCTGGTTTGATGAGGGGGATGGTCAAAGCAGCCAATGGGCAGAATTGCGAGCCGTGTGGATGGTTATAACTAAAGAACCTGGTGACGGCGTCCTGAACATCTGTACAGATAGTTGGGCTGTGTACCGGGGGCTCACTCTGTGGATTACGCAATGGGCTACCCAGGAATGGACTATCCACGCCCGACCGATTTGGGGTAAAGACATGTGGGTAGACATTTGGAATACGGTCAAACACAGGACAGTATGTGTCTACCATGTCTCTGGTCATCAACCCTTGCAGTCACCAGGAAATGATGAAGCTGACACACTGGCCCGAATCCGATGGATTGAGAATTCACAATCTGAAAATATTGCCCGTTGGTTACATCAGAAGCTACGGCATGCTGGACAGAAGATAATGTGGGCAGCTGCTAAAGCATGGGGGCTGCCTGTACAACTATCTGATATCGTTCAAGCATGTCAGGATTGCGATGCTTGCTCAAAGATGAGACCGAGACCGTTGCCTGAAACAACATCCCACATTGCTAGAGGATATAGTCCTCTTCAGAGATGGCAGGTCGACTACATTGGGCCCCTCCCTCGGTCTGAGGGGGCGAGATATGCCCTGACCTGCGTTGACACTGTAAGTGGACTGCTGCAAGCCTATCCTGTACCAAAGGCAAATCAAGCATACACAATTAAGGCACTTACTAAACTGATGTCTGCATACGGGACACCTCAAGTTATCGAGAGTGACCAAGGGACTCACTTCACTGGAGCAATGATACAGCGCTGGGCAGAAGAAAACAACATTGAATGGCGATTCCACCTGCCATATAACCCAACAGGGGCAGGCCTTATTGAACGTTATAATGGTATCCTTAAGGCTGCCCTGAAAACAGACTCTCAGTCCCTGCAGGGGTGGACAAAAAGATTATATGAAACCGTGCGGGACCTGAATGAAAGACCTCGGGATGGCAGACCCAGTGCCCTGAAAATGTTACAAACTATATGGGCCTCCCCTCTTAGGATCCAAATTACAGGCACCGATAATAAGGTAAAACCGCAGGTTGGTACTGAAAATAATCTTCTGCTCCCTGCCCCTGAGAATTTAGAACCGGGAATCCATAAGATAAATTGGCCTTGGAAGGTGCAGGTAGGACCCAAATGGTGTGGCCTACTTGCACCTTGGGGGAGATTATTGGAGGTGGGAGGTTCAGTCACCCCCTCGGTGATAGGTACATGGCCTACTGACATCGTGGTCAATACTCCGGCCTTTATTGCTAAAGGAACACCTATTATGTCCCTATGGCAGATCAAGACTCCTCCTCTGGTGCCAGATATAGTTATACAGCCACAGATATCTGGCCAGAGGGTATGGTATCGGAGGCCGGGACATAATCCAGTACAAGCAGAAGTATTGACCCAAGATAAGAATACGGCCTGTATCTTGCCCTGGAGGGCGGATCTTCCCCTCCTAGTACCCTTGAAACATCTATATTACTCCCCTTAAGATTGATTCTAAGCCTCTAGGACCATTACTCTGGACTGATGAAACGCAGACGGACCTGCACTTCAAGATGGTTTGTCTCCGGTAACATCTATCAAGCACTGGCCCATGGAAGATCATAAACACCCATCCAATCATCATCATTTGAATAATATCAACATCTAATGCGACGGGAGATTGTATCAGCGTCGTGATTGGGTCTCTGTAATAAGGGGAACTCACCTAATCATTGGTTCACGTTGTGAAGGGGTGGAGTGTATGGGAGATCACAATGTGAACCACTGATTGATCAGCTGAGGCAAGTGTGGGGTCAGCTGTGGGAGCACAGGTGAAAGTTATGTAGCTGTGCTCCGTGGAGGGGTGGAGTTCGACTCCACCTCCTCTGAGACCTCATTTAAGGGCTGACCCTCACTGAGGCAGCATCTCTTGGAGATCGCTCACCAGGGAGGATCGCCTCAGCTCTGGTGAGTTCCCTTTTCCTTATATCTTCTGTATTTCTACCATTTTGCTTGTAATTGCTATCCTTGTTAATACCAGCATAGTTATTGCCAATACAGTCTGGATGGAATGAAGGGCATGAAATACTGATGTGCTCATCAAACGCTGCTTGTTAGCTTAGAGACAAGGTGTTGAATTGGTTTGTTCATGTATTGCAAACAGGTTACTTAGCTGCCTTCATTTTAGCTTCAGAAGAACATGTGCAGAATACAGAATTGATTAGAAGAAATAAGAACTGTCTGCATAGAACTTACTCTTTCCTTACACAGGAGAATCAAGCACACGTTTGTATGTGAGTACCTCCAGAGATGAAACTTGATCCCCCAGATGTAATGAGCAGAGACATTACAATCAGTTCTAACTGTATCTTAATGCTGTGCTGAATAAGCCTGAGTCAGGATGTAAACCACTTTCTCTTTTTTTCTTCAGATGAAGCCATTAATTTTGTCGGCAAGTCCAAAACGACTCCAGAAATATCAGTCAGTCCTTCTGAAGACCTGGAGCTGGTGTGTGAGGTGTCAGCTGCAAGCGGAGCTGTCGTATAGAAGAAAGATCAAATAGAGGTGAAGCAGGACCAGAGGACAACCATCATCTCCCAGGGGACGCACCGCAAGCTCATGGTCAAAAATGTGACCCTGAAAGACCAAGGGAGCTACAGCTGTGAAACAAAAGATGACAAAGCAACATTCCAAGTGAAAGTCAGAGGTGAGAAAATGCTTGGAATCCCAGAGATAAAGGAACACTTCATTTTGTGTGTCTTGCATTTGGAGGATCAACTTACAGCCTCTCTGGTGCAAAACATTTTGGCTATAGGACTTTCTTTGTCATCTAGTGTCATAGCAACACTTTTCTACATGTGCTTTTCCATCCAGGAATGAATTACTGCAACAAACAATAGGCAAGGAGGGTAACTTGTGCAGCTCTTGTAGTCAGCTGGTGTCTGCAGGGTTACAGTGCAAGAGCACACCAGGCATGCAAGGAGTGAGAAAAGGGGAGGTGTTTGAGATCTGGTTACAAAATTTGAATGACACAATGAGGTGGAAAATGCCACTAATCAGACTCATAAATGGCCTGGGTTGCAAAGGCCCACAGTGCTCATCCAGTTCCAACCCCCTTCTTCCTATGTGCAGGGTTGCCAACCAGCAGCCCAGGCTGCCCAGAACCACATCCAGCCTAGCCTTGAATGCCTGCAGGGATGGAGCATCCACAGTCTCCTTGGGCAACCTGTTCTAGAGGGCCATTCCCTTCTGATTTACTGGAAATGTAGAGAGACATCAGAAGAAACAAAGAGAAGGGAGGAGGTTCAGCAGTGCATGCAGGTGTTCTAAATCTCATGTCCAAATCTGCTATCAGACTGCGAAATGTTTAGATTTATGATATGATATGAAATGATATGCCTATTCATTTCCCAAGGCAAAATAGAGGGGAAAGTATTTACCTGTCTTAATGAGGCATCATGATGGTCCCTGTGAAGGGCAAGTATAATGAAAATGGGGAACTGGAGTAAGCTCTGCAGCAGACTACAGCAAAATGGTGTGACTGTTGTGATGTCCCTGCAGAGAAAGAAGACGTGTTTACAAACAAGGACAAGGTACAAAAGGAGGTGAAGGCTGCACTGACTCAAAATGCCACGCTGAGCTGCGAGGTGGCCCAGGAGAAGATGGAGGTGAAGTGGTACAAGGAGGGGAAACTGATCACCTCGAGCAAGAAGTTCAAGGTGGAGTCAGAGGGCAAACAGTGTCGGCTGGTGGTGATCCAGGTAGAGAAGAAAGATGCAGGGGAGTACAGCTGCGAGGCTGCTGGCCAGAAACTCACCTTCAAGATTCATGTCACAGGTGAGAGAGAACACATTTTGGCCTTTCATTCTAGAATGTTTTAGAAAACGGTCATTAGTTTGTAAGTTTTCCCTGCTATGCTTAAAATTTTTGGAGCTGAACTTTGGGGTGGTTAATTTCTGATGAGGAAATTGAACAAATTATTCTAAATACAGTTGTGAGGCAGCTCCATCTTTTAAAATCTTCAGGAATTTCCTTTTGCTGTGGGAATGAGGCCATAGACAAGAAAGTTCTGATTGCACTTCTCCATTCCCATGTGCCTGTACCACTAGAACAACTCTGCAATGCAGCTGCGTCTCAGGAAGTTTCAGAACAGGGGCTTTGTGTCAAGCACTAGGGGGTGTGCTCTATGTAACATGTTTTTGTCTTGGAAGGGCTCATTTAGCATGGGAGAGAATACTACAGGAATGTTTTGTATAAGTTGATGTTTTGAAGACATAAGTAAATGGCAGCTAGGGGACGAAAGAGTCATGAGAGTCATACAAGAAGCATCACAGAATGCCTTTTGTTGGAAGGGACCTGGAGGATCATCCAGTTCCAATCTCTGTCCTGGAAAGGAACACATTCTTTGAGACTAGGTTGCTCTAACACCCATCCAGCCTAGACTTGAATGTTTTCAGGGATGGGGCATCCATAAATTGCACAACTTCTCTCCACATCATTCTCTTGGGGCATCAGACTGGGAGAACTGATTCATTTTTCTGACTCCTTCCCCAAAACCTGCTCTTCTTTCAAGAGGCCAAACTAATGTATCTCTCTTTTCAGAGCCAGAATTTGTATTTACAAACAAGGAGAAGGTACAGAAGGTGGTGAAGGCTGCAACAACAGAAAAATGCCACGCTGAGCTGCGAGGTGGCCCAGGAGAAGATGGAGGTTGTCATCAATTTATAAGCAATGAGCCAATAATGTTCCAATTATAAACTTTTATTAATTGTAGCGGGTAAAACTAAAAGGCAATTCAGCGCTGGGCGACAGGGGGATTATTGTTCCTCCACCTGCCGCGCCGTCCCGTCCCTTGCAACTTCTTTTGTATTGTCCATCCCGAGCGTATTGTCCTTTAATTGGTCGGTTGTGATCGTGCGACTTGGTGTGTCGTTCCTTGGTTGGTCCTTCCGTGGAACTTTGTATCCATCGGGGCGCGCTTTGCCTGTAACTACGCAGAGTACACAATCTACCCATAAAATTAGAGTGTTCTGCAACCTTTGTGGCCTCCATATTCCACCATTATATCCCGGTCCTAATGAACAAGCACTCCACCACAATGCTACCACATCCCGGTCTTAATGAGCAAACATTTTATCACAGAGGTCAAGTGATAAAAGGAGGGGAAACTGATCACCTCGAGCAAGAAGTTCAAGGTAGAGTCAGAGGGCAAGCAGCGTCGGCTGGTGGTGAGCCAGGTGGAGAAGAAAGATGCAGGGGAGTACAGCTGCGAGGCTGCTGGCCAGAAACTCACCTTCAAGATTCATGTCACAGGTAAGACAGGTGTTGTATGAAATACAGCAGAGAACAGTAAAGTAAAATCTAGTTTCTATTATACTGCACCTGGATCACTGTAGTCTGTGCTGAGGTTTTTTCCCTAGACTTGATTGCCTGGGTTTGTAGAAAGTATTTGGTTTCATTATGACACAAAGACCTGTTTCAGTCTGTCTGTAGAGCAATAATTAGTAATATATGTACAGTGGAAGCAATATTCAAGATATTATTCAAATCTCTCCTGTGCCTGAGATCCCAAACTGTAATTCTTGTTCACCTAAACATTTGACTAAGATAAGTATGTGCAGTGAGGCTGGAGTGCATGTTCTACGTGCAGACTTTCATGGCAGGAGAAGCAGGAACTTCTCCTAGTAGTACACTGCCTTTTTACTATGCCTTTATGTGGGAGGCTGCATCTGGATAGGTGAGTCTGCTACTCACAGTAAGAGACCTGGTAGAGCTGACTATTGCCAGAGCTCAAAGTAAGATAGATATCTGCAAATCACACACAAAGAACAAAGGACTGCGTTGGTGAGCATATTTCCTTTGTGCCTTTGACAGTCACAGTTGTGGCAATGGTAGAGACCATGAGGAGTCTGTTCAGGAAGCCAGGAGTACTGTTCTGGGTCATGAAAAGGCAGCCAGTGGTTTGACTATCACATGTTTATGTGTTTTGATGTTTCACAGTGGGTCTTAAGTAAAAGGAACTCAGGTTTTGGTTGCCTGCAGGACAGATGTTCTTTTGGGTTCAATATGTTTGCATAGTGACTTGCAACCATGGGACTGGTGTTCAAGGACCCTCTTGGTTCCTTCAGTTCCTAGGTTCTTTCTTGCCTAGATTTGACACTTTGTTTCAACAGAAGAGCTGATATTCTCTAGTGAAGGCTATTAGTTTGGGCACAAGTGGTAACCTAAACCTGTTCCAACCTGTACATACAAACCTGCAAGTTGGTCTCATTTCGGTCCCTCAGTCAATACTTTTTCTTTTCTTCCCTCAGAGCCAAAACCTGTGTTTATAAACCAGGAGCAGGTGCAGAAAGAGGTGAGTGCTGCCCTGGCAGCAAGTGCCTCCCTCAGCTGTGAAGTAGCACAGGATCCAACCGAAGTAAAATGGTACAAGGATGGAAGACTGCTTGCCTCCTCCAGAAAGTTCAGAATGGAATCTGTGGGCAAAACACGGCGTCTGGTTGTGGAGCAGCTGGAGAAGAAAGATGCTGGAGAATACATCTGCGAGGCTGCTGGCCAGAAGATGACCTTCAAGTTGGAAACAACTGGTGAGCATTCGCTTTGGGAGCACTAAGCAGCTTTTTATGTGGCTTAGAGGAAGACTGGCTGTCTTCTACCCTGTGGGCATGGAACAGCCACAATTCCCCCCGGAACAACATCAATGACCCACACCACAAGTTGGATTCTCCTTTTTAATGTAGTGGTAGCGAGGTGAAAATCTGGCTGTGGAATATTTTTGACTAAGGAACTTCTACTTTAATTTCTAGATGCGCTGAATTACCCTCTGGAGTGTCTTTCTGAATATATAAGCAACCATGGGTGACTATGATCCTGATTTATATCTAGGTTCAGGCTTACTTTTTCAGTTAGGTTAGATCAATAGCTCCAGAGAAGATAGGGAAATACAGCAGTTCACTGATACCATGTGTCAGAAGAATGCAGCTCAGTGCTGGGCAGTTTGCTGCTTCATTCCCTCTTACAAGTTGCACCCAAGGCTGGAAAAGACCACTGAGATAGCTGAGTCCAACCCAGCCCACCCTCACTGGACTTACTAACCACGTCCCCAGTGCCACATACCCGTGGCTCTTGAGCACCTCCAGTGACTGCGGTATATCAGCGTGGTTGCTTCAGTTGTGGGAGTTTTCAGACACTGGCTGTTGTTCTAGCGAGACAAAAAACCAAAACTGATGGAACAGTGTCTATACAGGAAGCAACTGGCTGTCCTGATGGCTGCCAACAGTTTTACACAAGGTGTGTCATGCAAGCTTGCATGAGTCTGGTTTAAAAACTTGCTGTTCTGATGGAAGGAGAGGATGTTGGTACAGGATAACTGCGGGATTTGTGCTCTCCCGACATCCAGTTGCAATCACAGCTTATTGTTGCTATAGAAAACAGCTTCTCTGTAGACAAATTGAGTTAGTTCCAATAAGTGGCTGAAGCCCTAAGTGATCCAAGGTGAAGCATGATCCAAACTGGAATTTAACTAATTGTAGTAGGGAATCCAAGCCTTAATGAGATGAGTTATTTAAAATATGAGTCCTCCATCTAAAACAGCATTGAACTCTTACTCTGGTTTATGATAGAAGTGAGAGTTTAACAGCAGAAGTCTGAAGTTATGCTCCATATTTCTCATCACTCAAGAGAATATTTGAATATATGAATTCCTTTGGCTATGTTAGAGCTCATAATGAGGTCAGCTGATGTTCTTTAAATGCTCGGAGTCTAACAATGTGGGGAAGTGGACTGCTATTTGCTGTTGAGCTTTAGGCTAAGAAGCCTGATTTTAGAGGACTGTGGACTTCCCCTTTCCCTTCCCCTCTCCTCCCCTTCTCCCTGGACTGATCCCACATGGTTTGAGAATGATTTCAGATCAAGGTAAATGAGGAATCGCCGTGTGAAAACCTGTTGTTTTACTGCACTATAAGAGACACTTAGTCAAAAGACAAGTGTGTGTTCCAAGCTTGAGATTGCAGGAGATCCTAGAAACAACTCAGCTGCTCAAACCTGTAGTCTGGCTGAATCTTTTATTGTCAGTTTTGGTCAGGAGGAGATGCTTGAGTAAGACAAATAAAAGGTCACGGGTAAGTTGGTCCTTCTTGTGATATACTTCTAGGCTTTCATCAGGGAGAAGCTTAATTAGTCCAAATAATCATAGCAGAAACCACACCAAGAGCATGAGAGTGAAATTTATACTTTCTTGACGTGAAGGAAAATTTTACCTGGTTCTGCCATTCCCCAAATATTTGTTTCCTTATGACAAGAAGAACTTTGCAGAAGTAATTTTTTTTTTCAGTCTTGCGTGCAACACAAAAAGGGGTAAAATCTAGGAGGCCACCTGAAATGTTTTTTCCATCTGGAAGGATCCATTTAACAGCACCCATGGACCTGGTTATGAACAAAACTAAGTTCCCAACTAAATCCACATTCTTCTTTCTCCTTCTCAGAATTGCCTGTGAAAATCAGCAAACCATTGGCAGACAGTAGCGTCATTGAGAAGGACAAGGTCACATTTGAGTGTGAGCTGTCCAGGCCCAACATGGACGTCAAGTGGTTCAAGGTATGGCATGTAATGGTATTTTCCTTTCTGACTTCTCTGGAAATGAATGAGAGCCTTTAATTTCACTTCCAAGGGATGCGAGTCTGAGCTTTTCCTTGATAGCTTTTTCACTGCTCTCTTTTCTTTATGCTCTTTTATTTGCCCAGATCAGCACTCTTTGTTATTATGTCCTGAGTTCATTTATCAAGTTGAAATTGAAGTTTGTTTTGGTTTTATTGTGAACTTTTTAGGTCATGCTGCACAAAATATTGTTGGTTGAACTACAGTACAGTCTTGAGCTTCAAGTCTAACACAGAAATTCTCAGCCGGGATTTTGTAGCTTTGTTGTGAACTGGGTTTTTGGGGTGAAATCTCAGTTTTCTTTGCACCTGACAGTGTGAGAATTTGCTCTGGCACTTTGTGTACCTCCCTGGTGCTCAGCTGTTCCTTCCCTTACTTGGGGATAACGTCATTTATTCAAGGTGATGTCCAAACAGGCTTGTTAACAGTCCTCCGCAGTGCTTTAAGCTGTCATAGGTCAGCCAGAATTTATGCATGTTCTATAGCCATTCCTTCATGTTGAAAACACTGCACTGTGCTTAAGCTTCAGCATATGTTCCAGTAAGCACAGTTCCATTAATTCTAGGGGAGTGGGTGAATTAAGCATAGATCTGAAGGCTCCCTTTGCTCAGTGCAGAGATGGAAGGACTAATGGAGATCTGACTTGATATTTTCCCTTCTAGGATGGGAAGGAGCTCTGTCAAAGTAAAAAAGTGGGCATTACTTCCCAGGGAAATAAGAGAAGTCTCATTATTCACAAGTGTGAATATGAAGATCAGGGAACATCCACATGCTGAGCAGCCTAAGACAAGACATCAGCTACCCTAAAGGTTCATTTTATGTTTAACTGAAAGAGCAAATAAATCCTCTTGTGGTATTTTGCACCACGGGAAGAAATGCTTCATGGGCAGTTTGGGCATTTCTTGGTTAGTCCTTTTGGATACCTTTCTCTTTCTTCTTTATGCTCAAGACAGATTTTCCCTCCATGTGTTGCATTGGTTAAACCCCAGTTTGTAGCTCATCATTGGGCTCTGAAGCATCAGACTTGTTACTGAACACATGGGTCTGCTGTGCCCTGGTAGATGCCACCTTCCCAAGGGACGTCTGAAAGGATGCTTTTTTCTGATTTCCTACTAGATGCTGTCCTCATGTGGCCACTTGGGTTCAGTGTTAGCATGAACATGAACATGTGTCCTGTCCCATGACTTTGGTGAACTCTCATTTTCTCTCTCATTCTGCAACCAGGTTGGGTTGCTGTTTCAGTACTGGCTGTTTTATGTAGCCATTCCATTTGTTCTGGTTTACGTTCTTTTTTATTTTCTTTTTTTCAGGCATCATTTCTATACAGTAGACAAAGCCAGCCTATTACATTTGATTTACAGTTTTTAGCTTTTGCTGGTAAGCATTTCAGCTCTCAGGCAGTTTTACCAACAGCTTTGAAGAGCTGAAATGAACCAGCCTGGACACGATGGTCTGTTTTTGTTGGTGTAATGAATTTATGAAGTTAAACTGATTGACCCCATAAGGTTTTACAGTGTATGACTCACGTCTGGCAGAGTTATCACAGCAATGAGTTTATATACTTAGCATTTCAGGAGGCAAATGGTTGGGGATACTCTTTCATTTGCTTGCGTCTCAGAGTGAATCACTAGTATGTGAACCATCCTTCATCTCCTTTGTATTGCTTTTGTGTGTGTCTGTGTGTGGTTTCCCCTGTGAATTTCATTCTTTCCAGTTATATGGAAGTTCTCTTTTGAGCAGTGAAATTAGATGTTCCATCATCAGTCATAATGGTAAAGCTGAGTTGCCACGTTATCTGTGTCCTTTCTGTCTGGCGTCTCAATAACTGCTGCCCCACCACAATATCTGCCTAATACTTCAGCTCCATGGATGCCTCCTTGTGCAAACTGAGAGCCTGTATTTGGTGTGCATAGATCTGGGCTTACATCTGTGCTGGTAAATGCACTAGTGCATGGGCTAAGCAGTCCTGCCTCCTGTGCTGTGGGCATTGAGATGGGGCTCCTACAAGCTGCCCATTGCAAGATATTTAGAAACTAATTGCTGCGGAGGTTTCCATCCTCTTTTCAGACTAACTAAAATTTGGTTAGTGGGATCAAAACAGAAGGGGCAGGGAGGGAGAGCTGACCAAGGACTACTGATGGAACAACTATGAATCCTTGGTTCCTCAGGATTCCCTGCATCAGCAGTTGGCAACAGGAGTAAGGGGGCTCAGGAGGACACTGTGGAGTAGTGTGAAAAATGAGCGAAGAGAGTTACTAATTGATGCCTCTTGGAAAGTAGTCCAAGAGTGGTCCTCTTCCTAAACTCTCCTCTTGTGTGTGGTTTTATCTTTATGAGGTGTTCATAACAAGTGATGTGTAGATCTCCCTTATCTCATAATGTCTTTTCCTGCCTGCAGTGAATATGCAGGATACTGGATCATATACCAGCTTCTTTGAATTACTGCTCATGTCAGGAGATAAAATCTGCCTATTCTTTGAACTAACACTGGCGAGGGTTAGTTATTCTGGCTACCGAGAGAATGACACAGCAGATTAAACTCTTTCATTTCCTTCTTTGTCAAATGCCTTTTCATCTAACTGTGTGTCCCATAGAAATTCAGAGCAGTGTTGGCTGAGGGAAGTGGAAATATTTATCTCCTGTGTGTATCTGCCACCCTATTTAGACATGCTGGCAGAGCGCAGAGATTGGAGGAGTTGGATTAGGCAGTAGTTTCCCTATTGCTCACAGAACCACTTTTTCTGTGGTCTCCCAGCTACCCTGTGCCCAGTGGCCTATGCAAGATGGAGCGGAAAAGGCTCATTTTATGAACAAACAGGAACCTTTCTGGTCAGATTAATACCTGTGCTCTTTTAGAGAGATTTAGATACTTAGATTTAGATAGTTGGTGTGGAGGGAGGTGTCCCTGCCTATAGCAGGGGGACTGGAACTAAATGACCTTAAAGATTCAGTCAGTTCTATTGTTTTTCTACCCTTAATTTTGCTTGAAAGGTTTTAGAATAAATGAGATTCTGGTTTCCATGAAAACTGTTTGCAGGGAGCTCCATTGTAGCTAGTAGGTCTGTCTTTAAGTTCAAGGGCAATAATGCATTGACTGTGTTGAAGAGAGAAATGACTCAGGAATGGATGATGGTTTAGAATAAAACATAATCCTACTTATTTTCTATGCAAATATGTGTAAGGAAAAGATGCTGCACTCAGTTCTGGAAATACCCTGACAAATATATCTCTACTGTTTCACAGCTGGAGATATCAAGATTGTTAAAGCACTGGAAGATGTGGAAGTGAATGAATATGGGAGTGCATCTTTTGTCTGTGAGATTTCACACGATGAGGTTCAGACCCAGTGGTACAAAGAGGACAACAAGCTGAAGGCTGATGACAACATCAGAATGCAACAAGATGGTAGGGTGTAAGCGGGGGGTCTTTCTCCTGAGTGGGGGGTGGGTTGGAGATCAAGCATATAAGACATCTGAAATGAAGTGAAGAGGGTTCAGAAGCGAGTTCCCCTTTTGTTTTGGGACTGAGGTTTAGGTGGAACAAGTGACATGGTGGGATGCTTAGTGTGGGAAGTGTGATGCTATCCCACCGTCCCACACTTCTGGGAGCAGGTAGGAAATGAGTGCAGTTATTTCCAAAGTGGGGGTGAACAGGGCAGTCAGTTCACCTCTCCAAAGAGGTTTTGTCTGACAGTGAGTGTGATCCTTCTGTATCAGATACTTTGAATTTGACGGTGGCCGCATTTGATCAGTCCTTGTAGAAGCCATGTTTAGATTCTGCTTTGGTCTGCTCCATTTCCAGTTCAAAGTCGTTGGACACTAAATGAGACAGCTGCATCTCAGTAAAAGATGTGTTTGAATAGCTGTGATGTGCTTACTATTCAGATTTACAGAGCTGAGGTTTTGTCCTTGGCTATAGCAAAGAAGTCAAATCAGGTGAAATTAATTGTATTTCTGAACTAGACAAGTTTAAGTTTGGTAGCACCTAAATTTGGTGCGGTTTGTCATTGATTTCATCTGAAAGAAACTTGCAGGCTTTTTATCTGCTGTTGTCCCCAGCGTAAGATTATCCATTCACATCCTAAAGTACTTGTTATATTTTCAACTCACTCTTATTTGAATAAAAGCCTCAACAATTGGGAGCAATTTAATAAGCACAGAACAAGAGCTGGACCTTGCATTTGGTAGATACTGTACAGTATTACTTCATAGAAATGTAGTCAATGGCATTCCCTATAGACAATCGTTTGTTTTATCTTTAGAGTCGTTCAAAGAACCATTGTGAACTTGACATTAATTGGAATGGAATACACGCAAGAGACTTTCCTCTTCTTCCAATTGTCCTCATCCTTTCTTCTCTTCCACCCCTGCTTTGCAGATTACCATATAGAAATCACCAGGAAGTTGGAGGACAAGACAGCTTTGGAACGTCATTCTGTCATCCTGTCCTGTGACTTCAGGCCTTCTCCAAAGGTTGTGAAATGGTTCAAGGGCCGCACACCCATCGAGCCCTCTGAGAAGTACAAGATCAAGAGGGATAAGCATTCAGTAGAGCTCAGAATTCTGAAGCTGAAGCCCGATGATGCTGGTGTGTACAAGTGCAAGGCAGGAATTGCAGAGACTGAGGCCACGCTGACAGCTGAAGGTATGAGCAGGGAGGGTGGCCTCTTCCATGTCCTATTTCACCTCAGATTTCTCTTCTTGAGGTTGACTTCTGCCGTTCTCTCCTGCTAACTTTATACATGTATTATCTTCACATAGATGATTACACAAAGATCATCTAGTCCAACCATTCTACCACATCCCAGTATGATTTATAGTAACAGTGGTAACAGTTCACCTTGTTTCCCCACAGCCCGCAATGTAGAAGTAACGAAGCACCTGCAGGATGTAGAAATTGAAGAAGAGAGCTCTGCTGTCTTCTCCTGCGAGCTGTCCCATAATGACGAGGACGTGGAATGGTTCCTGAATGGCAACCTCCTTTACACCAACAATTACAATGACATCAAGAACGTTGGCAATTGCTGCACACTGACAATGAAGCAGGTTAAGCCTGAGGATGCTGGCACAGTGACAGTGAAGTCAGACAAGGTGTCAGAAAGCGCACCTGAAGGTGATAGGTGGGTCTGATCACACCCCTCCTGGATGTAAGAGATGCTAAGGAGCTCCAGTTCATTCTATTGTGCAGCAGTCCTGCTTCTAAAGCTGACCTCTCTGGGGTGACAAGTCATCAGAGGCTTTCTTCCAGTGGAAGGTTCCATTGCAGCAGATATCAAGGAAGGAGGATGGTTTTGGTGTCCTGCCAAAGCATTCCATTGCTTTTTATCATCATTTTACTTAACACAAGGAGAGTTACAGGAGCAATTTCTTTTACTGCTTCAGTAACATGCAGTGTCAATGCTGTTGTCTCCAAGGATTTATGACTGAAGGAGAGATCATTCAGTGTGTGTTTTGCCTCTGGGATGACTAATGACCAGGCTGTGAGCAACCTGATCTAGCTGTGAATGTCCCTTTTTATTGCAGGGGAGCTGGGCTAGATGGCCTTTAAGGGTCTCTTCCAATTCTAAGGAACTTGTGCCTGAAGTGCAGAAGTGGATGAATTATACCACTTCTTCATATCCTCCCCATGATTACAGAGGAAATACAACAAAACAACATGCATGGTCTTACTGTTGTCATTTGCTTGAATACGAAGACGTCTCTTTTTTATGGTTGAGATTTTTGTTGATATGGGTCAGGAGGAACTCACACTTTTTAGCTTTCTCAATAGGCAAAAAGTTCCAGTTGCTGCAAGCCACCGAGGTAACCAATAGAGGGGCCCTGATCCCCCTTGTGCCATCGGGATGCTCTGGCACGGGATGTGCCTCAAATTCAAAGCTCCTTCCCACCTCCCAAGGAAAAGCAAAGCAACTCAAGCATCTCCAGCAAAGCTGCCCAGCAGACAGCAGGGAATGCAAACAGCTTCTGGCTGCTCCCCTGCACTCCTGTCCTAAGTAAGTGACCCCTCGAGGACTGGATGGGAAATCAGTGCATGACACACGTGAGTGTGCACAGCATTGTGCAAAGCAGTGGGGATCTATGTGTGTGTGTGTGTGTGTGTATTTGTGCATGGATGGTGTTGTACACACATTTGTGTCCATGAGTGTACAAACCAGTGGTGTTGCTCAGGTGTGTGTAGGTCTGTGGGTATGTGTGCAAGGACGAGCATGCACATATATGTACGTGCACAGGGGTGTGCAGAGTGTTGGAGCTGCACAAGGACATTGTGGTACCGGTGTGTGCGTGCACTTTGGGAGTGAAAGGAAGGGGTTACACATGTGTGAGTGTGTGTGCGCACAGGGCTGCACTAAGGGATGTGGTTGTGTGAGTGTGTGTGAGCACATAGATAGTGCGTGGATGCGGTGGCACAAATGTGTGCTTGCACAGGGCTGTGCTGAGGAGTTGGGCTGCACACAGGTGCACACAAAGGGATGTTTGAACCCTTTGCCCCTAAGAACAGTTTTCCAGTGTCTCTCGTCCAAGAATTCTTTGAACAGCCTGCAGCTGACTCTCCTGAAGCTCAGGGTCCTGACTTTGCTTTTTGCCAGGCCCGCATTCCTTGAGATGAGGAACTCTAGGAGGGCATGGTCACTACAGCCCTGACCACCTCCAGTCTTAACCCCTGCTGTGCAGCATGTCCAGTAATGCTTCCCTTCACAGAATCACAGAATTACCCAGGTTGGAAGGGACCTCAAGGATCATGTAGTTCCAACCCCCCTGCCTAGCAGGGCCACCAAACATACACATTTACTAAATCAGGTTGCCCAGGGCCCTGTCCAACCTGGTCTTGAACACCTCCAAGGACGGGGCATCCACAACCTCCCTGGGCAGCCTGTTCCAGGACCTAACCACCCTTCTAGTAAAGAACTTTCCCCTAACATCCAACCTAAATCTTCCCTCCTTCAACTTAAAACCATTTCCCCTAGTCCTGCTATTATCAGCCCTTTCGAAGAGTTTACTCCCCTCCTGGGAGTAAGTTCCCTTCAGGTACTGAAAGGCTGCAATGAGGTCACCCCGCAACCTTCTCTTCTCCAGGCTGAACAAACCCAACTCCCTCAGCCTGTCCTCATAGGGGAGGTGCTCCAGCCCCCTGATCATCTTCGTGACCCTCCTCTGGACCCTTTCCAAAATTTCCATATCTTTTTTGTACTGAGGGCTCCACACCTGGACACAGTACTCCAGATGGGGCCTCACAAGAGCAGAGTAGAGAGGGACGATCACCTCCCTATCCCTGCTGACCACCCCTCTCCTGATGGAGCCCAGGATCCCATTTGCTTTCCGGGCTGCCAGAGCGCACTGCTGGCTCATGTTAAGTTTCTCATCTATCAGGACCCCTAGGTCTTTTTCAGCCGAGCTGCTCTCAAGGACAACTCCTCCCAGCCTGTACAGGTGCCTGGGGTTCTTCCGGCCCAAGTGCAAAACCTTGCACTTTGCCGTGTTGAACCTCATTAGGTTCACCCGAGCCCAGCTTTCCAGCCTGTCAAGGTCCCTCTGAATGGCATCTGTTCCCTCCACCGTATCGACTGCACCACTCAGCTTGGTGTCATCAGCAAACTTGCTGAGGGTGCACTCCATTCCCTCATCGATGTCATTAATAAAGATGTTAAAGAGCACCCGTCCCAAGACAGACCCTTGAGGGACGCCGCTCGTTACCGGCCTCCACCTGGACATAGAGCCATTGACCACCACCCTCTGTCTGCGGCCTTTCAACCAATTGCTTATCCATCTAGTTGTCCACCCATCAAATCCACCTCCCTCCAATTTGGAGATGAGGATGTGATGGGGGACCATGTCAAAGGCCTTGCTCAGGTCCAGGTAAATGACATCGGTCGCCTTCCCTTCATCCACCAACGCCGTCACTCCATCATAGAAGGCCACAAGATTAGTTAAGCATGACCTTCCCCTGGTGAAGCCATGCTGGCTGTCTCGGATCACATGCTTGTTCTTTATGCGATCAAGCATGTTGTCCAGGAGGATCTGTTCCATAATCTTCCCAGGCACAGAGGTGAGACTCACCGGCCTGTAGTTACCCGGGTCGTCCCTGCTCCCCTTCTTGTAAATGGGAGTGACGTGACCCTTCCTCCAATCATCCGGGACCTCACCTGACAGCCACGACTTCTCAAATATGATGGAGAGCGGCTCAGCAACCACCTCAGCCAGCTCCTTCAGGACCCTGGGATGCACGCCATCTGGCCCCATAGACTTATACTCATTCAGTCTAAGGAGGCACTCTCGGACTTGCTCTACCCTTACAGTGGGGAGGGATTTACCTCCTTGGTCCCCACATGGAGGTATGGGGGTGCAAGACTTAGGGACGTGAAAAAGACTAGAATCCTGGCCACCAGTGAAGACCGAGGTGAAGAACTCATTCAGCACCTCAGCTTTCTCTTCATCTGTTGAAGCCATTTCTCCTTTTAAATTTACCAGAGTAGGCACGCCCATTTTGGCCTGTCTCTTCTGGCCAATGTACCTGTAGAAGGTTTTCTTGTTGTTTTTCACATCCCTCGCCAAGTTCAGTTCTGCCTGAGCCTTGGCTTTCCTGATCCCACATCTGCAAGTTCGGACGGCATCCCTGTATTCTTCCTGGGTGACACAGCCTTGTTTCCAGAGCTTGTACACCCCTTTCTTCACCCTCAGTTCTCTTAGCAGGTCCTTGCTGAGCCATGCCGGTTTTCTACCTCTCCTGCCCACTTTCTTAATCAGGGGAATGGAGACCTCTTGTGCTGCCAGGAGGGCATCCTTGAACAGTAGCCAGCTCTCCTCAACGTCCTTATCTTTGAGGGCAGCGCGCCATGGGATCTTGGCCAGCATTCCATTGAGTAGCTTGAAGTCTGCTCTTCTAAAGTTGAGCATCCTGGTCCTGCTCTTTGCCAGGCCCACATCGCTTGAGATCACAAACTCAACCAGGGCATGCTGCCTGGAGCCCAGGCAGCCTCCAACCTTGACGCCTTTGATGATCTCCTCAGCGTTGGTGAGCAGCAGGTCCAGCAACGCTTGACCTCTGGTCGGTCTGTCCAATACCTTCCCTTCTGCTTGGTGTGCTTAATGCTTGGCCCACAAAGTTATTCCCAGTGCAGTCCAGCAGTCTCTCAGAC
The DNA here is from genome assembly GCF_054131305.1 of Coturnix japonica. NCBI lineage: Eukaryota > Metazoa > Chordata > Aves > Galliformes > Phasianidae > Coturnix > Coturnix japonica. The sequence continues at coordinate 3,422,527 of NW_028188947.1, forward strand.
AGCTTGCAGCCAGCCATGCTGATTTCCCAGCCTGACTGGAATCCCCCATCAAGTTGAGAGTCAGTGAGCGCGGTGCTTCTGGTAGCTGCAGTAAGCAGGGCCCATCAACAGGCTCCCTTGACCAGGCGGCCTGGAGCAGACCCTCACCTCCAGAAGCCCATTATTGGTTCAGTCCCGAATTTTACCCGCAAGTTCTCAACGTGATCGTGGCTGTTCTTAGTCCTTTGCAGTCAGCTTCTTCATAGAGAGGGCAAATACCTTGCCCTCCGGAATTCCATAGTAACAATCATGTCTCCTTTATGTCAGGTGAGGTGTTTTTTGTTGTTGTTGTTTTTTGTTTGCTTGTTTGTTTGTTTTCCATTTTCTAGGTAGAAAATTTAATTTCTGAGCCAGGAGAAGAAGAAGTGCAACATGTAACAATCTTCCTGGCACTGTGCAGTTTGCATGAGTAGCCAAGTGCTCCTCAGGTAACGTGTGCTGCAGAGCTGACCTTGGTGGCAGGGGTTGTGTCTTCATTTTCTTCCTGTCATGTGGGAACATAAGAAGACTCTTCAGAGCAGGAGCTGCAGAGGAAGATGAACGGCATGAGAAGGTAAGGCTAGGAACCAAGGACACCTCCAGAAAGAACAGAAAAACTAAGTCATTTAAGATGCATGATGGCCGTGTGATACTGTCCGTGACTGGAGGAGAAGCACATGGCTAGGAAGGACTGATGGCTCTGGTGGGATGAGTGCCTACGTGCGCCGTAAAGGAGAGTTTGTGGGATGTTCTGTGGACATGTGAAGGCTGTGGGAAAGTTAAGAGAGAAAACGTGTGAATTCACAGAAGTGGTATTAGAACCTGGAATAAACCATTTGGATCACTCACATCTGAGTCCGTGCCAGATTGTCGCACTGTCAGAACCTGAGGCCTGGGATTTTCCTTTAGTAGTGCCAACTGCCTGTTGTAAATGAGAAAAGATATTACTAAACATAGCTTCCCTCCTTGTAGTTTTGATATTTCTGTCTTTGCATTCCTTTAGCACCCAGGGTGTTGATGCAGCTGCACAAATCCGCTGTACTGTCCTCCTGTTTTGCATGGAAGAATGGTAAAATAGCAATCTCTGGGTGAAATTTTGTTCAGGCGTTTTCCTTTCTGTGCCCCTAGGAAGCAATGGCTTGGAAATGGCAGTGCCGCCTGGGAACCCACACAGCAACCCAGTATCTCATTGTCTGGGTCTGTGAAAAACCACAATGATGACAAAAGATGTTTCAATTCTGTCTGTGCTGTCAGTGCAGCCCTGAGGAGCGGTGTGGGCATGGCATGGCAGGGAGAAGGGATTTCCCTTCCAATGGGAAAGTGCCTGTTCATGTGTTGGTATGTAACCGCTCCATGGCCTGCTCCATGTGCTTCTGAATGGGCAGCTCAACTTTTGTGTCACTCAGCCACCTGTGGCAGAGGTCAGGATTAGTGCCTTTCAAGGAGCTGAGAAGCATTTCTTGCTCAAGTCCTGCTTCCAAGCTTAACCACCTACAATGAAGTAGATGTCGTTTTTCTGGTGTCCTTCAATTCCGTGTCCGCATTTTCCCAAAAGCAAAAGAATTTGGAGTTAACCAGCTGCAGTGAAGTGAGCGATTTCAGTGCCTATTTCTGATGGTGGCAATGAGTTCAGAGGTCACACTTAATTGACGGTGCCTGTTTCCATTCTGACAAAGGCTGTAGTTTCAGCTGACTTCCCGAGGCTGCCATGTGTGGTGGTGACACAGCCTTGGGCTTGTGCGTTTGCATGACTCCCACCTTTCCTTTCTGTGTCTTGCAGGTCAGCTGGTGCTGGAAGCGGCCGGTATCTGAGTAGGAATGAAGGTGAGTGCAGGAGCAGCTGCTGAGGGGAGGAAGGAAGTCCATGCTAATGAGCTCTGAAGCATCTGCGGGTCCGGTACCAGAATAGGCAGCAGTGATGCAGGGGGCTCCTCGGCAGGAAGCTGGCTGATCCAAATGCTTGCTGAGAGTTTGGAAGCCCAAACCCTTATGGTCTCTGTAAGGGTGGTTAATAAAAAGATATTAACCAAGATGGTGGTAAATAGCCTAAGGTTATTAGCAAAGGGAAACTCACCAATATCGATACCTTGACTAGAAAGCTGAGGCAGCCTCAACTAGGGAGCAATCTCTAAGACATGCTGTCTCAGTGGTGGTCAGCCTTTAAATGAGGTCTCAGAGGAGGTTGAGTCGAGGTCCACCCCTTCTGGGAGCACAGCTAGATTACTCTCACCTGTGCTCCCGCAGCTGACCCAATACTTGCCTCAGCTGATTAATCAGAGGTTCAAGCTGTGATTTCCCATACAGTCTCTAAGCTGAAGGCAGCATCTCCTTGATCTGATGGTGGTGTGCCTGAGTGAGGGAGTGATCCAAGCTGGATGCAGAAGAGTCATCTTAATTTCTCTGCTATTTTACTTCAGATGACACCTATTGGGTGTTGGTTTCTTAAAATTTGGATCTAGGAGGTGGTCTCTTCCTTTGCTTCTGATGAAAGCACAGAAGTGCAGCAGGAGTAGAAGACAAAGAGGTTTTCTTGGTGACAGGAACACCAATTATTTGATTCAAATGTGTAACTGATGTAGATGGTGAAGAACAGATCTGCCTCAAAGACATGCTTGATCACATAAGAAATGAGCATGTGATCCAAGACAGGCAGCGTGGCTTTAGCAGGGGAAGGCCATGCCTAACCAGTCTGGTGGCCTTCTATGATGGAGTGACGGCATTTGTGGACAAAAGGAAGGTAACAGATGTCATTGACCTGGACTTGAGCAAGATCTTTGACATTGCCCTCCACCACATCCTTATCTCTAAACTGGAGGGATGTGGATTTGACAGGTGGACCACCTGGTGGATAAGGGATTGGTTGAAAGGCCACAGACAGAGGGTGGTGATTCATGGTTCTATGTCCAGGTGGAGGCCGATAACAAGTGGTGTCATCCAGGAGTCTGTCTTGGGACCAGTGCTTTTTTACATGGTTATCAGAGACACCAATGATGCAATGGAGTGCACCTTCTGCTGTTTGCTGAGTGGTGCGGCTGACGCAGTGGAAGGAAGGGATGCCATTCAGAGGGAGCTCAACCGAGAGGTTGGCCTACGTGAATCTAATGAGGTTGAACACAGCAAAGTGCAAGGTTTTGCACTTGGGCTGGAGGAATCCCAGGCATTTCTACAGACTGGGAGGAGCAGTCCTTAAGAGAAGCCCCGCAGAGAAGGACCTGGGGGTCCTGGTGGATGAAAAACAGAACGTGAGCCATCAGCGTGCTCTTGCAGCTCAGAGAGCAAATGGTCCCCTGGGCTCCATCAGAAGAGGGGATGGCCAGCAGGGACAGGGAGGTGATTGATCTTCATGATCCTTGAGGTCCCTTCCAACCCGGGCCATTCTATGATTCTGTGATTACACTCGCTGTCAGAAAGAATGGCAGCTGTACGGAAGCTGGATATATTTTGGGACAGTTCTTGTAACCAGTTGATTTTAAGACCTTGCCCGAGTCAAGAGTCTAAATTGAGTGTCAGAAGAAAGCTGGTAAAGTGGCTATTGCTCATTCTTTTTCATTTGCTGATTCTTTCATTCGGGTTCCTTTTCCAAAGGAGATTCTGGTGATGGAAGCAATTGAAGAAAGAACCAAAGCAGCTCTTGCCAAGAGTGCTTGAAGTCCCTGTGGAGAGAAGCAAAGAACTTGGGCTTCCTCTGGGATGCTCCCCACCATGTCTCAGGAAGGAGACAACTGCTGTTCCACTTTCTGCTCTGTGTGTGGAAAGGTACGTCTGGGTTTCTTCTGCTTGTTTATTCTTTCTTTTTCAGGCTTTGAAGGAGAAGGGGTGGAGCAACGGGAGACTCACTGGTCGTTTGTTACCTCAAGAACAGGATGGATTCTGCATTGACTGTGAAAAACCTGGGCTAGTAGCATGGGCATGTTTCAGGCTGGACTTTTCCTTCTTGGTTTCCTTTTGGCTACAGGGAGACAGCTGTCTAAAGGTGTGTTTTCATACCCACTCTCCAAAACCATGTTTCATTGTTGCAGGTGGTTCAGTGTGCTCTTGCAGTGCAGATGCTGTAGTTTGCTGTAGAATCTGAATTGTTTCTGTTCCTAGGGGAGGACTGGGAGGAGGTAGTGAGAAGAGAATTCAATGCCTTAGGTGTATCTTAGTGAGAAATGTTGGCATGAGGTGCTGAAAGTCTTGAGTTGTCAAAGGCCAGTGAGGCTCAGACTCCTTAACCTGCTGGAGCAGGGTGGAAGCAAGGAGTGGGCACTGCCGTCACACAAGCTGCACTTGGTTCTGGTCTGCCAGGTCTGTGCTGGCCTGGATTTCTTCTGAGAAGTTTGTTGGAGCTGCTTGGAGTAGTGAAGGGTGGGGAGGAAGTGCTGCTCAAGAGCTAAGGCTCTGCATGATCATCTTGGATGGTTTTAACCATGATATCTGAAGACATAGTTTCCATCAGAATGATCCCAACATTGTGCGAGTGTCTCAGATGTATGAGAGCACCCGCCTCCTCCAGCTGAGCCATAGGAAAGCTAACTGTGCCCAGTAATTACAGCTTCTGCAGATTGAATATGCTTCCAAGTGTTTTCCTTAGTGATCAATAATGTCCCAGCACTCTGAGATTCCATCTCTGGCACAGTCTGGAGCATCTCTGCAATCCTTGGTTGCTGGAGGGCACGTGGTGAGTGCATGGACAGGGTGGCACAAACGCGTGCGTGTGCTGAGGAGTTGGGTTGCACACAGGTGCACACAAAGGGGTGTTTGTGGAAGGTGTAGGCACGTAGGTGTTCCCAGGGATGGTTTGCACACGTCTGTGAATGCAAAGGAGGGCACACGATGCAGAGTGTGCATGGGGGTGTGCAAAGCAGGCAGGGTGGTGAATGGGTGTGCGTGTGCACATGGATAGGGGAAGGTTGGGGTTACAGGTTGACCTGTGCTGAGGTGAGTGGGGACTCACGGTGTTGCTCAGTGGTAGATTGGTTCACACTGAGTGCTAACAGGAAACTCGCACACCCTTTTTGTTTCAGCTGTGCCAGCGCTGTGATCCCTTGCTGCAGGGATGGGGTGTTGGAAGGATGGTGTGCGTGCCGAGCTCCCATCTCTTGCAGGAATCAAGTGTAGAGCAAAAGGGATGTTTGGGCCAGGTGACTGTAAGAAGGCTGGCTGCTTTGGATGGTGGTAGCTGATGGAAACAGGTGCTCTGGGGACCGTTCAGCTTTTAACAGAAGACAGGGGTCCTGCAGCAAGAACGACTAGGTTCTCAAATGGCTTCAGACGTGCACACCGACTACATCCCCGCAGACATTTACCGGTAGGTGGCTCTTGCAGAAGAAGATTCAAGCAGCAGAACCTTTTGCTCAGCTACAGCACACAAATGCTACAAAAGCAGGAACAACCTGCAAGCTCTGGGTCTGTTTGTCTTGCACAGGCATGCACTAACTGCGTTTGATGGTACCCCCCATCCTTGATTTCCTTCCCTGCTTCTTGTCTGATGACGCTGCTGAGCCAGGAACAAGCTGCCCAGTGTGGCAGAGCATGGTGCAGAGCTGTGCTGGGACCTCCTCCCCTTCATCTGCTGCAGATCAGTGCCCCACACGTGCCATTGGGATGCTCTGGCACGGGATGTGCCTCCAACCCAAAGCTCCTTCCCACCTCCCAAGGAAAAACAAAGCAACCCAAGCATCTCCAGCAAAGCTGCCCAGCAGACAGCAGGGAATGCAAACAGCTTCTGGCTGCTCCCCTACACTCCCGTCCTAAGTAAGAGACCCTATGAGGACTGGCTGGGAAATCAGTGCATGACACACGTGAGTGTGCACAGGATTGTGCAAAGCAGTGGGGTTCCACGAGTTTGTGTGTGTGTGTATCTCTGCTGTTATGAAAGCATGGGAAGACTTACTGAGTCCCAGATAATTACTTATCCTCAAATGATTTTTCCTGGCCAAAGTTAGAGCCTCTCACAGGTAATCGAGATCAACAGGATGTTGTTGCACAATCAACAGACACAATCTAGATGATCAGCTGAGGAAAATAAAGCATCATGCGAAGGGTACTAGATAAGTGAGCAGCTTGAGATCTGCACATTTATGTGATGCTCATGGTCTTAGACAATATTTGCCTAGAGAGGTCACATTGAATGAAAGCAAACTCTAAGATGAATGAAAATATGCACAGGAGAAGAAGCCTCTGAGGCTTCTCAAGTGTTATGACCAGAAGACATAAACTCTGTTAAAGCAAACGTTTCTCTCTATTTTTTGTGTTATTCCAGGCAGGCCTTGATTACCGCCTGAACACATGCTGTGGAAGCCCAGCTTATGCAGCACCAGAGCTAATCCAGGGCAAAGTGTCTATTGGCTCAGAGGGATGTAGAGCGGTGTTTGTTTTCCCCTCTTTCCCTTCCCTCTCCACAGAGCATTTAAAGGCAGTGGAGCTCAGGTAGGCTCTCTTGGTTTCCCTTCTGAATTCTGCTAGGTTGCATCGCTTGGTAGCTCTCAGAAGCTGTCAGTGGCCACAGACTAGAAAAGTGCAATTGGTCTCAGTTCACACAGCTGGCTGGTTTGTCTCAGGCTAATCCTGAACTGCCTCAAGCGACTGCTTTGGGGCTCTACAGAACAGCAACTTCAGAGATCTCTTTCTATTACTAAGTGTTTGAAAGAGCAATTTGCTCTGTTAATTATCCATCATTTCTGTGCAGTCTGTTTTGTCAGACTTGTCTTTAGCTTCCAAGTTGTATGTGAAGAATTGTTTCCGTTGTAATGCACAATGTACTAAAAATTGAGAGATGAAAATGTGAAGAGTTTTTCCAGCTTTGATTTCATGTCTGGAATTTTGGAACCCACTACTTGCAGTTGTTAATCTGTCCAAACTGGTCTGGTTTGGGATGCCCTCGTACTTCTTGAATCGCTGTTAAAGGCGGAGCAATTCCTACAAGTGCCATGGCCCCACTGTTGTTCTAATTCTTGTTTCTTTGTTTTCCACACGCTGCTTTTCAAGCCTCCTTTTTCTTTACAGTCAAAGTGAGAATTGCACTGTGAGGTGTCTGAACCTTGTTGTGCCTGTACATAAATAGAACAGCAGCAAAGCCAGACAGGTGACTGTGCTGACAGCTCTCGTAGCCAGTAACACGTAACTGTGCTAAATCCCTTGTGACGGCTTTGATTTCATTTTTGCCAGTGAAATCCTTGTAAAAGGAAGTGCAGCAGTGTGATGAGCTAAGGTGAAGATGCTGGTTTTAGTAGTGCTCTAAGCTGAGTGAAAGGGCAATTGAATGAGGGTTATATGCTTTCTCTGGGACGATAAGGCTCTTTTTCCTGAGGGAAAGAGCCAGCTTTTCATGGGCTATATGTGGGCTTTGGCAAGGGCAGACAATCCAGTCTGTCAGGAAGCCATTTGAGGTGCTTCAGGTTTGTAAGCTTGTCTTTTTGTTTTTCAGGCGGATATTTGGAGCATGGGTGTAGTGCTGTATGCTCTGCTGTGTGGGTTTTCCCTTTGGATGATGACAATATGATGGCACTCTACAGGAGGATACCAGTGGGTATCAGTGGTGCTAGAATACACTGAGAAGGGAAATAGCTGAGCTTGACAAGAGGCCTTGCTTTTCGGATGGCAGAACATGCTGAGCTGTGGGTAGAAAGGCCACAGCACAGTCTGCTGAATATTGTCCCTGTTTTTGCTGCTTTGTCTACCAGTATTTTGTGGATTTGGTTCTACGCTTGGTTGGCCTATGTGGCACTGTAGCCTAATTCTGTACCATGATAGCATACAGAATTTAAGGAGAAGTATTTTCCTGCCAATGGGCTGGATTTTTTTGTATCTGGTTCTTCAACTGGCTGCTCCCTATACTATCTGTAGTAAAAATATAGACACATCATTTGATTTCCCTGAAATGAATGTTCCTAAATGCCAGCTCTTCTCATGTCTACAAAGATCAAAGTTCTGCATTTGCTATTAGAATTTCCTCTTCCAGAATCAGGAGGTAATGTAGGACCCCACAGATTGCCTTCAGAATCCAACAGTTAGTTCTGTTTCCTTTCGGAGTGCATAACAACCTGAGCACATGAATTGAATGACGTGGCTTGTTAGTCTGGTACAAACTCTGCTGTACACTGAAACCTGGTCCATTTGTAAGCAGGACTTTGTCCATCTCTGCAGGACAGCAGAAAACCCTTTGTGCTAATCATGATGCCAAGAAGCCGAATGCGGCAAATGGCAGATGATCCAACTGCTTCAGGTGTTCATTTCCTTAAAACTGTGAATAGTTTTGGACTGAGAGTTTGTAAGCAGAACAGAGCTCTTAAAGCTGTCAGAGATTATTTCTGCACTGTTCAATTCTATCTGCCTAACATACACCGGATCTCAGAACTGCATTGCTTGAACTGGTGGAACTTGTTGAAGTGAACTGGGATGAGCAAGTTTTAGAACTTAGTCAGAATGCAGTAAAAAATGGATAATCTCATGAGTATTAAGGTACAGGCTTGCTATTTCTGCACTGAATTTGTTTTTATTTTACATGGCTGTGATCTGAAAGTTGCTTGAAACGCAGGCACCTAGGCACTGTTGTGTAACTGAATTTCACACGATAGGTCCTGAAATATCCTGGAATCAAAAACTCTGACTTGTTTTAAGTCTGCTGCTTGAGTCTAATCAGGGTCATAGTGTCTGTGTGCAGTGTTTCTTTCCCTGTAATGCTCCACATCATTTCATTTTGGGAATATTGAAGGAAATGGACTATGTGCCATAACTGTTGTTAGAACAAAGTATGTCTGGTGTGATCTTATGCATAGGTTCTGTAACTGCTCTTCACAGCTCAGGTGTTTGACCTTCCTTTTGGTGAAGTGATGAAATACTGCTGGTTTCTATATGTGCTTCTAGGCACCTTGAAGCTCTTAGGAATAGAACAATTGTCTCCAGTTCTTTTCAATGATATCAGTAACAGCTCGAGTGTTGCTGCCCACTAGGTAGACCCAAAGAAGCAGATTACAGTGAAACAACACACGAGCTGGACCTGAATGAGGATCACTTTCAAGACAGTGGCTATGCTGCTTCAAGCCTACTTGCTTCTTCCTGCCGCCACTCTATTACCAAGTATCAACAACCTTTCATGATTCAACTTGCAAATGTTTGAAACTAACCCTTGTGTTTCTATGCCTTCCTAGGTCATTCGAGCCCTTGTCAACCCCAAAGATCCAAACCAAGCAGTGTCTTTCCATCAATGGAGAGTTCTTATTAAGCATGAATCGCTGCAATTCGGATGACAGCCTTCCACATGGTAACAGTGATGGACACAAGGGGCTCATCCACGTTCATGCTCTCATATCTCCTGGCTCTGCTGAAGCTCCTGACCTGAGCCTGCCAGACACAGCAGTCACCTGCCTGGATTGTGACCCAGCGCCTTTGCAGTGCTGCCCATCCCAAGCACAGCCCGAGTGTCCCAGCAGCAGCACCACCATGCAGGAGCAGGGCAGCATCAGTGAGGTGAAGCTGAGCATCTTAGATGGGGACTTAGAGTCAGGCTGCCAGTCCCAGGCACCAGGCAGCAGCACCAGCTCTGAGCCACTCTCATCTTGACAAGAGGAGTCCCATCTTCACCCTTGACCTCTCAAGCCCTCCTGTCTTTTATTGAATAAAGTCACTCTCATGCTCAGTCATCGCCTCGACTGCATTCTGAGTCTTCAATCACAGGGATTGGGATGAATGCAACAAACAGCAAGGCAGCTCAGCTTGCAATGCTATGGCTGTGGGGTTCATGCAGGCAGAGCTCTGGGTTCCCATTTTGCCTGGCTTTGGGATGTCTGCAGCAAGATCTCTACCATTTTGTATGGGAGCAAATAATCTCTAGCATCCAGGTTGCTGCTCATGATATATCCCAGTCTTCCTGGCTGTCACTTTGTGATACTTTTCAAAGCCTTCTGATACTCTTTGATGCCTTGGCTGCTCCCTAACACCTCTGTCCTCCTGCCATGTTGACTCACGTCTCCCACTTTTAAGCTGGCTTTGCAGATCATCTCCAGCCCTGTCATCATCACGCTGCAGCAGGAGGTGCTCACCTGGCCCAATGTCTGGCAGTACTGCTTGTTCTGCAGATGAGCAGCTGCCTCCTCATCTCTTCAGCTACAGTAGTTTTTCTCAGGGCAGTTAGATGCAGTCATGCTCCTCTGGATTTGGTGTGTTAAATCCATGCTGCATGGCAGCAGTCAGTGCAATACAAAGGTGTTCTGTGTGCCATAGCATTTCTCCAGGGGCTGCCAAAGGTAGAAGCACAACACAGCACCATCCTTCTGACAGTAATGTCTGTGAGTGTTAGACATGTGAGCACTGCATCATCCCCAGCGTGTCAGTGCTTTTCCACACCAACCTGACTCTCACACTCTGCACTGAATGTAACTCTGCTCTTGTGGAGACAAATGCTTTCTGTCACATCCTCCATCCCTGCAACCATTTGCCGGTAGGCAGCTCTTGCAGAAGAATCAAGCAGCAGAACCTTGTGCTCACCCTACAGCATGCAAATGCTATGAAAGCAGAAATAACCTGGCATGCTCTGGGTCTGCAAGGCTGCACAGATGGGAGAGGTAGATTGTGTTTTTGCAGTGGAAGTTTCCAGTATTTTCAGTACATAGTGTAGGCCCTAACTGAATGTATAACCCTCTTGTAAAACAGCTGTATAAGTAGTTTTTCCACCAAGAAAGTTGCTGAACAGAATTAAGTTCAGACTGGGGGCATTCTGACATGGGGAGAATTGAGACAAGCACAAGATAAATACAGGGTGGGTAGAGCCCAGCACAGGACAGAATGAATGTACTGACTTTTGGAAACATTGCCCTTCTCTGTCCGCAGAAAAGTACAAGGCAGACCTAAAAACAAGAGGTTGGCAATTGACCTTCTATGGAAATGAATCCTAGCCACAGTCTCGAGGAGTCTGTGAGCCTGAGATGCTCAACCAATGAGAGCCATGAGAGCATCACCTGCAGTGGGTTTAGGGCACAGAACAGAATTGATTTCACTGACTGGTGTGCAGTTTCTCCCTTGCCAATAGGGGATGTGCGCGCAGTATTGCAATAATGAATAAGCACTGCTGCTATCGCTGCCATCTTTGCCTAACTAGAAATCTTTGACTTTGAGAGTTTCTCACACAAGGGGAGAGGGTAAGAAAGTAAAGAGGCACAGAAAACTAAGGGAAACTGCTCTTCTTTATCTTATCTATAAAAATTGATACGATGCTGTTGTGCATTTTTTTTAATTTTATTTTTAATTTTTTGCTAATGTCAGTTAGATTGTTTTAAAATATCCACACACCAAAATCTGACTACCAAGCAAATGTAATGAAAATGAAATGAAGGTGAGTTAGTGGAAAGCACAAGGCCATATTATATTAGGCTCCAGCAAATTTACAGGCAGTCACTGCACGAAGAGGTAGATCTGAGTTGCACATTATATGATTCCCACAAAGATTAAGGAAATCTGAAGCTTTCAATATATTTTTTTAATTCTTTTTTCATTTCATTTTTAAACACCTGACCCAGACCCCAACCCTCACAGGAGCTGTAAAGATAACAGCATTAACCAGCAATGTAACTCTAATCCTAACCCTTACCCTGATTCTAAAATCGTCCCTAACTCCAAATGCAACAACAAAAATGATGCTAGAAGTTTGTAGCAAAAGGAACCTTAACCCTGATCATAATCCAAAAAAAAAATCATTATGGTAACAATAATCTTTACCTTAAGAGTAATATTAATCAGAGCCCAGATGATGCCTGCATCCAATCAGAAGCATGCTTTGCATTATTTAAGAGTTGTATTTTTTCCAATGAACTCTCTCTATTATCACGTTTATAAAGTAACAGAGTCTGTTCTTTTTCTCCTGACACTGTGCCTTACTCCTGACATCCCCTGGAAATGACCCAGATAGGGCACCATCAAAGTAATGCTAATAGTAATGTCAATCCTAAGGGTATCTCTAGCCTCAGTGTTAATGGGACGCTAACAACAATCCCAACAGCCTTAAACATTCTGGTGGTGTGAAAGAGGTGCTGCCTTGCACATGCTGGGCAGTCCCATTGCCTGTTAAATGCAGGCGGCAGCGTAGAAACATGATGCCCGTGGTCAGAATGCCCTGTGGCAGATCCTGGCACCGGAGAACTGACCGGAGAACCATGAGAGAACTGACAACAAATCACGCGACATCAGAACCGACCCAGTGGTTATTTACAAGCCTTGGGAGACCCAGACAGGATCTCAGAGTGGTGAATGTAGGTACAGAAGTTGTTACTACTCTGTTTTCTTCTAAAAGAAGTGGTTTTTTTTCATCTCAGAAGATGGGGGGCGGGGGGGGCAGGAAAGGGATATCAATTTAATTACTCATTAATTTATTGACAGACATTCACGTTTGCTACGTTTGGAGAAGTTTTTATTTGTTTGCTGTGGTTTGATTTTTTTTTTTTCTTTTTTTTTTCCCCCTTCCCTCCTCTTCCATCTTTGTGTTCTTCCCCTATAATCAAAAGAACGGATCCCCAGGGTCTGTCCCGCAGACGTTCTTTCCGTGGTCTCTGCTGCCACCTGCTGGCCAATAAGCGGAACTGCCACTGTTGGGCGTTTGGTGCCGCAGGAAGCACAACGCAGATCTGAGTTCTGACCGGTCTACGCAGCAAATCCGCCAATCTTTATTGCGATAAGCCCTCCAGACAAGAGCATAAAGTCTTTGCCTGAGGGCAGGGTTAGTAGTAATGGATGTCAGTTTTGAAATTTCCAGTCCATTCACCATAGCACTTTCTGCCTCCATGTCCCATAACCAGAGCAGCTATGCTGGCATGCTCTCTTGGTTTCTGTCTAAACCACTGTACTATATCCATCAGTTCAGCTGCTGTATTATGGGCAGCAGGGTTTGGGGGGTGGACACTGGTCAGGGCACTCCCACCAGCCTATCCTGCATTTTTTTTTTTTTTTTTTTTTTCATTTTTGGGTTACAATCAGTCAGATCTCAAATAGATCTAGTCCAAATGGAACCTCAAAATCTGACCTTTTAGTGCCTTCATTTACAGAGTCCATTTTATACAGATTCCCTTGTACAGGGCCCCCATGGTCCTCCAGACAGTTGTTACTGATCTTCCATAGGAGAATGATTGAATTAGGTTTTTTCCCATCAAAACTGCCACCTGTCTTTCCAATTTTTCAACACTATCATTCAATAGCTGATTTGCATCAGCCTGAGCCTCTTCAGTTATGTTCAGACAGTTCAAGGCCATTAAAAGTGGCCATGCCACCATGAACACAGCTAACTGTCATTCTCAAGTTGTAAGTATGTCTTTGCTAAGACCATGGAAATACTCAGTCAGGTGGGCCAGGGACTCATGGACCCTCCCTCCGTCCCACACAGGGCCCCATTTTTCAGTGACAGAAGCAGTGCTGCATTTTGAGGATCCTAGGAATCCCAGGACATGCCCTGACAAAAGGTCATTCAAAGGGGTAGTCTTTCCCCATCCAAACAACTCCATGATATTCACAGAATCACAGAATTGTAGGGGTTGGAAGGGACCTCCAGAGACCACTGAGTCCAGTCCCCCTGCCAAAGCAGGTTCCCTACACCACGTTGCACAGCTCAGCATCCAGGCAGGTCTTGAATATCTCCAGAGAAGGAGATTCCACAACCACCCTAGGCAGCCTGTTCCAGTGCTCTGTCACTTTCACCATAAAGAAGTTATTGCACAAATTAGTGCAGAATTTCCTATGGTGCAGTTTCTGTCTGTTTCCCATTGTCCCTCCTCCACACACTGCTGAAAAGAGTCTGGCCTCACCTCTTTGCCCCCCACACCTCAAATATTTATAGACCTGGATCAGGTCCCCTCTCAGCCTTCTTTTCTCAAGGCTAAACAGACCCAGTTCCCTAAGTCTCTCCTCATAGGGGAGATGCTCCAGGCCCTTCACCATCTTTGTGGTCCTCCACTGGACTCTTTCCAAGAGATCCCTGTCTTTTTTGTACTGGGGAGCCCAGAACTGGACACAATATTCCAGATGAGGCCTCACCAGGGCAGAGTAGAGGGGGAGGATCACCTCCTTCGACCTGCTGGACACGCTCTTTTTAATGCACCCCAGGATGCCATTGGCTTTTTTGGCTACAAGGGCACACTGCTGGCTCATGGTTAATCTGTCGTCCACCAGGACGCCCAGATCCCTCTCAGCAGAGCTCCTCTCCAGCAGCTCTTCCCCCAGCCTGTACTGGTGCATGCAATTATTTCTACCCAGGTGCAAGACTCTACACTTGCTTTTGTTAAACCTCATCCGGTGTCTTACTGCCCAGCTCTCCAGCCTGTCCAGGTCTCGCTGAATGGCAGCACAGCCTTCAGGCATGTCAGCCAATCCTCCCAACTTCGTGTCATCAGCAAACTTGCTGAGGGTGGTCACTATCCCCTCATCAAGGTCGTTGATGAAGATGTTGAACAAGACCGGACCCAGCACAGACCCCTGGGGGACGCCGCTAGTTACAGCCCTGCAGCCAGACACTGCACCGCCAACGACAACCCTCTGCACTCTGCCAGTCAGCCAGTTCTCGACCCACTTCACTGTCCAATCACCTATCCCATACTTCCTCAGCTTTGGTATAAGTATGTCATGGGAGACTGTATCAGTTATAGAGGTTATAGAGTTCAATTCCTGTAGTCAATTTGGCGGCCCAGGTGGGACCAGCTCTGTTCGCTGCAGGACCAGCTGAGAGGGAGACACTTTTGGCGCACCCTGAGATTTCTCTGAAGGACTCCCTTCCTCACCTGATCACTGCAGGGACAGACAAGGACCACCCATAGGTGGACCAGGTATGTGTATGGTAAGTGGAGCCCATATGTCTTGAGGAGACATCCTACACAGTTTACAGCCATACGTGCTGCTCCCAGGGAGGTGAGCTCATGGCTTTGGTTGCCAGCTGGGTAGGAAGACTCCTTGGGTGAGTTCCTATGAAAGGGAACTGTATGTCATATGAATGGAAACAAGAACAAATACTCTCTCCCAGGTAGTTGACAATAGGAGGGACCTAGATTGGTCTCTCCTACGGGTATGGGATATAGTGGATAGCCTGTCAAATGGTAGCCTGGGTTCTCCAAGTTGTAATCACGGGGGTTATAGGTTGTATGTTCAATATTATCATCTGCTTTAAGTGTTTGGTACCGTGTGTCAAGCCGACTCTGGGAAAAACATTAACGTTTGCAACTGGTCGACCAGAGTATGAGTGTTATTAAGATTCCAGCTAGAAAACGTTGTCAGCATTGTGTAGTATGAATAAACCATGGTTTTTGATCTAAATGTCAGAGTGAGTGTGGTGTGAGTGAGACACAGAACAGCTGCAGGGTGAGTGCCGAGTCCCGATCCATGTTTCCTTCCTCCTGTGAGGGAAATGGCCAGACACGGACAAAGTGAAAGACTGTGTTGTCTGTCCACTCATATGTACTTTCTGCTTGTATGTAAGAAGACAGGAGTTTGTACTCTGTAGATTAGTAAGATTGTCCTGAGGAGAGGTGTACATTCCACCCAACCAATGAGTGTCAACCCATTTATGTAATACTATGTACTGCTTGCGAGGAAGTGTGTGAGGGAGGTGGTTCAATCAGTGCTGGTTCTGTGGCACAGTGTTTATAACTGAAGAATACAGACTGTATTAAGGGAGTTTATGTGAACTGAAGAACTGTACTGTTTGACAAACAGTTTTGATGGTATAAGAAAGTGTAATTGTTAATGATATATGGAAGTGTACTTGAGGGAATGTGGAAGTGTATCTGAGCATACAAACAGAGGAAGCATTTACAGAAGAAAAAAGGTTAAAGTGAGTTTACCTGCACTGACATGAGAGCAACACCCTGAACCTCTGCCCTGTGAGCTGAGCAGAGCAGAGCAGAGACACAGTCCCCATGTATCAGGTAGTGTTATTCTGCTTACCAAATGAATGAGTTCACTACAGAAGAGGCAAATCTTCCCCTCTGCTCCATTTGTGGCATACTCTGGAGTTCAAGACATTGCAAAGCTATGGCACATCTACTTTCTTTCAATGATGACGCCTTAGTATGCTCTGGGCTGTCATTTCAATTGCATCTAAAGAAGTCTAGGGTCATGCCAGCTGACAGGAAGCTGGCAAATGTTGTCTCATTGTAAGGAAGAGCAAGAAAGATGACATGGGCAATTATGGACCTGTCAGTCCAGAGCCTGGTAAAATTATGGAGAAAATGATGGTGGGAGTTATGGAAAAACAGCTGAAGGACAATTCTGTCATTGGTTGCAGCCAACACAAGTTTATGAGGCGAAGGTCCTGTTTAATTTAAGCTCATTCTGTGACACAGTTATCCGTTTAGTTGACCAAGGGAAGCCAGTTGATGTAATCCTTGAGGATTTCAGTGGAGATTTTGATACTGTTTCTCACAACAACCTTCTGGACAGAATGTTCTGCATATGGCTAGACAGAAACACAATGTGGTGGGTGAGCAGTTGGCCAGTAGGTCAGTCCCAAAGGATTATAGTCAGTTTTTTCCATCAGGCTGGTAGATGGTCACTGTCGGGGTCCCCAGGGTTCCATTTTGGGGCCACTTTCCTTTCATGTTTATGCAGATGACTTGAATGCAGGACTAGAAGACGTTCTGAGCAAGTTTGCTGATGAGACCAGATGAGGAGGTGCTGTTGCCTCCACTGAGGGTGGAGAGGACTTGCAGAGAGATGTGGACAAGTCAGAGAAGTGGGTACCAGTTGGTACTAAGCACCAAGTGCATAACGTATAACAAGAACAAGTGCCTGATTGTGCACCGCAGAACATAAAGGACTTCAAACTCTGGGAGAATGTGCAAACGAGGGCACTTGAACTGAGAGATCTGAAGTTCAGAGTTTCACAGGGATTGACTGCTTGTTCAGACTGGGCCCTTCTCACATCCCTTCTCACATCCTGCAATGAAACATAGGTCTCATATGGGACATGAACCTCACAGCGTCCTTGCACCACATGTAGAGCCTGGGATCTTCTGTCCCCATGTCTTTCATTTAACATCATACGGACCTCCAACCCATTGCCCCAGGAAATGCCAGGAGCCAACATGAGAGACAGGATCTCTCTACCACTGGTCTTGCAATCAGGGCTTGACCTGTCTGCTTCGTAAGGCAAAGGAGAGGTTTCTTAGCATGCCAGTGCCTTTGCCTGCCTGTAGTCATGGCTTCCAGTTATCTTCTCTAACAAGTCCCTTGGGAAGCTTACTTGGTAATGGCCCTCAGTGGGCCCATTAATACTCCAAGAAACTTCACTGTTACTTCCGACTTTGTCTTGTTGAGCACTTTGTGCAAACTTCTCTCTGCACTAGAGGCTGATGAACTCAGCATCAAATGCACCCTGGGGCCCGTTATAACCTAAAGAATCTCCTGTGCCTTATGCCATCTTGTTATCTTCTTCAGGTTATCAGAACTTGTTCAGCAAAAAGGAGGGATATCTGGAGAGAGCTTAAAGAATCCAGTATAAATTTATTGTCTATTTATTTATAGTTGGGTTTAAAGAAGACATTAAAGCAGCACTGTGCAACTGATACCAATCCAGGATGTCCCAATGAGTTCTGTACTGTTACTGTGTTGACAAAGGTCCTTCTCAACCTCCCCACCCAATTTCTGCTCACAATGGACCTATGGGACTTGCATCACTTTTCTTCACATCACTCTTCTCCTCTGCATTCATCCGCTCAGTGTTAAAACTGCTTTGCACCAACTCCCACTGGCTTTCCTCAGAGAACCAGCTACACATGGAAAAGGAAAGATTTCTCTTTTTTATCTGGCCAGCAAATGGAAAGAAAGGTGATGCAATTGAATGAACAGTAAAACACAGTGATCAACTGCATGCCATGTTCAAGCTGCATCTATTGAAGTTTGTCTTTCATATGGAATATTTTTAAAAGAAATGATTTATTCTGAGGTAGGATAGGATAGATTGAATCACAGTGAAGTAGTTGACAACAGAGGCCATCAGACTCTGAGAGATGGAGCAAATTCCAGTAATCTTCCTGGGATAGATCAGCCAGGTAGTTGAGAGGTATCAACTTAAAACTGATCAGGACTTGTGAGTATTTCACACATTGAGATGGGTTAACACATTCTCATTGATTTATATCTTTGTCTCCAACTCTGTTTTTCACTTTTACTGACATTAATGAACATCTTTCAGACTTCGTGCCTTAATAAAAAAGAGACAGTGATTGAGAAAAAGAAAAAGTATAAGAAGAAAAAGAAAAAGAATAGATAGGAAGGGATAGATCAAATCACAGTGAAGGAGTTGACAACACATTCCATCAGACTTTGGGGAGATGGAACAAATTCCAGTAATCCCCCTGAAAGTCAGAAATCAGACAGATAATTGGGAGGTATCTGACTGAACAAAGAGCAAGGGATGGAGAAATCTGGAGGGCAGTGGGAGTAGTGTGTGCCCAAATGGCCTGCTGAAAACATGCCCTTAACCATGGCCATTTCTTTAGGAGAGCTGAAAAAACTTGGAGGATGAGGCACATCAAATAGGCAGCAGGGAAGAGTAGTGCTGGGCACCAGGCTACAGTCACAGGGCATTGGCACTGGCACCGCTGTCTGTGTCTCTGAACCTGAAGGCATTTGTGTCCAGCGAACACAGTTCTGGAAAACATTGTAGTTTCAGTAAAAGAAAAAAAAAGACATCAAATCACCTCAAAGATTCATATTTACAACTTAAAATGGAACAAGACTCATGAGAATTTTTCATGTTGAGAAGGGTTAACACATTTTCATTGATTTCCATCTTTGTCTTCAATTATTTGTTTCAGTTTTATTGACATTTATGATCAACTATTAAGCTTACAGCCTCAAAATAAATAAATAAATTAAAAGAGATACATTTGCATCTTACACATGGCCTGATGCCCCTTTCACCTTCACAGTTCCCACAAGTCCTTCCATGCCGGAGAGTATGAGATCCAGCAGAGCACCTCTCCTCTTTGGTTCCTCCACTGCTTGGTCAAGAAGCTGCCATCTGTGCTCTCCATGGATCTGCTGGATGCCACATGCCCTGCTGTGCTGTCCCTGCCACAGATAATGGAGTGACAAAGGCCACCAAATGGGACAAGGGACAGACAACATCAGATTCCCATCTGTCTGCAGAGGGCACCTTCCATTTACTCTCCCTGATCAGGAAGACAGGAAAAGACACTGATGGTCTCCTCTGTTTGCCATTTCCATTAGCTCTGACCTGTCTGCTCTTCCATCCCCAGGCAGAGCTCAGTGCACTCTCACAGAGGGCAGTCGCCCTTCTTTGTCTCCTCGCCCATCCATCCTAAAGACTCGGTATCCCCCTTGTGCTACAGTGCAGTTGTGGAAACCATTAAACTGTGTCCCCATGGTCCAAACAGGAGCTCAGGCCTGCAGCTCTACCAAGATTTCTAGCTTCTTGTGTGTTGGTGTTTGCATTAGTGCAAAAGCACAGAAGTAAATATCCTAATTGAAAAGCATCACTGGACATTGCCTGACTGGATAGCTAATCTATGGTATCAGTGTGCAGAAGGTGGCACACAAACATTAGACCGATCGTGGGTCTTGGAGGTGACGTAGCAGCACGGACACACCATGGGCATGGCTTTCCTGAAGGCCCTGTGCTGCTCTTGTAGCTGTGAGTGAATTCACCGGACAGCCGGTGCTATCCCCTCTCTGGCCCTCAGCTGATGCCCAGGAAGGAGGTGTCTATCTCAGGGATTTCCCACACGGTTTACAAGCACTTGCAAACATCAGGAGCAGCCCAGGCACCTTGGGCATCACCCAGTGTCTGTGTGTGAGCTGCTGCCTCCCAGCTGAAGGACCGAGGACTCAGAGCAGGAGCTCACATGCAGGCAACTCCTTGTGCACTTCTGAACTGAACCAGAGAAATCCCAGCTCCTGTGGTTCTGTGGGGAGCCGAATCCCATTTCAGCTCCAGGATTTCTGTCAAGGGATGAGACTCCTGCGCTGCCTCAGCTGGATCACTGCCCTGCACAGGGAAAGTCCAAACCTCGCCTTCCTTGTCTGGTTGCCCTTATTGTTTCATCAAACGATCTCTGGGAGCACTCCCCATATGTCTCCAATCAGTCACTGACCACTGGACATGTGGTGGTTAATTGAGTGGATTTCAAAGCACAGTCATGATGCTGTTGTCTTTCAGGAGCTGTTGGCCATGAGGACCCAGGGACATGTCAGGGGAAATGAGTGGGAAGGATAAAAATGACATAATCTGCTGCTTGCTTGTCCAGGTTCCTGGGACACAGGGAGCTCATAAAAGTGGGCAGAGCTGCAGAGAGACAGCTGTGTCCAGGAGCAGATCTCGTGCACAGCACAGCCTGCAGGTGACAGAAGGAGAGGAGAGAAATTGGAGAGAGCTTGCAGGATGTGTGTGGTGTGAGCGGGCTGTGAACTCACTGCAGGAGCATTGCTCACAGACCATGACAAGGTAAGTCTCACAGCTGACCATGAGCTGCTTTTAATTAAGGGGTAACTATAACTGGGACATCCCATAGGAGATCTGACTGCAGGCACTGCATGTTTCTTTACTGTGGAAAAAGCTTTCTGCTCCAGCTGAGACGGGTGCCCAGGGCTGTCCTGCAGAGCAGGGTCCCTGCTGTGCCCCAGGGGCTGTGTGCCGGGTATGGGACTCTGCCGCCTGCCAGGCTCAGCACTCAGCCTGCCCGGGGAGCTGCCCAGTGGGGTAAGGAGCCCCCGGCAGGGTTTGTGCTGCCACAGCTGCTGCCTGGGGCAGGGGATCACAGCTCCACTGCACAACTGAATGTTTCTGAGGGCACTTTGCAAGAGGAGAGCCAAGGCAGGGGGTTTCCATTTCCTGTTCTGAGGCAAAGAGGTTTGGAGTCAGAAATCTAAAAGGGGCAATAAGAGTTCTGAGAATTTTTCATCAATCAATTGCTTGTTTTGTGAACACTCACACATGATGTGCTTTCAGTCTCCCCTTTCTCGAAGGATGGAATTATCTTCATTTTCTGTAGGCATGAATAATTCACTTATCCTACAAACAGGCAGCATTTTCTAACTGAAACTGAATGCCACAGAAGCTCGGGTAGGGGGCTCTAAGAGCACTTGGGGTAAAGATATGAGACATGAAACAGATGAAAATATCCAGGGAGAAGGGATAAGAAAATAAGAGGAAGGTTAGAGCTCCATATGCTGCTTCTGCTTAAGGAATGCTGATCTACATGAAATTAAATGCAAGTAATGGTGCTAAATGTACACTGTTGTAGGAGAATTAAAACATTTCATAGTATAGCAGGAGTAGTGCCTCTGAGAATGGTCTGGACTTGTCATTATCTTCTGCACTCTGAGCAGGACTCCAAGCCCAACAACAGCAGATGCCCAACAGCAGCTCCATCAGCGAGTTCCTCCTGCTGCCGTTGGCAGACACGCGGCAGCTGCAGCTCCTGCACTTCTGGCTCTTCCTGGGCATCTACCTGGCTGCCCTTCTGGGCAACGGCCTCATCAGCACAGCCGTAGCCTGCGACCGCCGCCTGCACACCCCCATGTACTTCTTCCTCCTCAACCTGGCCCTCCTCGACCTGGGCAGCATCTCCACCACTCTCCCCAAAGCCATGCCCAACGCCCTCTGGGACAACAGGGCCATCTCCTACACAGGATGTGCTGCACAGCTCTTTTTCTTTACCTTCTTCATGTCAGCAGAGTATTCCCTTCTCACCATCATGTCCTATGACCGCTATGTTGCCATCTGCAAGCCCCTGCACTACGGGACCTTGATGGACAGCAGAGCTTGTGCCACCATGGCAGCAGCTGCCTGGGGCACTGGGGTTCTCAATTCCTTGCTGCACACTGCCAGTACGTTTTCACTGCCTCTCTGCCAAGGCAATGTTGTCAACCAGTTTTTCTGTGAAATTCCCCAGATCCTCAAGCTCTCCTGCTCAGAATCAAATCTCAGGGAAGTTGTGTTTCTCATTTTTACTATCAGTTTAGACGTAGGCTGCTATGTTTTCATAGTTGTGTCCTATGTGCAGATCTTCGTGGCTGTGCTGAGGATGCCCTCTGAGCAGGGACGACGCAAAGCCTTCTCCACGTGCCTCCCTCACCTGGCCGTGGTCTCCCTGTTTCTCAGCACTGGTGCTTTTGCCTACCTGAAGCCCCCCTCCATTCCCTCCCCACTCCTGGATCTGACAGTGGCACTTCTGTATGCAGTGGTTCCTCCAACACTGAACCCTATTATCTACAGCATGAGGAACAGGGAGATCAAGCACGCTCTCAGGAAGGTGTTGCAATACTCACTATTCCCGCTTCAATAAAGTGCACATCTTCATCGCATGATTCCCAGTGATGGTTCTTCATCTTTTATGCATCTTTGATTGATTGATTATGTGAGATATAGCAACGTGCAAAAAAATGTTGTTGAACTTATAAATAAAAATTTGTTTCACTTCTTTCACACCTACTATCCATTTTCTCACTCCAAGAGCTCATGTAAACATGGAACCAGATTCCCCGAATAGGTTAAGAGATAAATAAATAGCATTCAAAATACGCTTTTCCTTAGCTCTTCTCTTATCCAACTTTGTCTGGATTTGGGGAAGGTACAGCCACAGATAGAAGCACAACTAGTTCTTTTCATTCCTCCTCTCTTTACACTGATACAGTGCACAGAGGATTCGAGTCCTCTCATTTCTACAGGCCTGAAGGTCTTGTGTGTCTCACAGCAGTCCCGTCGTCTCTACAGCAGCACTCAGTGGTTTGCTTAATTTTCTTATCTCAATACTTGGAACAGCTACAGGACCTGTAGCATAAGTGACCGCAGAGCTCCTTATGAGGGGTGGAGTGACAGTGGGATCTGTCCAGAGCTTGGAGCAACTGCAGGATGTGTAGCAAAAACTTGGAGCTATTGCAGGGACTGTGCCAGGAGTTGCAGAGGCTGCAGCAATGTCAGCAGATCCAGCTCTCTTCCCCTTGAAGATGCTGAATAGTGTTGAACACAGCTCAGTAGGTGTGGGCCAGGCCCTGGCACACTGCAGTCATTTGGGCCTTTTTAGGATTACCAGTGCCACAGCAGACCTGCCCCCAATATTCTACCAGTTTCTCAGGATCCTGCAGTTGCTCGGAGATGAAGTTCCAAAGCCCTGGGGGTGCCCACCACTCCAGGCAGCTGCCCAGACTGTCCCACACCCCCTGCCATGCAGAGCCTTCTCACCTTGGGGCAGATCTCTCACTGATATTCCTGAATAATTGTTTAACCTCAATCCTAGAATCATAGAATCACCAAGGCTGGAAAAGGCCTGAAAGATCATCCAATCCAACCGTTCACCTATTACCAATAGCTCCCACTTAACCATGTCCCTCAACACAATATCCAGTCTCTCCTTGAATACCCCTGGTCTCCCAGAGACGACAGTGTAAAATGTGTAATTCCTAATCATACCAACAATATTACTTCCAAAACCCAAAGATGTCCAAAGAGCTGAATGTGCACAAAACTTCACTTTGCCAATTTTATCGTGGTACAAACCAAGGTCAAACAGCATAGCAAAATAAATACCCTAATCCAGCATCCAGAGTTGACAAATGATGCAGCAGGGAAAACAAGCAGCAAGCAAGGAGCTGTGAAATGCAGCTTCATGAGAAGACTCAGCAAGCTTCAAAATAGGGAAACTATCAGCACCATGGCCTGCACATCTCCAACTCCCACAAAGCCCTGTCCACTCTGGACAGATGTGCTGTTACCACAACCCTTGGAGCCTCACATCAGGCACCAAAATGACTGTGGTTGTTGAACCCAACATGTGGCTCAGCAGCTCACAGTGCTTTGTGCACTGCCCCATTCCCAGTGGGATGGGGATGAGAACTGGGAAAAAGAGTACAACTTCTGGGTTGTAACAAAGCAGTTTACTAAGAGAGATAAAAGGAGAGGAGTAATAGTAATCACTATATATCCGTTGATATAGAATCGTATGTAACAACTGATGCACAAGCACTTGCTCAGCACCACCAGACTGATGCTCAGCTGGGCCCTGAGCAGTGAAGAGACTGAGATGAACTCCCACCCCTTTCAATACAATTTCTGCTTGCTGTCAGCTGATAGAGAACGTCCCTTTGGCCACTATCAGTCAGCTGTCCTCACTCTGTTCCCTCCCAGCTCCATGTGCCCTCCACTGACCATGGCCTTGGCTCTGTACAACACTGCTTAGCAGCAGCTGTAAACATCATAGTGTTATCAATGGTTTTCTCCTAGAACCAAAACACTGCACCACAGCAGACAGTCTGAAGAAAACAATTCCATCCCAGCTGTAACTCAGATTCCTGCCTGTCCCCTCTTCTTGTTCTTCCTGATCAGGAAGCAAGGAACAGAATCTGCCGCTCTCCTCTCTGAGCCCTTTCCATCAGTTCTCAGCTGGCTCCTCTGCCATCCCCAGGCAGAGCTCAGTGCCCTCTCATGGATGGCAGCAGCCTTTTCTCTTCTTCCTTGCCCATCCGTCATGCAGAATCTGTACCCCATTTGCTACAGTACAGAGCTGAGAATCAACCCACCGTGTCTCTGTGAACCAAACAAGACCCTAGGCCTGCAAAGGCACAGAGATTTGGAGTTCGCTGAGTGAATGTTTGTGGTCCTCTCATTAGTGTAAGGATTCTTCAGAAAGCATCCCCTTCCAGAAGCATGCTTTGATTTAGCCTGTCTGGGTCTTGCATCTACACTGTGGTACTGATGTTCAGGGCCTTGCTCAGAATCAGCAGCCTGCATGAAAGGAAAAGCTCTGTGGTTTTCTCTTGATTTGTCCCGTTTATTTCCCATGCTACCCGCACTGGTCTACAGGCACTTTAGGGCAGCAGTAGGTTGGGGTTACCCCCAGAGGGTACACAGTAAGATTTAGGACGGGGTATTGGCAACAAGACTTTCTCTGAGGAATCCTCACACAATCCTATAGAACAACTCAGAGGCTTTCCATTCAATCTCCAACAGCAACAATATCCCTCAGCCCTTCTCTGTCACATCCAATTCCCCACCCTTCCCCATTTGGACCTGGTTTAAAGCCCTATAATCAATCAGTGCAGGAGCATTTCAGATGGGGTCATGGAGGAGGCAGACTGCCATTCTTGGGGTGGCCATTTTCCCAGGAGGGCATGGTGGGAGGGCTTTGTCCCATCTGGTTCCACCAACACTTGCATCCACCCAGCAGAAGGCTGTGCCCTCTGTGTCCCACTTGAACTCTGCATGGAGCTTACAGTTGGCAGTGACATGGCTGAGAAGCTCTGGGCATGGATTAAGGGACAGGGAATTAATGTGCCTTCCTAACTTCCTCCCTGCATGCCTTAGCAACTTCCTTGTAATCTCCCCAAGTACCCAGCCCCTTCTTCCAGAGGACGGAGATTCTCTTTTTCTTCCTGAGTCTCAATAGTTTTTCCCAGTTCATCTGCACTGGTCTTCTTCCCCTATGGCTCACCTTATGGCATTCAGGGACAGCCTGATCTCGTGCCTTTAAGATTTCCATCTTGAGGAGTGTCCAGGCTTCCTGGACCCCTTTACCCATAAGGAGCGACTCCCAAGGGACCTGTGCTACAAGTGTCCTGAACAGGTCAAAGTCCGCCCTCTAGAAGTTCAGGATAGTAGTTTTGCTAGTCACCCTTCTGACATCTCCAAGAATAGAGAATTCTACCATTTCATGGCCACTCTGCCCAAGACAGTCCCCAACCTTCTCAACTCCTACCAGTCCTTCACTGTTAGTGAAGAGCAGGTCTAGCAAGGAACCACCCCTGGTAGGACTTCATACCAGCTGTGTAAGGAAGCTGTCTTGCATGCAATCTATAAACCTCTTGGACTGATTCCTCTGCTATTTATTATATTCCCAGCATATATCAGAGAAGTTGTAGTCTCCCAAGAAAATGAGTGCTGGCAATCTTGCGACTTCAGTAAGCTGCTCATAGAATGCCTCACCCATCAATTAGGCGGTCTATAAGAAACCTTTAGCAAGATGTCACACTTACAGGCCTTTCCCCCGATCCTTACAAACATGCACTTCATTCTGAAGCCCAAGCTCTTCAACATCAAAACTCTCTTTAATATAAAGGGCCACACCACCACCCTTCCTTCCTCCTCTATCCCTTCTGAAGAGCTTGTAACCATCCATCACAGCACTCCAGTCATGGCAGTGGTCCCACCATGGGTCGGTAATAGCAACTAGGTCATGGTTTGTCAGATGCACAGTTGCTTCCAGCTCCTCTTGCTTGTTGACCAAGCTGCGTGCGTTGGTGTAGACGCACTTCAGCTGAGGCATCTGCCTCTCTCCCAGCTCAAACAGCATTTCCCTAGGCTTATCTCTGGTAAGCCCTGTTTTGTCCACTCCCCCATCGTAGCTAGTTTAAAGCTCTTTCGATAAGCCCCGCTACCGTCTATGCTAGGATTCACTTCCCCCTTTGAGACAGTTGGGTTCCATTCATGGATAACAGACCATGGGCCAAGTAAACTGTCCTGTGATCAAAGAACTCAAAGTTTCTGGCTCAGTACCAACCTCTGAGACAATTGTTCATTGCTTTGCTTTCCAAGCCTGCTCTGTGTCCCTCACTGCCACTGAAGGTATAGAACAAAAAATCACTTGATCTCCCACTTTGTGAACTAAATGGCCTAAATTCCTGAAATCTCTTTTTATAGTTTCTAGTCTTATCTAAGAAATTTCATCACTGCCCACCTAAACTATGAGTAGTGGAAAATAATCAGTGGACCTAACCAGCATTGGGAGTTTCCTCATTATGTCCCTGACCTGAAACCAAGAAGGCAGCAGACTTACTGACAACTGGGGTCCAGTCTGCAAATGGGGCCCTCTATTCCTCTGAGAAGGGAGTCACCCACCACGGCCACCCTTCTTTCTTTCATGGCAGAGGAAGTCACAAGGCTTGGTAGTGACTGCCTTGCATTAGGTTTCCTCCTAGGCAGATCCTCCATTGCCTCCCCATTCTTATCTCCTTCAGATTTCAGAGTGTCAAACCTGTTGCTTAGATGGATCAGGGGTCGAGGGCTAGGCAGGCATGGGGGGGCTCCTGTGATGTTGAGTTGGGACTCTCTTCCAACCCTTCTCATCAGTCAGGTCTGTCTGACTGTGACAGGGCAGGGAGTCAACCACTTTTCTGGGGGTATCTGCCTGGCAGCCTTCCCTCGGGGATGCCAGCAAGTCACTCCACCAGCCCATCTCCCGATCACACTCCCTGATGGTAAACTGTGAGTAAAACCTTGAGTAAAGTGAGAGTTCACCTAGACAAAAGTATGAGTAGAAACATGGACTGACGTGAGGGTAAACCCAGAGTAAACCCAGGATCCCATCCATTGGGCATGCACAGCCTCTGAGGGCAACTTTTTCCAGTGTTGCTGTGTAAAAATATAGGTTCCTCACATCTAACCTATGTCTCCCCTTTTTAATTTAAATCCGTTTCCATTTGTCCTGTTATCAACAGACCATCCCATCCTTATTCTAGCGTTAGGCATCTCATCCTCAGATGGAAACCCTGGGGCTGAATTGGGATCAGTTTTTCAAAGAACCACAGGAGCTACAAGTTCACCTAGCTGAGTTCAGATGTGCACAGTGAGGTGTCTGTGTGTGAGTCCCTCATCTGAATCCTTGGTTTTTATTCCACAGGGACTGCACTACTCATACACAGTCTCTCAGTGATGCCCAAGGTGCCTTGGGTGATCCTAGTTTTGTGCTAGTGCTTGTAAACTGTGACGGAAAATCTATGAGATAGACACCTCCTTCTGGAGCATCAGCTGAGGGCCAGAAGGGAGGTATTCTTGGCCATCCTAAATACCACCTCAGCCACGTGCTTAGGGCACCCATTGTGTCTTTTGCACCTGACCCCATGGAGTATGTAGTGATATTCAGCTTATCAAAAGGATGAGCTCAGAACAGAAGAGGCAGATCTTCCTCTCTGCTCCATCTGTGGCATAGTCTGGATTTCAAGGCATTGCAAAGCTATGGCACATCTACGTTCTTGCACTGATGACACTTTAGCATGCTCTGGGCTCGCATTTCAATGGCATCTAATGAATCTAGGGTCATACCTGTTGACAGGAAGCTGGCAAATGTTGTCTCATTGTAAGGAAGAGCAAGAAAGATGACACGGGCAACTATGGACCTGTCAGTCTCACTACAGTGCTTGGTAAAATTATGGAGAAAATGATGGTGGGAGTTATGGAAAAACAACTGAAGGACAGGTCACAGACAACACAAGATACAGAGGGGAAGGTCCTATTTAATTTCAGGTCTTTTTATGACACCTTTATCCATTGAGCTGAACAAGGGAAGGCAGTTGATGTAATCCTTGAGGATTTCAGTAGAGCTTTTGATACTATTTCTCCAGCACCCTTCTGGACAGAAATTCCTGCATACAGCTAGACAGAAACAAAACGTGGTGTGTTGTAATACAAGAAGAATTTTACAGAGCAGCAGCCATGGATTGAGATAAGGAGTTCACAGAGCAGCAGCTGCGGAGCAGGATAAACAGCATGAGAACAAAGGACATCTCTAGGAAAAGAATGAATGGCTCGTGGCTTTGAAGGGGGGTTATAGGGTTGTTATTGCAGTAGCTTTCCTCCAATTAGCGTGTGTGATTTTTGGACACCCTTGTCTGTCTCCTATAAAAGTCTGGCTTTCGGGCAATAAATTGATGCAGCTATATGTAACTACATTGGTGTTTCTCTGTTTGACCCAGCACGCTGACATTTTGCCTTTCAGGTTCACCAGCAGTGGTGGGTGAGCAGTTGGCCAGTAGTTCTGTCCCAAAGGATTATAGTCAGTGGGTTCCATTGGGCTGGTAGATGGTCACTGTCAGAGCTCCCCAGGGTTCCATTTTAGGGCCATTTTCCTTTCATGTTTATGCAGATGACTTGCATGCAGGACTAGAAGATGTTCTGAGCAAGTTTGCTGATGAGACCAGATGAGGAGGTGTTGTTGCCTCCACTGAGGGTGGAGAGGACTTGCAGAGAGATGTGGACAAGTCAGAGAAGTGGGTACCAGTTGGTACTAAGCACCAAGTGCATAAAGTATAACAAGAACAAGTGCCTGATTGTGCACCTGGGTATGGGCAACCCTGGACATAAACACTGTCTGTATATTGGACACATGAGAGACGTCTGACTGAAAAGGATTGGGGGTCCTGCTCAACATAAAATTTTAAGTGAGTCAGCAGTGTGCCCAGCCAGCCAAGAAGGCCAACAGTCCCCTAAAGTGCATCAAGCAATTTATTGCCAGCTGGGTGGGAGAAAGGTTTGTCCCTCTTTGCTCTGCATTGCTACTGCCTCACCTGGAGCACTGGGTGCACTTCTGGGCAATGCAGAACATAAAGAACATCAAACTATGGGAGAGTGTGCACAGGAGGGCACTGGAACTGAGAGATCTGAAGTTCAGAGTTTCACTGGGATTGACTGCTTGTTCAGACTGGGCCCTTCTCACACCCCACATCCTGTGATGAGACACAGGGCACATGTGGGATATGAACTTTAACAGCATCCTTGCACCACATGCAAATGCTTTTCCCAGTGCTTCAGTGTTCCACCACCCATTGCTTTCAACATACTTTTCAACACCCCATTGTATCTTTTAATTTTACCAGAAGCTGGTGCATGGTAGGGGATATGATAAATCCACTCAATGCCATGAACTTTGGCCCAAGTATTTATTAAGGGAATTTTTGAAATGTGTCCCATTATGAGACTCAGTTCTTTCTGAGGTGTCATGTCTCTATAGGACTTGTTTCTAACAACCCAATATTGTGTTTCTGGCAGTAGCATGGGGTACTGCGTATGTTTCAAGCCACCCAGTGGTTGCTTCCACCATGGTAAGCACAAAACGCTTATCATTATGAGATCCTGGCAAGGTGACATCATTCACCTGTCACTCCTCCCCATATTTATACTTTTGCCTTGGCCTTCCCCCCAGAGAGGCTTCATATTCTTGGCTTGTTTAATTATGGCACATGATTCACAGTCATGAATAACCAGTGCAATAGCATCCATAGTTAAGTCCACCCCTCAGTCTCTAGCCCAATTATATGTTATGTCCATTCCTTGATGGCCTGAGGTCTCATGGAACCATCAAGCTTGAAATAATTCACTCTTGTTCTGCCAGTCCAAGTCTATTTGAGCCACCTCAATTCTGGCAGCTCGACCTACCTGATGGTTGTTTTGTTGTTCTGCAATAGCCCGACTCTTGGGCAAGTGTGCATCCACGTGACACACCTTTACAATCATATCTTTTTTTTGAGCAGTTATGTTTTTCTACAGTTCAGCAGCCCAAATAGGTTTACACCTCCGTTGCCAGTTATTTTGTTCCCACTGCTGTAACAACCCCCATAAGGCATTTGCCACCATCCATGAGTCAGTATAAAGATAAAGCATTGGCCACCTCTCCCGTTCAGCCACATCTAAGGTCAGCTGGACAGCTTTTACCTCTGCAAACTGACTTGATTCTCCTTTACCTTCAGTGGCCTCTGCGACCTGTCGTGTGGGGCTCCAAACAGCAGCTTTCCATCTCCGATGCTTCCCTACAATATGAAATGATCCATCAGTGAAAAGAGCATATTTCTTTTCATTTTCTGGTAGTTCGATGTATGGTGGGGCCGCTTTAGCACATGACACCTCTTCTCCTGGTGATGTTCCAAACTTTTTATCTTCAGTCCAGTTCATGATCACTTCTAAAATTCCTGGACGATTGAGGTTCCCCATCTGCGCTTGTTGTCTAATCAGTGCAATCCACTTGCTCCAGGTGGCATCGGTAGCATGATGGGTGGAGAGAACCTCCCCTTTCAACATCCGGTTCATCATTGACAGTCGAGGTGCCAGAAAGAGCTGCATTTCAGTACCAGCTACTTCGGAAGCAGCCCGAGCCCCCTCATACGCGGCTAAGATCTCCTTCTCAGTTGGAGTGTAGCACTCTTCAGACCCCTTGTACGCTCAGCTCCAGAATCCCAGGGGTCGGCCTTGGGTCCCTCCTGAGGCTCTTTGCCACAAACTCCAAGTGGGACCTTTCTCTCCAGCAGCAGTATAGAGGATGTTCTTTACATCCTGTCCAGTCCATACTGGCCCCAGGTCCATGGCACAGGCTATCTCCTGTTTAATCTGTTCAAAAGCCTGCTGCTGCTCTGGGCCCTATGCAAAATCATTCTTCTTCTGCATCACCTGATAAAGGGGGCTTACAATGAGGCTGTAGTTTGGAATGTGCATCCTCCAAAAGCCCACTGCACCCAGGAAAGATTGTGTCTCTTTCTTGCTAGTTGGTGGAGACATGGCAGTGATTTTGTCAATCACTGTTGGGATGTGATGACATCCATCCTGCCACTTTATACCTAAGAACTGAATTTCCTGGGCAGGCCCTTTTACTTTGCTTCACTTAATAGCAAAACTGGCTCATAGAAGAATTTGAATTATTTGCTCTCCAGCACAGCAGCACTCAGTGGGGGTGTGACCTCATTCAGGCCACGGTAGTCTACTGTCAGCCTCCATTCTCCACTGGCTTTACGCACTGGCCATATGGAGCTGTTAAAAGGTGAGTGAGTTTTACTGATCACTCCCTGATTCTCCAACTGGCGAATCAAATCATGAATGGGGAGCAAGGAATCCCTGTTGGTGCGATACTGCCGTCTGTGCACCGTCTTTGTAGCAATCGGTACCTGCTGCTCTTTTATTTTTACTCGTAGCAGCCTCACAACAGACGGGTCCTCTGACAGGCCAGGCAAAACAGACAGCTGCTTAATGTTGTCCATATCTACAGCAGCGATTCCAAAGGCCCAGTGATACCCCTTAGTATCCTTGAAATGCCCTCTTCTGAGGTATCCTCAATACCAAGTATGAACGGAAACCCTGGACCACTCACATAGGATGTTTTTTCCAGTCTTTACCAGTGAGGCTTATTTCAGCCTCCAACACAGTCAATTCTTGAGAGATATCCAGAAATATGGATTGATTCTGTCCCTTCATGACTGGAGGGCATTAGGGTGCACTGTGCACCAGTATCCACCAGTGCCTTATATTTCTGTGGTTCTGATGTGCTAGGCCATCAAATCCACACAGTCCAATAAAGTCTATTATCCCTTCCACTCCCTTGAATGAGGGCAGGGCCCTTCTATTGGTTACCTGTGATAACTGGAGCAGCCGTACTGGTGGTTGGACTGTTTTGTAGTTCCCTCACCCGTGCTCATAGTACAGGAGTAGGCTGGTCATGCCACTTCCTCGTGTCTTCTCTGTGGTCACGTAGGTAACACCACAAGGAAACACACAGTGCAATTTACTGTTGTTCCTTGCTCAATCTGGAAAGCGCTTGTGTCTAATAGCTGAGAATTTTAATGATACACATGAAGGCTTTATGGTCGTTAATTTCTTTACGATCTCTCGCCTTCAACTGAAGCAGCAGCTAGGCCAATTACCAAGTGACACCAAGGAGATGAAGTGGCAAAATGGCGATTTATTGAAACAGACACATCCTTATATAACCTACGCCTTTTTGTCTACACCCACTGTATTACACTAAGATTCTTCCAGAATATGGGGAAGGGCCTGTCACATCACAACAAGCTACCGTCCCAGCTGTCCCAACAGCGAAGCAACCAGGTAACAAGAGATTCATTCTGGTGCCGTGTGAACTCCTTTCTTACGCCTTCGATTTCAGTCATCTTCAGGGATCGACAAACAGTAACAGAGATTTCCTCCTCATCACTCTCTTCTTCATGACACTTTTCCTTTTTCCTTTCTCGGTACTTATCCAGACCTGTCACCTGGATCTTCTGTTGCCTCCTCCTCCACTTCTTTTTTCCGTTCTAGACGTGAGGACACCCATTTCCATTTCTTGCCTTCCACAAGGGCAACTGATATTGTTACTGGTGCCTCCTGTGACTGATCAAAATTGACTTGGGGATTTCCCTTTTTGGCTAGAACCTCAGCTCGGAAATTCTCTCTTTTCGGAACAGTGTTATATAGAGCACGGTAAGCACAAGCCAAGCCCCAAATAAGTCATACCCCCTTAGATCTATCTAGGCTGCGCCATCCCTGACTCAAATACTGGCTTAGTTTCTCGGGATCCCACAGGTGTTCAAGAGTTAAATCCCATGACATTGCGGGCCCCCATGTGTTGGCGAACCTGAAGGCAAAAGTCAGCGTTCTAGGACAAACAACCACACACCAATATAGTTAAATATAGCTGTGTCCATCTATTGCCTGAAGAGCCGTACTTTTATAGCAAACAAACAAGGGTGTTCAAAAATCACACATACTAATTGGAAGAAAGCTTCTGCAATAAGAACCCTAAAACCCCGCTTCAAAGCCACGAGCCTTTCACTCTTTTGCTAGAGGTGTCCTTGGTTCTCATGCTGTTTATCCTGCTCTGCAGCTGCTGCTCTGTAAAGTGCTTATCTTGATCCATGGCTGCTGCTCTGTAAAATTCTTCTTGTATTACAACAGAATGGCAGTTCCCTGGGGTCTCCAGCACACCCCCAGCCAGCTGGCAAATGCCACTGAGGACCTTTAGGAAAGACATGCCCTGGGTAGTGACAATGTTCACTGGACAACTGTGAGCCCCACAATGGGTCTCGTACCTGTGTGCCATCTTCTGAACACCAGTAGCACGGTGTAGATGCAAGGCCCAGCCAGGCAAAATCAAAACATGCTTCTGGAAGGGGATCCTTTCTGAAGAGTCGTTACACTAATGAGAGGACCACAAACATTCACTCAGCGAACTCCAAATCTCTGTGCCTTTGCAGGCCTAGGGTCTTGTTTGGTTCACAGAGACACGGTGGGTTGATTCTCAGCTCTGTACTGTAGCAAATGGGGTACAGATTCTGCATGACGGATGGGCAAGGAAGAAGAGAAAAGGCTGCTGCCATCCATGAGAGGGCACTGAGCTCTGCCTGGGGATGGCAGAGGAGCCAGCTGAGAACTGATGGAAAGGGCTCAGAGAGGAGAGCGGCAGATTCTGTTCCTTGCTTCCTGATCAGGAAGAACAAGAAGAGGGGACAGGCAGGAATCTGAGTTACAGCTGGGATGGAATTGTTTTCTTCAGACTGTCTGCTGTGGTGCAGTGTTTTGGTTCTAGGAGAAAACCATTGATAACACTATGATGTTTACAGCTGCTGCTAAGCAGTGTTGTACAGAGCCAAGGCCATGGTCAGTGGAGGGCACATGGAGCTGGGAGGGAACAGAGTGAGGACAGCTGACTGATAGTGGCCAAAGGGACGTTCTCTATCAGCTGACAGCAAGCAGAAATTGTATTGAAAGGGGTGGGAGTTCATCTCAGTCTCTTCACTGCCCAGGGTCCAGCTGAGCATCAGTCTGGTGGTGCTGAGCAAGTGCTTGTGCATCAGTTGTTACATACAATTCCATATCAACGGATATATAGTGATAACTATTACTCCACTTCTTTTATCTCTCTTAGTAAACTGCTTTGTTACATCCCAGAAGTTGTACTCTTTTTCCCAGTTCTCATCCCCATCCCACTGGGAATTGGGCAGTGCACAAAGCACTGTGTGCTGCTGAGCCACATGTTGGGTTCAACAACCACTGTCATTTTGGTGCCTGATGTGAGGCTCCAAGGGTTGAGATAGCAGCACATCTGTCCAGAGCGGACAGGGCTTTGTGGGAGCTGGAGAAGTGCAGGCCATGGTGCTGATATGTGTGGATGTGCTCCCTATGTGTGGAGCTTGTTGAGTCTTCTCATGAAGCTTCACTGCACAGATCCTTACTTGGTGCTTGAATGCTGCATTAGGGTATTTATTTTGCTATGCTGTTTGACCTCAGTTTGTACCACGATAAAATTGGCAGCTGACAAAGTGAAGTTTTGTGCACATTCAGCTCTGCGGTCATCTTTGGGTTTTGGAAGTAATATTGTCCATATGATTAGGAATTACACAATTTACATTGTCGCCTCTGTGAGTCCGGGGGTGTACTGGATATTGTGTTGAGGGACATGGTTTAGTGGGAGCTATAGGTAATAGGTGAACGGTTGGACTGGATGATCTTTTAGGCCTTTTCCAACCTTGGTGATTCTATGAATCTATGATTGAGGTTAAACAATTATTCAGGAATATCAGTGAGAGATCTGCCCCAAGGTGAGAAGGCTCTGCATGGCAGAGGGTGTGGGACGGTCTGGGCAGCTGCCTGGAGTGGTGGGCACCCCCAGGGCTTTGGAACTTCATCTCCGAGCAACTGCAGGATCCTGAGAAACTGGTAGAATATTGGAGACAGGTCTGCTGTGGCACTGGTAATCCTAAAAAGGCCCAAATGACTGCAGTGTGCCAGATCCAGAGAGCTGGATCTGCTGACAGTGCTGCAGCCTCTGCAACTCCTGGCACAGACCATGCAGCAGCTCCAAGTTTTCGCTACACATCCTGCAGTTGCTCCAAGCTCTGGGCAGATCCCTCTGTCACTCCACCCCTCATAATGAGCTCTGCAGTTACTCCTGCTATGGGTCCTGTAGCTGTTCCAAGTATGGTAATAAGAAAATGGTACAAATTCCTCCCAAGGGCAGAAGTACAGCCCTGCGGTGGCTCCAACCCCTCCAATGAGCCCAGTGGCTGCTCCAACATAGTCACAGGTCCTGTGGTGGTTCCAGCTCTGGCAATGAACTCTGAGGTCACTTCAACTCCTGCAACAGCCCGACAGCCACTTCAGCTCCTACAGTGAACCCTGTGGCTGTTAAAACCCCTGCAACCAATCCTGGACTTGCAGACAGATGCGCATAGGGATTAGTTCATATATGTTTGCAACTGCATATGTTGTATATGTGTGAAAATACACTAAATATATTATATATGTATAAATACATTTGTCATAATTATTATCCTTTTCTTTTTCTCTTTGTCTCAACCCATAAACCTTAAACCACAGCACTGCCTTGAGATGCTTACGGATCTCCTTGGGACTATTCAATCTGATCTGGTCACACAGTGAAGAGCACCTGAAGATCTCAAGGTTTTCTCAGGGAGCAGCTCCTGAGGTATATTCCTTACACCAGCTTTGGAAGAGGCCTCCCTCCAGTTCTCTGGTCCTGCTCTAAAGGGGCCCTCTTGTTATGGCAGTGCCAGCAAGGAGACCAGCTCTGACAGACCTGTTCATATTGCCGGCTACTGACTGCAGCCCTGGATTGCTGCTGTAGAGGCAACAGGACTGTTGTGAGACACACAAGACCTTCAGGACTGCACAAATGAGAGGACTCAAGAGCACTGCAGCACTGGTAAGAGCACATGAATGAAAAGAGCACGTTGAGCTGCTGTCTGTGGCTGTACCTCCCCAAATCCAGGCAAAGTAGGAAGAAAGAAAATCTAAGTAAGTCTATTTTGAAAGCTTTTTAGGTATCTTATAACATATTCAGGGAATCTGGTTCCATGTTTACATGAGTTCTTGGAGTGAGAAAATGGAAATTAGGTAGGAAAGAATTTAAATACATTTTTATTTATAAGTTCAATAACATTTTTTTTTTGCACATTCCTATATCTCACATAATCAAACAGACAAAGATGCATAAAACATAAAGAACCACCACTGGGAATCCTATTGAGGAAGTTGTGCATTTTATTGTAGCTGGAATAGTGCTTATTGCAACACCTTCCTGAAAGCGTGCTTGATCTCCCTGTTCCTCATGCTGTAGATAATAGGGTTTAGTGTTGGAGGAACCACTGCATACAGAAGTGCCACTGTCAGATCCAGGAGTGGGGAGGAAATGGACGGGGGCTTCAGGTAGGCAAAAGCACCAGTGCTGAGAAACAGGGAGACCACAGCCAGGTGAGGGAGGCACATGGAGAAGGCTTTGTGCCGTCCCTGCTCAGAGGGCATCCTCAGCACAGCCATGAAGATGTGCACATAGGACACAACTATGAAAACAAAGCAACCAAAGCCTAAACTGACACCAAAAAAGAGAAATACAAATTCCATGAGGTAGGAGCCAGAGCAGGAGAGCTTGAGGATCTGTGGGATTTCACAGAAAAACTGGTTGACAACATTGCCTTGGCAGAGAGGCAGTGAAAACGTACTGGCAGTGTGCAGCAGGGAATAGAGAACCCCAGTGCCCCAGGAAGCTGCTGCCATGGTGGCACAAGCTCTGCTGTCCATCAAGGTCCCATAGTGCAGGGGCTTGCAGATGGCAACGTAGCGGTCATAGGACATGATGGTGAGAAGGGAATACTCTGCTGAGAGGAAGAAGGAAAAGAAAAAGAGCTGTGCAGCACATCCTGTGTAGGAGATGGCCCTGGTGTCCCAGAGGGCGTTGGCCATGGCTTTGGGGAGAGTGGTGGAGATGCAGCCCAGGTCGAGGAGGGCCAGGTTGAGGAGGAAGAAGTACATGGGGGTGTGCAGGCGGCGGTCGCAGGCTACGGCTGTGCTGATGAGGCCGTTGCCCAGGAGGGCAGCCAGGTAGATGCCCAGGAAGAGCCAGAAGTGCAGGAGCTGCAGCTGCCGCGTGTCTGCCAACGGCAGCAGGAGGAACTCGCTGATGGAGCTGCTGTTGGGCATCTGCTGTTGTTGGGCTTGGAGTCCTGCTCAGAGTGCAGAAGATAATGACAAGTCCAGACCATTCTCA
Organism: Coturnix japonica; assembly: GCF_054131305.1. NCBI lineage: Eukaryota > Metazoa > Chordata > Aves > Galliformes > Phasianidae > Coturnix > Coturnix japonica. The sequence continues at coordinate 3,460,047 of NW_028188947.1, forward strand.
GACACACTCCTCCTGCTATAATATGAAATGTTTTTATTCTCTTACAACAGTGTACATTTAGCACCATTACTTGCATTTAATTTCATGTAGATCAGCATTCCTTAAGCAGAAGCAGCATATGGAGCTCTAACCTTCCTTTTATTTTCTTATGCCTTCTCCCTGGATATTTTCATCTGTTTCATGTCTCATATCTTTACCCCAAGTGCTCTTAGAGCCCCCTACCCGAGCTTCTGTGGCATTCAGTTTCAGTTAGAAAATGCTGCCTGTTTGTAGGATAAGTGAATTATTCATGCCTACAGAAAATGATGATAATTCCATCCTTCGAGAAAGGGGAGACTGAAAGCACATCATGTGTGAGTGTTCACAAAACAAGCAATTGATTGATGAAAAATTCTCAGAACTCTTATTGCCCCTTTTAGATTTCTGACTCCAAACCTCTTTGCCTCAGAACAGGAAATGGAAACCCCCTGCCTTGGCTCTCCTCTTGCAAAGTGCCCTCAGAAACATTCCGTTGTGCAGTGGAGTTGTGATCCCCTGCCCCAGGCAGCAGCTGTGGCAGCACAAGTCCTGCCGGGGGGCTCCTTCCCCCCACACGTCTCCCCGCAGCGCCCTGGGCAGCTCCCCGGGCAGGCTGAGTGCTGAGCCTGGCAGGCGGCAGAGTCCCATACCCGGCACACAGCCCCTGGGGCACAGCAGGGACCCTGCTCTGCAGGACAGCCCTGGGCACCCGCCTGCAGCCCCGGCTGCACAGCCTGCAGCCGTGCTGGGACATGCAGCCCTCAGGGCTGTGATTTCATACTGCAGTATGGAAGCCCTCAGCTGGAGCAGAAGGCTTTTTCCCCAGTAAAGAAACATGCAGTGCCTGCATCCAGATCTCCTATGGGATGTCCCAAATTAAGTTGACCCTCTATGAAAAGCAGCTCATGGTCTGCAGTGAGACTTACCCTGTCATGGTCTGTTAGCAATGCTCCTGCAGTGAGCTCACAGCCCGCTCACACCACACACATCCTGCAAGCTCTCTTCAGTTTCTCTCCTCTCCTTCTGTCACCTGCAGGCTGTGCTGTGCACAAGAGCTGCTCCTGGGCACAGCTGTCTCTCTGCAGCCCTGCACACTTTTATGAGCTCCCTGTGTCCCAGGAGCCTGGACAGGCAAGCAGCAGATTATGTCATTTTTATCTTTCCGACTTGTCTCCCCTGACATGTCCCTGGGTCCTCATGGCCAACAGCTCCTGAAAGACAACAGCATCATGACTGTGCTTTGAAATTCGCTCAATTAACCACCACATGTCCAGTGGTCAGTGACTGATTGGAGACATATGGGGAGTGCTCCCAGAGATCGTTTGATGAAACAATAAGGGCAACCAGACAAGGAAGGCAAGGTTTGGACTTTCCCTGTGCAGGGCAGTGATCCAGCTGAGGCAGTGCAGGAGTCTCATCCCTTGACAGAAATCCTGGAGCTGAAATGGGATTCAGCTCCCTACACACCCACAGGAGCTGGGATTCCTCTGGTTCAGTTCAGAAGAGCACAAGGAGTTGCCTGCATGTGAGCTCCTGCTCTGAGTCCTCGGACCTTCAGCTGGGAGGCAGCTGCTCACACACAGACACTGGGTGATGCCCAAGGTGCCTGGGCTGCTCCTGATGTGTGCCAGTGCTTGTAAACCATGTGGGAAATCCCTGAGATAGACAGCTCCTTCCTGGGCATCAGCCGAGGGCCAGAGAGGGGATAGCACTGGCTGTCTGGTGAATTCACTCACAGCTGCAAGAGCAGCACAGGGCCTTCAGGAAAGCCATGCCCATGGTGTGACCATGTTGCTGTGTCAACTCCAAGGCCCACGATCAGTCTAATGTTTGTGTGCCACCTTCTGCACACTGATACCATAGATTAGCTATCCAGTCAGGCTATGTCCAGTGATGCTTTCCAATTAGGATGTTTACTTCTGTGGTTTTGCACTAATGCAAACACCAACACACAAGAAGCTAGAAATCTTGATAGAGCTGCAGGCCTGAGCTCCTGTTTGGACCATGGGGACACAGTTTAATGGCTTCCACAACTGCACTGTAGCACAAGGGGGATACCGAGTCTTTAGGATGGATGGGCGAGGAGATAAAGAAGGGTGAATGCCTTCTGTGAGAGTGCACTGAGCTCTGCCTGGGGATGGAAGAGCAGACAGGTCAGAGCTAATGGAAATGGCAAACAGAGGAGACCATCAGTGTCTTTTCCTGTCTTCCTGATCAGGGAGAGTAAATGGAAGGTGCCCTCTGCAGACAGATGGGAATCTGATGTTGTCTGTCCCTTGTCCCATTTGGTGGCCTTTGTCACTCCATTATCTGCAGCAGGGACAGCACAGCAGGGCATGTGGCATCCAGCAGATCCCTGGAGAGCACAGATGGCAGCTTCTTGACCAAGCAGTGGAGGAACCAAAGAGGAGAGGTGCTCTGCTGGATCTCATACTCTCCGGCATGGAAGGACTTGTGGGAACTGCGAAGGTGAAAGGGGCATCAGGCCACGTGCAAGATGCAAATGTATCTCTTTTTATTTATTTTGAGGCTGTAAGCTTAATAGTTGATCATAAATGTCAATAAAACTGAAACAAATAATTGAAGACAAAGATGGAAATCATTGAAATTGTGTTAACCCTTCTCAACATGAAAAATTCTCATGAGTCTTGTTCCATTTTAAGTTGTAAATATGAATCTTTGAGGTGATTTGATGTCTTTTTTTTTCTTTTACTGAAACTACAATGTTTTCCAGAACTGTGTTCGCTGGACACAAATGTCTTCAGATTCAGAGACACAGACAGTGGTGCCAGTGCCAATGCCCTGTGACTATAGCCCGGTGCCCAGCACTACTCTTCCCTGCTGCCTATTTGATGTGTCTCATCCTCCAAGTTTTTTCAGCTCTCCTAAATAAATGGCCATGGTTAAGGGCATGTTTTCAGCAGGCCATTTGGGCACAAACTACTCCCACTGCCCTCCAGATTTCTCCATCCCTTGCTCTTTGTTCAGTCAGATACCTCCCAATTATCTGTCTGATTTCTGACTTTCAGGGGGATTACTGGAATTTGTTCCATCTCCCCAAAGTCTGAGAATCAGTGAGAATGTGTTAACCCGTCTCAATGTGTGAAATACTCACAAGTCCTGATCAATTTTAAGTTGATACCTCTCAACTACCTGGCTGATCTATCCCAGGGAGATTACTGGAATTTGCTCTATCTACCAGAGTCTGATGGCCTCTGTTGTCAACTACTTCACTGTGATTCAATCTATCCTATCCTACCTCAGAATAAATCATTTCTTTTAAAAGTATTCCATATGAAAGACAAACTTCAATAGATGCAGCTTGAACATGGCATGCAGTTGATCACTGTGTTTTACTGTTCATTCAATTGCATCACCTTTCTTTCCATTTGCTGGCCAGATAAAAAAGAGAAATCTTTCCTTTTCCATGTGTAGCTGGTTCTCTGAGGAAAGCCAGTGGGAGTTGGTGCAAAGCAGTTTTAACACTGAGCGGATGAATGCAGAGGAGAAGAGTGATGTGAAGAAAAGTGATGCAAGTCCCATAGGTCCATTGTGAGCAGAAATTGGGTGGGGAGGTTGAGAAGGACCTTTGTCAACACAGTAACAGTACAGAACTCATTGGGACATCCTGGATTGGTATCAGTTGCACAGTGCTGCTTTAATGTCTTCTTTAAACCCAACTATAAATAAATAGACAATAAATTTATACTGGATTCTTTAAGCTCTCTCCAGATATCCCTCCTTTTTGCTGAACAAGTTCTGATAACCTGAAGAAGATAACAAGATGGCATAAGGCACAGGAGATTCTTTAGGTTATAATGGTCCCAGGGTGCATTTGATGCTGAGTTCATCAGCCTCTAGTGCAGAGAGAAGTTTGCACAAAGTGCTCAACAAGACAAAGTCAGAAGTAACAGTGAAGTTTCTTGGAGTATTAATGGGCCCGCTGAGGAACATTACCAAGTAAGCTTCCCAAGGGACTTGTTAGAGAAGATAACTGGAAGCCATGACTACAGGCAGGCAAAGGCACTGGCATGCTAAGAAACCTCTCCTTTGCCTTACAAAGCAGACAGGTCAAGCCCTGATTGCAAGACCAGTGGTAGAGAGGTCCTTTATGTCATGTTGGCTCTGGGCATTTCCTGGGGCAATGTGTTGGAATTTTGTATGATGTTAAATGAAAGACATGGGGACAGAAGATCCCAGGCTCTACATGTGGTGCAAGGACGCTGTGAGGTTCATGTCCCATATGAGACCTATGTTTCATTGCAGGATGTGAGCAGGGATGTGAGAAGGGCCCAGTCTGAACAAGCAGCCAATCCCTGTGAAACTCTGAACTTCAGATCACTCGGTTTCAGTGCCCTCCTTTGCACATTCTCCCAGAGTTTGAAGTCCTTTATGTTCTGTGGTGCCCAGAACATAGTGAGGCAGTAGCAATGCAGAGCAGAGGGACAACCCTTTCCCTCACCCAGCTGGCAATAAGTTGCTTCATGCACTCCAGGGGACTGTTGTCTTTCCTGGCTGCCTTGGCACACTGCTGACTCACATTCAGTGTGATGCTGACCAGCACCCCAACCCTTTCCAGTCAGAATCCTCTCCAGTGTCCCATATCCAGTCAGTGTGTATGTCCAGCATTGCCCCTACCCAGGTGCACAATCAGGCACTTGTTCTTGTTATACTTTATGCACTTGGTGCTTAGTACCAACTGGTACCCACTTCTCTGACTTGTCCACATCTCTCTGCAAGTCCTCTCCACCCTCAGTGGAGGCAACAGCACCTCCTCATCTGGTCTCATCAGCAAACTTGCTCAGAACGTCTTCTAGTCCTGCATTCAAGTCATCTGCATAAACATGAAAGGAAAGTGGCCCCAAAATGGAACCCTGGGGACCCCGACAGTGACCATCTACCAGCCTGATGGAAAAAACTGACTATAATCCTTTGGGACTGACCTACTGGCCAACTGCTCACCCACCACATTGTTTTTCTGTCTAGCCATATGCAGAACATTCTGTCCAGAAGGTTGTTGTGAGAAACAGTATCAAAATCTCCACTGAAATCCTCAAGGATTACATCAACTGGCTTCCCTTGGTCAACTAAACGGATAACTGTGTCACAAAATGAGCTTAAATTAAACAGGACCTTTGCCTCACAAACTTGTGTTGGCTGCGACCAATGACAGAATTGTCCTTCAGCTGTTTTTCCATAACTCCCACCATCATTTTCTCCATAATTTTACCAGGCTCTGGACTGACAGGTCCATAATTGCCCATGTCAACTTTCTTGCTCTTCCTTACAATGAGACAACATTTGCCAGCTTCCTGTCAGCTGGCATGACCCTAGACTTCTTTAGATGCAATTGAAATGAGAGCCCAGAGCACACTAAGTTTTCATCATTGAAAGAAAGTAGATGTGCCATAGCTTTGCAATGCCTTGAACTCCAGAGTATGCCACAGATGGAGCAGAGGGGAAGATTTGCCTCTTCTGTAGTGAACTCATTCTTTTGGTAAGCAGAATAACACTACCTGATACATGGGGACTGTGTCTCTGCTCTGCTCTGCTCAGCTCACAGGGCAGCGGTCTGGCAGGGTGTTGCTCTCATGTCAATGCAGGTAAACTCACTTTAATCCTTTTTCCTCTGTAAATGCTTCCTCTATTTCTATGCTCAGATACACTTCCACATTCCCTCAACTACACTTTCATATATCATTAACAATTACACTTTCTTATACCATCAAAACAGTTTGTCAAAACGTACAGTTCTTCAGTTCACATAAACTCCCTTAATACAGTCTGTATTCTTCAGTTATAAACACTGTGCCACAGAACCAGCACTGATTGAACCACCTCCCTCACACACTTCCTCGCAAGCAGTACATAGTATTACATAAATGGGTTGACATTCATTGGTCGGGTGGAATGTACACCTCTCCTCAGGACAATCTTACTAATCTACAGAGTACAAACTCCCGTCTTCTTACATACAAGCAGAAAGTACATATGAGTGGACACACAACACAGTCTTTCACTTTGTCCGTGTCTGGCCATTTCCCTCACAGGAGGAAGGAAACATGGATCGGGACTCGGCACTCACCCTGCAGCTGTTCTGTGTCTCACTCACACCACACTCACTCTGACATTTAGATCAAAAACCATGGTTTATTCATACTACACAATGCTGACAACGTTTTCTAGCTGGAATCTTAATAACACTCATACTCTGGTCGACCAGTTGCAAACGTTAATGTTTTTCCCAGAGTCGGCTTGACACACGGTACCAAACACTTAAAGCAGATGATAATATTGAACATACAACCTATAACCCCCGTGATTACAACTTGGAGAACCCAGGCTACCATTTGACAGGCTATCCACTATATCCCATACCCGTAGGAGAGACCAACCTAGGTCCCTCCTATTGTCACCCACCTGGGAGAGAGTACTTGTTCTTGTTTCCATTCATATGACATACAGTTCCCTTTCATAGGAACTCACCCAAGGAGTCTTCCTACCCAGCTGGCAACCAAAGCCATGAGCTCACCTCCCTGGGAGCAGCACGTATGGCTGTAAACTGTGTAGGATGTCTCCTCAAGACATATGGGCTCCACTTACCATACACATACCTGGTCCACCTATGGGTGGTCCTTGTCTGTCCCTGCAGTGATCAGGTGAGGAAGGGAGTCCTTCAGAGAAATCTCAGGGTGCGCCAAAAGTGTCTCCCTCTCAGCTGGTCCTGCAGCGAACAGAGCTGGTCCCACCTGGGCCGCCAAATTGACTACAGGAATTGAACTCTATAACCTCTATAACTGATACAGTCTCCCATGACATACTTATACCAAAGCTGAGGAAGTATGGGATAGGTGATTGGACAGTGAAGTGGGTCGAGAACTGGCTGACTGGCAGAGTGCAGAGGGTTGTCGTTGGCGGTGCAGTGTCTGGCTGCAGGGCTGTAACTAGCGGCGTCCCCCAGGGGTCTGTGCTGGGTCCGGTCTTGTTCAACATCTTCATCAACGACCTTGATGAGGGGATAGTGACCACCCTCAGCAAGTTTGCTGATGACACGAAGTTGGGAGGATTGGCTGACACGCCTGAAGGCTGTGCTGCCATTCAGCGAGACCTGGACAGGCTGGAGAGCTGGGCAGTAAGACACCGGATGAGGTTTAACAAAAGCAAGTGTAGAGTCTTGCACCTGGGTAGAAATAATTGCATGCACCAGTACAGGCTGGGGGAAGAGCTGCTGGAGAGGAGCTCTGCTGAGAGGGATCTGGGCGTCCTGGTGGACGACAGATTAACCATGAGCCAGCAGTGTGCCCTTGTAGCCAAAAAAGCCAATGGCATCCTGGGGTGCATTAAAAAGAGCGTGTCCAGCAGGTCGAAGGAGGTGATCCTCCCCCTCTACTCTGCCCTGGTGAGGCCTCATCTGGAATATTGTGTCCAGTTCTGGGCTCCCCAGTACAAAAAAGACAGGGATCTCTTGGAAAGAGTCCAGTGGAGGACCACAAAGATGGTGAAGGGCCTGGAGCATCTCCCCTATGAGGAGAGACTTAGGGAACTGGGTCTGTTTAGCCTTGAGAAAAGAAGGCTGAGAGGGGACCTGATCCAGGTCTATAAATATTTGAGGTGTGGGGGGCAAAGAGGTGAGGCCAGACTCTTTTCAGCAGTGTGTGGAGGAGGGACAAGGGGAAACAGACAGAAACTGCACCATAGGAAATTCTGCACTAATGTGTGCAATAACTTCTTTATGGTGAGAGTGACAGAGCACTGGAACAGGCTGCCTAGGGTGGTTGTGGAATCTCCTTCTCTGGAGATATTCAAGACCTGCCTGGATGCTGAGCTGTGCAACGTGGTGTAGGGAACCTGCTTTGGCAGGGGGACTGGACTCAGTGGTCTCTGGAGGTCCCTTCCAACCCCTACAATTCTGTGATTCTGTGAATATCATGGAGTTGTTTGGATGGGGAAAGACTACCCCTTTGAATGACCTTTTGTCAGGGCATGTCCTGGGATTCCTAGGATCCTCAAAATGCAGCACTGCTTCTGTCACTGAAAAATGGGGCCCTGTGTGGGATGGAGGGAGGGTCCATGAGTCCCTGGCCCACCTGACTGAGTATTTCCATGGTCTTAGCAAAGACATACTTACAACTTGAGAATGACAGTTAGCTGTGTTCATGGTGGCATGGCCACTTTTAATGGCCTTGAACTGTCTGAACATAACTGAAGAGGCTCAGGCTGATGCAAATCAGCTATTGAATGATAGTGTTGAAAAACTGGAAAGACAGGTGGCAGTTTTGATGGGAAAAAACCTAATTCAATCATTCTCCTATGGAAGATCAGGAACATCTCTCTGGAAGACCATGGGGACCCTGTACAAGGGAATCTGTATAAAATGGACTCTGTAAATGAAGGCACTAAAAGGTCAGATTTTGAGGTTCCATTTGGACTAGATCTATTTGAGATCTGACTGATTGTAACCCAAAAAAGAAAAAAAAAAAAAAAAAAAAGCAGGATAGGCTGGTGGGAGTGCCCTGACCAGTATCCAACCCCCCAAACCCTGCTGCCCATAATACAGCAGCTGAACTGATGGATATAGTACAGTGGTTTAGACAGAAACCAAGAGAGCATGCCAGCATAGCTGCTCTGGTTATGGGACATGGAGGCAGAAAGCGCTGTGGTGAATGGACTGGAAATTTCAAAACTGACATCCATTACTACTCACCCTGCCCTCAGGCAAAGACTGTATGCTCTGTCCAACATAATGAGGATAGCCATTTGATCAGTGAATGATTTATGGCTGTGTGTCATATAACACGGCCAAATAAGAATGACATACCATTAAATATCAGCCTGTGGTCCTCTATGGAGGACTAACAAAATTATATTAGAGAATTAGGCATGAAAGAGGCAATCTATGAAGATGATTTTGAGAGCCCAGTCAATAAATTTTTCATCAGGAACGAGGGATCTCATCCTACAGCCATCACCTTTACATCAGTATGGGTCTATGTTATCCATACTGAACCCCCCAGTGGCCCTCAGGTGCTGTAATACAACAGGCTGCCCAATTGATGGGGAGACAAGAGTGCCTACGGCCAGATGCAGGCTCTGAATGGTGGTGGAAAGGTCTGAGAAAGGCAGAGAACCATCTGCTGCCATGACTTAGGCGTCCAGCCCCTAAGGTAATCCAGTCTGGACCCATTAGGGTCTTGAGACAACAAATGTTTAAAGACCAGATTAGAGCAGGAGTTCAGTTTAAAAAGATCGATGGACAGCATAATCAGGAAAAAATATCTGTTAAACAGGCCCAAGCACTGAGTATTTATAGTCCAACCTTTTCAGCCAAACTAGATGTGAATGTAACTCAAGAAGGGTCTGGATGGGGGCTCTGGCAGAGCCAGAGTTCTTTGTGAACCCCTATGAGGTTTTGGCCACAGGTTTGGCATGGAGCAGAATAAAGATACATCACAGTTGAAAAGCATTTATTGGCTACCTATTCTACACTACAGGTGGTAGAACCAGTAGCTCAGATTTCAGAGGTTATCGTTAAACAACAAGGCCAGTCCAGGGGTGGGTAAAAGATCTAACACACATCTCTATGATGGGGGTGGCCCAATCACAAGCAGTGGTGCGCTCAGTTGTTCTGCTTGCCTGCTCCTCAAGGAGTTAAGAGAAATCTATGCCTGTTGCGTGTTCGAGTGCATGCGCAATGCCATGTGGAGGGCTTATCACAATAAAGATTGGCGGATTTGCTGCGTAGACCGGTCAGAACTCAGATCTGCGTTGTGCTTCCTGTGGCACCAAACGCCCAACAGTGGCAGTTCCGTGTATTGGCCAGCAGGTGGCAGCAGAGACCACGGAAAGAACGTCTGCGGGACAGACCCTGGGGATCCGTTCTCTTTTGATTATAGGGGAAGAACACAAAGATGGAAGAGGAGGGAAGGGGGAAAAAAAAAGAAAAAAAGAAAAAACCAAACCACAGCAAACAAATAAAAACTTCTCCAAACGTAGCAAACTTGAATGTCTGTCAATAAATAAATGAGTAATTGAATTGATGTCCGTTTCAGACAGTCCCCTGTAGAATCAGGGTAAGGGTTAGGATTAGAGTTACATTGCAGGTTAATGCTGTTATCTTTACAGCTCCTGTGAGGGTTGGGGTCTGGGTCAGGTGTTTAAAAAATGAAATGAAAAAAGAATTAAAAAAATATATTGAAAGCTTCAGATTTCCTTAATCTTTGTGGGAATCATATAATGTGCAACTCAGATCTACCTCTTCGTACCTCTTTTGTGGTGTAGGGAACCTGCTTTGGCAGGGGGACTGGACTCAGTGGTCTCTGGAGGTCCCTTCCAACCCCTACAATTCTGTGATTCTGTGAATATCATGGAGTTGTTTGGATGGGGAAAGACTACCCCTTTGAATGACCTTTTGTCAGGGCATGTCCTGGGATTCCTAGGATCCTCAAAATGCAGCACTGCTTCTGTCACTGAAAAATGGGGCCCTGTGTGGGATGGAGGGAGGGTCCATGAGTCCCTGGCCCACCTGACTGAGTATTTCCATGGTCTTAGCAAAGACATACTTACAACTTGAGAATGACAGTTAGCTGTGTTCATGGTGGCATGGCCACTTTTAATGGCCTTGAACTGTCTGAACATAACTGAAGAGGCTCAGGCTGATGCAAATCAGCTATTGAATGATAGTGTTGAAAAACTGGAAAGACAGGTGGCAGTTTTGATGGGAAAAAACCTAATTCAATCATTCTCCTATGGAAGATCAGGAACATCTCTCTGGAAGACCATGGGGACCCTGTACAAGGGAATCTGTATAAAATGGACTCTGTAAATGAAGGCACTAAAAGGTCAGATTTTGAGGTTCCATTTGGACTAGATCTATTTGAGATCTGACTGATTGTAACCCAAAAAAGAAAAAAAAAAAAAAAAAAAAGCAGGATAGGCTGGTGGGAGTGCCCTGACCAGTATCCAACCCCCCAAACCCTGCTGCCCATAATACAGCAGCTGAACTGATGGATATAGTACAGTGGTTTAGACAGAAACCAAGAGAGCATGCCAGCATAGCTGCTCTGGTTATGGGACATGGAGGCAGAAAGCGCTGTGGTGAATGGACTGGAAATTTCAAAACTGACATCCATTACTACTCACCCTGCCCTCAGGCAAAGACTGTATGCTCTGTCCAACATAATGAGGATAGCCATTTGATCAGTGAATGATTTATGGCTGTGTGTCATATAACACGGCCAAATAAGAATGACATACCATTAAATATCAGCCTGTGGTCCTCTATGGAGGACTAACAAAATTATATTAGAGAATTAGGCATGAAAGAGGCAATCTATGAAGATGATTTTGAGAGCCCAGTCAATAAATTTTTCATCAGGAACGAGGGATCTCATCCTACAGCCATCACCTTTACATCAGTATGGGTCTATGTTATCCATACTGAACCCCCCAGTGGCCCTCAGGTGCTGTAATACAACAGGCTGCCCAATTGATGGGGAGACAAGAGTGCCTACGGCCAGATGCAGGCTCTGAATGGTGGTGGAAAGGTCTGAGAAAGGCAGAGAACCATCTGCTGCCATGACTTAGGCGTCCAGCCCCTAAGGTAATCCAGTCTGGACCCATTAGGGTCTTGAGACAACAAATGTTTAAAGACCAGATTAGAGCAGGAGTTCAGTTTAAAAAGATCGATGGACAGCATAATCAGGAAAAAATATCTGTTAAACAGGCCCAAGCACTGAGTATTTATAGTCCAACCTTTTCAGCCAAACTAGATGTGAATGTAACTCAAGAAGGGTCTGGATGGGGGCTCTGGCAGAGCCAGAGTTCTTTGTGAACCCCTATGAGGTTTTGGCCACAGGTTTGGCATGGAGCAGAATAAAGATACATCACAGTTGAAAAGCATTTATTGGCTACCTATTCTACACTACAGGTGGTAGAACCAGTAGCTCAGATTTCAGAGGTTATCGTTAAACAACAAGGCCAGTCCAGGGGTGGGTAAAAGATCTAACACACATCTCTATGATGGGGGTGGCCCAATCACAAGCAGTGGTGCGCTCAGTTGTTCTGCTTGCCTGCTCCTCAAGGAGTTAAGAGAAATCTATGCCTGTTGCGTGTTCGAGTGCATGCGCAATGCCATGTGGAGGGCTTATCACAATAAAGATTGGCGGATTTGCTGCGTAGACCGGTCAGAACTCAGATCTGCGTTGTGCTTCCTGTGGCACCAAACGCCCAACAGTGGCAGTTCCGTGTATTGGCCAGCAGGTGGCAGCAGAGACCACGGAAAGAACGTCTGCGGGACAGACCCTGGGGATCCGTTCTCTTTTGATTATAGGGGAAGAACACAAAGATGGAAGAGGAGGGAAGGGGGAAAAAAAAAAGAAAAAAAGAAAAAACCAAACCACAGCAAACAAATAAAAACTTCTCCAAACGTAGCAAACTTGAATGTCTGTCAATAAATAAATGAGTAATTGAATTGATGTCCGTTTCAGACAGTCCCCTGTAGAATCAGGGTAAGGGTTAGGATTAGAGTTACATTGCAGGTTAATGCTGTTATCTTTACAGCTCCTGTGAGGGTTGGGGTCTGGGTCAGGTGTTTAAAAAATGAAATGAAAAAAGAATTAAAAAAATATATTGAAAGCTTCAGATTTCCTTAATCTTTGTGGGAATCATATAATGTGAAACTCAGATCTACCTCTTCGTACCTCTTTTGTGGTGTAGGGAACCTGCTTTGGCAGGGGGACTGGACTCAGTGGTCTCTGGAGGTCCCTTCCAACCCCTACAATTCTGTGATTCTGTGAATATCATGGAGTTGTTTGGATGGGGAAAGACTACCCCTTTGAATGACCTTTTGTCAGGGCATGTCCTGGGATTCCTAGGATCCTCAAAATGCAGCACTGCTTCTGTCACTGAAAAATGGGGCCCTGTGTGGGACGGAGGGAGGGTCCATGAGTCCCTGGCCCACCTGACTGAGTATTTCCATGGTCTTAGCAAAGACATACTTACAACTTGAGAATGACAGTTAGCTGTGTTCATGGTGGCATGGCCACTTTTAATGGCCTTGAACTGTCTGAACATAACTGAAGAGGCTCAGGCTGATGCAAATCAGCTATTGAATGATAGTGTTGAAAAACTGGAAAGACAGGTGGCAGTTTTGATGGGAAAAAACCTAATTCAATCATTCTCCTATGGAAGATCAGTAACAACTGTCTGGAGGACCATGGGGCCCTGTACAAGGGAATCTGTATAAAATGGACTCTGTAAATGAAGGCACTAAAAGGTCAGATTTTGAGGTTCCATTTGGACTAGATCTATTTGAGATCTGACTGATTGTAACCCAAAAATGAAAAAAAAAAAAAAAAAAAATGCAGGATAGGCTGGTGGGAGTGCCCTGACCAGTGTCCACCCCCCAAACCCTGCTGCCCATAATACAGCAGCTGAACTGATGGATATAGTACAGTGGTTTAGACAGAAACCAAGAGACCATGCCAGCATAGCTGCTCTGGTTATGGGACATGGAGGCAGAAAGTGCTATGGTGAATGGACTGGAAATTTCAAAACTGACATCCATTACTACTAACCCTGCCCTCAGGCAAAGACTTTATGCTCTTGTCTGGAGGGCTTATTGCAATAAAGATTGGCGGATTTGCTGCGTAGACCGGTCAGAACTCAGATCTGCGTTGTGCTTCCTGCGGCACCAAACGCCCAACAGTGGCAGTTCCGCTTATTGGCCAGCAGGTGGCAGCAGAGACCACGGAAAGAACGTCTGCGGGACAGACCCTGGGGATCCGTTCTTTTGATTATAGGGGAAGAACACAAAGATGGAAGAGGAGGGAAGGGGGAAAAAAAAAAGAAAAAAAAAAAATCAAACCACAGCAAACAAATAAAAACTTCTCCAAACGTAGCAAACGTGAATGTCTGTCAATAAATTAATGAGTAATTAAATTGATATCCCTTTCCCGCCCCCCCCCCCCCCCCCCCCCCCCCCCCCAACTTCTGAGATGAAAAAAAACCACTTCTTTTAGAAGAAAACAGAGTAGTAACAACTTCTGTACCTACATTCACTACTCTGAGATCCTGTCTGGGTCTCCCAAGGCTTGTAAATAACCACTGCGTCGGTTCTGATGTCGCGTGATTTGTTGTCAGTTCTCTCATGGTTCTCCGGTCAGTTCTCCGGTGCCAGGATCTGCCACAGGGCATTCTGACCACGGGCATCATGTTTCTACGCTGCCGCCTGCATTTAACAGGCAATGGGACTGCCCAGCATGTGCAAGGCAGCACCTCTTTCACACCACCAGAATGTTTAAGGCTGTTGGGATTGTTGTTAGCGTCCCATTAACACTGAGGCTAGAGATACCCTTAGGATTGACATTACTATTAGCATTACTTTGATGGTGCCCTATCTGGGTCATTTCCAGGGGATGTCAGGAGTAAGGCACAGTGTCAGGAGAAAAAGAACAGACTCTGTTACTTTATAAACGTGATAATAGAGAGAGTTCATTGGAAAAAATACAACTCTTAAATAATGCAAAGCATGCTTCTGATTGGATGCAGGCATCATCTGGGCTCTGATTAATATTACTCTTAAGGTAAAGATTATTGTTACCATAATGATTTTTTTTTTGGATTATGATCAGGGTTAAGGTTCCTTTTGCTACAAACTTCTAGCATCATTTTTGTTGTTGCATTTGGAGTTAGGGACGATTTTAGAATCAGGGTAAGGGTTAGGATTAGAGTTACATTGCTGGTTAATGCTGTTATCTTTACAGCTCCTGTGAGGGTTGGGGTCTGGGTCAGGTGTTTAAAAATGAAATGAAAAAAGAATTAAAAAAATATATTGAAAGCTTCAGATTTCCTTAATCTTTGTGGGAATCATATAATGTGCAACTCAGATCTACCTCTTCGTGCAGTGACTGCCTGTAAATTTGCTGGAGCCTAATATAATATGGCCTTGTGCTTTCCACTAACTCACCTTCATTTCATTTTCATTACATTTGCTTGGTAGTCAGATTTTGGTGTGTGGATATTTTAAAACAATCTAACTGACATTAGCAAAAAATTAAAAATAAAATTAAAAAAAATGCACAACAGCATCGTATCAATTTTTATAGATAAGATAAAGAAGAGCAGTTTCCCTTAGTTTTCTGTGCCTCTTTACTTTCTTACCCTCTCCCCTTGTGTGAGAAACTCTCAAAGTCAAAGATTTCTAGTTAGGCAAAGATGGCAGCGATAGCAGCAGTGCTTATTCATTATTGCAATACTGCGCGCACATCCCCTATTGGCAAGGGAGAAACTGCACACCAGTCAGTGAAATCAATTCTGTTCTGTGCCCTAAACCCACTGCAGGTGATGCTCTCATGGCTCTCATTGGTTGAGCATCTCAGGCTCACAGACTCCTCGAGACTGTGGCTAGGATTCATTTCCATAGAAGGTCAATTGCCAACCTCTTGTTTTTAGGTCTGCCTTGTACTTTTCTGCGGACAGAGAAGGGCAATGTTTCCAAAAGTCAGTACATTCATTCTGTCCTGTGCTGGGCTCTACCCACCCTGTATTTATCTTGTGCTTGTCTCAATTCTCCCCATGTCAGAATGCCCCCAGTCTGAACTTAATTCTGTTCAGCAACTTTCTTGGTGGAAAAACTACTTATACAGCTGTTTTACAAGAGGGTTATACATTCAGTTAGGGCCTACACTATGTACTGAAAATACTGGAAACTTCCACTGCAAAAACACAATCTACCTCTCCCATCTGTGCAGCCTTGCAGACCCAGAGCATGCCAGGTTATTTCTGCTTTCATAGCATTTGCATGCTGTAGGGTGAGCACAAGGTTCTGCTGCTTGATTCTTCTGCAAGAGCTGCCTACCGGCAAATGGTTGCAGGGATGGAGGATGTGACAGAAAGCATTTGTCTCCACAAGAGCAGAGTTACATTCAGTGCAGAGTGTGAGAGTCAGGTTGGTGTGGAAAAGCACTGACACGCTGGGGATGATGCAGTGCTCACATGTCTAACACTCACAGACATTACTGTCAGAAGGATGGTGCTGTGTTGTGCTTCTACCTTTGGCAGCCCCTGGAGAAATGCTATGGCACACAGAACACCTTTGTATTGCACTGACTGCTGCCATGCAGCATGGATTTAACACACCAAATCCAGAGGAGCATGACTGCATCTAACTGCCCTGAGAAAAACTACTGTAGCTGAAGAGATGAGGAGGCAGCTGCTCATCTGCAGAACAAGCAGTACTGCCAGACATTGGGCCAGGTGAGCACCTCCTGCTGCAGCGTGATGATGACAGGGCTGGAGATGATCTGCAAAGCCAGCTTCAAAGTGGGAGATGTGAGCCAACATGGCAGGAGGACAGAGGTGTTAGGGAGCAGCCAAGGCATCAAAGAGTATCAAAAGGCTTTGAAAAGTATCACAAAGTGACAGCCAGGAAGACTGGGATATATCATGAGCAGCAACCTGGATGCTAGAGATTATTTGCTCCCATACAAAATGGTAGAGATCTTGCTGCAGACATCCCAAAGCCAGGCAAAATGGGAACCCAGAGCTCTGCCTGCACGAACCCCACAGCCATAGCATTGCAAGCTGAGCTGCCTTGCTGTTTGTTGCATTCATCCCAATCCCTGTGATTGAAGACTCAGAATGCAGTCGAGGCGATGACTGAGCATGAGAGTGACTTTATTCAATAAAAGACAGGAGGGCTTGAGAGGTCAAGGGTGAAGATGGGACTCCTCTTGTCAAGATGAGAGTGGCTCAGAGCTGGTGCTGCTGCCTGGTGCCTGGGACTGGCAGCCTGACTCTAAGTCCCCATCTAAGATGCTCAGCTTCACCTCACTGATGCTGCCCTGCTCCTGCATGGTGGTGCTGCTGCTGGGACACTCGGGCTGTGCTTGGGATGGGCAGCACTGCAAAGGCGCTGGGTCACAATCCAGGCAGGTGACTGCTGTGTCTGGCAGGCTCAGGAGCTTCAGCAGAGCCAGGAGATATGAGAGCATGAACGTGGATGAGCCCCTTGTGTCCATCACTGTTACCATGTGGAAGGCTGTCATCCGAATTGCAGCGATTCATGCTTAATAAGAACTCTCCATTGATGGAAAGACACTGCTTGGTTTGGATCTTAGGGGTTGACAAGGGCTCGAATCACCTAGGAAGGCATAGAAACACAAGGGTTAGTTTCAAACATTTGCAAGTTGAATCATGAAAGGTTGTTGATACTTGGTAATAGAGTGGCGGCAGGAAGAAGCAAGTAGGCTTGAAGCAGCATAGCCACTGTCTTGAAAGTGATCCTCATTCAGGTCCAGCTCGTGTGTTGTTTCACTGTAATCTGCTTCTTTGGGTCTACCTAGTGGGCAGCAACACTCGAGCTGTTACTGATATCATTGAAAAGAACTGGAGACAATTGTTCTATTCCTAAGAGCTTCAAGGTGCCTAGAAGCACATATAGAAACCAGCAGTATTTCATCACTTCACCAAAAGGAAGGTCAAACACCTGAGCTGTGAAGAGCAGTTACAGAACCTATGCATAAGATCACACCAGACATACTTTGTTCTAACAACAGTTATGGCACATAGTCCATTTCCTTCAATATTCCCAAAATGAAATGATGTGGAGCATTACAGGGAAAGAAACACTGCACACAGACACTATGACCCTGATTAGACTCAAGCAGCAGACTTAAAACAAGTCAGAGTTTTTGATTCCAGGATATTTCAGGACCTATCGTGTGAAATTCAGTTACACAACAGTGCCTAGGTGCCTGCGTTTCAAGCAACTTTCAGATCACAGCCATGTAAAATAAAAACAAATTCAGTGCAGAAATAGCAAGCCTGTACCTTAATACTCATGAGATTATCCATTTTTTACTGCATTCTGACTAAGTTCTAAAACTTGCTCATCCCAGTTCACTTCAACAAGTTCCACCAGTTCAAGCAATGCAGTTCTGAGATCCGGTGTATGTTAGGCAGATAGAATTGAACAGTGCAGAAAAAATCTCTGACAGCTTTAAGAGCTCTGTTCTGCTTACAAACTCTCAGTCCAAAACTATTCACAGTTTTAAGGAAATGAACACCTGAAGCAGTTGGATCATCTGCCATTTGCCGCATTCTGCTTCTTGGCATCATGATTAGCACAAAGGGTTTTCTGCTGTCCTGCAGAGATGGACAAAGTCCTGCTTACAAATGGACCAGGTTTCAGTGTACAGCAGAGTTTGTACCAGACTAACAAGCCACGTCATTCAATTCATGTGCTCAGGTTGTTATGCACTCCGAAAGGAAACAGAACTAACTGCTGGATTCTGAAGGCAATCTGTGGGGTCCTACATTACCTCCTGATTCTGGAAGAGGAAATTCTAATAGCAAATGCAGAACTTTGATCTTTGTAGACATGAGAAGAGCTGGCATTTAGGAACATTCATTTCAGGGAAATCAAATGATGTGTCTATATTTTTACTACAGATAGTATAGGGAGCAGCCAGTTGAAGAACCAGATACAAAAAAATCCAGCCCATTGGCAGGAAAATACTTCTCCTTAAATTCTGTATGCTATCATGGTACAGAATTAGGCTACAGTGCCACATAGGCCAACCAAGCGTAGAACCAAATCCACAAAATACTGGTAGACAAAGCAGCAAAAACAGGGACAATATTCAGCAGACTGTGCTGTGGCCTTTCTACCCACAGCTCAGCATGTTCTGCCATCCGAAAAGCAAGGCCTCTTGTCAAGCTCAGCTATTTCCCTTCTCAGTGTATTCTAGCACCACTGATACCCACTGGTATCCTCCTGTAGAGTGCCATCATATTGTCATCATCCAAAGGAAAAACCCACACAGCAGAGCATACAGCACTACACCCATGCTCCAAATATCCGCCTGAAAAACTAAAAGACAAGCTTACAAACCTGAAGCACCTCAAATGGCTTCCTGACAGACTGGATTGTCTGCCCTTGCCAAAGCCCACATATAGCCCATGAAAAGCTGGCTCTTTCCCTCAGGAAATAAAACCTTATCGTCCCAGAGAAAGCATATAACCCTCATTCAATTGCCCTTTCACTCAGCTTAGAGCACTACTAAAACCAGCATCTTCACCTTAGCTCATCACACTGCTGCACTTCCTTTTACAAGGATTTCACTGGCAAAAATGAAATCAAAGCCGTCACAAGGGATTTAGCACAGTTACGTGTTACTGGCTACGAGAGCTGTCAGCACAGTCACCTGTCTGGCTTTGCTGCTGTTCGGTTCTCTTTATGTAGAGGCACAACAAGGTTCAGACACAGTGCAGTTCTCACTTTGACTGTAAAGAAAAAGGAGGCTTGAAAAGCAGCGTGTGGAAAACAAAGAAACAAGAATTAGAACAACAGTGGGGCCATGGCACTTGTAGGAATTGCTCCGCCTTTAACAGCGATTCAAGAAGTACGAGGGCATCCCAAACCAGACCAGTTTGGACAGATTAACAACTGCAAGTAGTGGGTTCCAAAATTCCAGACATGAAATCAAAGCTGGAAAAACTCTTCACATTTTCATCTCTCAATTTTTAGTACATTGTGCATTACAACGGAAACAATTCTTCACATACAACTTGGAAGCTAAAGACAAGTCTGACAAAACAGACTGCACAGAAATGATGGATAATTAACAGAGCAAATTGCTCTTTCAAACACTTAGTAATAGAAAGAGATCTCTGAATTTGCTGTTCTGTAGAGCCCCAAAGCAGTCGCTTGAGGCAGTTCAGGATTAGCCTGAGACAAACCAGCCAGCTGTGTGAACTGAGACCAATTGCACTTTTCTAGTCTGTGGCCACTGACAGCTTCTGAGAGCTACCAAGCGATGCAACCTAGCAGAATTCAGAAGGGAAACCAAGAGAGCCTACCTGAGCTCCACTGCCTTTAAATGCTCTGTGGAGAGGGAAGGGAAAGAGGGGAAAACAAACACCGCTCTACATCCCTCTGAGCCAATAGACACTTTGCCCTGGATTAGCTCTGGTGCTGCATAAGCTGGGCTTCCACAGCATGTGTTCAGGCGGTAATCAAGGCCTGCCTGGAATAACACAAAAAATAGAGAGAAACGTTTGCTTTAACAGAGTTTATGTCTTCTGGTCATAACACTTGAGAAGCCTCAGAGGCTTCTTCTCCTGTGCATATTTTCATTCATCTTAGAGTTTGCTTTCATTCAATGTGACCTCTCTAGGCAAATATTGTCTAAGACCATGAGCATCACATAAATGTGCAGATCTCAAGCTGCTCACTTATCTAGTACCCTTCGCATGATGCTTTATTTTCCTCAGCTGATCATCTAGATTGTGTCTGTTGATTGTGCAACAACAGCCTGTTGATCTTGATTACCTGTGAGAGGCTCTAACTTTGGCCAGGAAAAATCATTTGAGGATAAGTAATTATCTGGGACTCAGTAAGTCTTCCCATGCTTTCATAACAGCAGAGATACACACACACACAAACTCGTGGAACCCCACTGCTTTGCACAATCCTGTGCACACTCACGTGTGTCATGCACTGATTTCCCAGCCAGTCCTCATAGGGTCTCTTACTTAGGACGGGAGTGTAGGGGAGCAGCCAGAAGCTGTTTGCATTCCCTGCTGTCTGCTGGGCAGCTTTGCTGGAGATGCTTGGGTTGCTTTGTTTTTCCTTGGGAGGTGGGAAGGAGCTTTGGGTTGGAGGCACATCCCGTGCCAGAGCATCCCAATGGCACGTGTGGGGCACTGATCTGCAGCAGATGAAGGGGAGGAGGTCCCAGCACAGCTCTGCACCATGCTCTGCCACACTGGGCAGCTTGTTCCTGGCTCAGCAGCGTCATCAGACAAGAAGCAGGGAAGGAAATCAAGGATGGGGGGTACCATCAAACGCAGTTAGTGCATGCCTGTGCAAGACAAACAGACCCAGAGCTTGCAGGTTGTTCCTGCTTTTGTAGCATTTGTGTGCTGTAGCTGAGCAAAAGGTTCTGCTGCTTGAATCTTCTTCTGCAAGAGCCACCTACCGGTAAATGTCTGCGGGGATGTAGTCGGTGTGCACGTCTGAAGCCATTTGAGAACCTAGTCGTTCTTGCTGCAGGACCCCTGTCTTCTGTTAAAAGCTGAACGGTCCCCAGAGCACCTGTTTCCATCAGCTACCACCATCCAAAGCAGCCAGCCTTCTTACAGTCACCTGGCCCAAACATCCCTTTTGCTCTACACTTGATTCCTGCAAGAGATGGGAGCTCGGCACGCACACCATCCTTCCAACACCCCATCCCTGCAGCAAGGGATCACAGCGCTGGCACAGCTGAAACAAAAAGGGTGTGCGAGTTTCCTGTTAGCACTCAGTGTGAACCAATCTACCACTGAGCAACACCGTGAGTCCCCACTCACCTCAGCACAGGTCAACCTGTAACCCCAACCTTCCCCTATCCATGTGCACACGCACACCCATTCACCACCCTGCCTGCTTTGCACACCCCCATGCACACTCTGCATCGTGTGCCCTCCTTTGCATTCACAGACGTGTGCAAACCATCCCTGGGAACACCTACGTGCCTACACCTTCCACAAACACCCCTTTGTGTGCACCTGTGTGCAACCCAACTCCTCAGCACACGCACGCGTTTGTGCCACCCTGTCCATGCACTCACCACGTGCCCTCCAGCAACCAAGGATTGCAGAGATGCTCCAGACTGTGCCAGAGATGGAATCTCAGAGTGCTGGGACATTATTGATCACTAAGGAAAACACTTGGAAGCATATTCAATCTGCAGAAGCTGTAATTACTGGGCACAGTTAGCTTTCCTATGGCTCAGCTGGAGGAGGCGGGTGCTCTCATACATCTGAGACACTCGCACAATGTTGGGATCATTCTGATGGAAACTATGTCTTCAGATATCATGGTTAAAACCATCCAAGATGATCATGCAGAGCCTTAGCTCTTGAGCAGCACTTCCTCCCCACCCTTCACTACTCCAAGCAGCTCCAACAAACTTCTCAGAAGAAATCCAGGCCAGCACAGACCTGGCAGACCAGAACCAAGTGCAGCTTGTGTGACGGCAGTGCCCACTCCTTGCTTCCACCCTGCTCCAGCAGGTTAAGGAGTCTGAGCCTCACTGGCCTTTGACAACTCAAGACTTTCAGCACCTCATGCCAACATTTCTCACTAAGATACACCTAAGGCATTGAATTCTCTTCTCACTACCTCCTCCCAGTCCTCCCCTAGGAACAGAAACAATTCAGATTCTACAGCAAACTACAGCATCTGCACTGCAAGAGCACACTGAACCACCTGCAACAATGAAACATGGTTTTGGAGAGTGGGTATGAAAACACACCTTTAGACAGCTGTCTCCCTGTAGCCAAAAGGAAACCAAGAAGGAAAAGTCCAGCCTGAAACATGCCCATGCTACTAGCCCAGGTTTTTCACAGTCAATGCAGAATCCATCCTGTTCTTGAGGTAACAAACGACCAGTGAGTCTCCCGTTGCTCCACCCCTTCTCCTTCAAAGCCTGAAAAAGAAAGAATAAACAAGCAGAAGAAACCCAGACGTACCTTTCCACACACAGAGCAGAAAGTGGAACAGCAGTTGTCTCCTTCCTGAGACATGGTGGGGAGCATCCCAGAGGAAGCCCAAGTTCTTTGCTTCTCTCCACAGGGACTTCAAGCACTCTTGGCAAGAGCTGCTTTGGTTCTTTCTTCAATTGCTTCCATCACCAGAATCTCCTTTGGAAAAGGAACCCGAATGAAAGAATCAGCAAATGAAAAAGAATGAGCAATAGCCACTTTACCAGCTTTCTTCTGACACTCAATTTAGACTCTTGACTCGGGCAAGGTCTTAAAATCAACTGGTTACAAGAACTGTCCCAAAATATATCCAGCTTCCGTACAGCTGCCATTCTTTCTGACAGCGAGTGTAATCACAGAATCATAGAATGGCCCGGGTTGGAAGGGACCTCAAGGATCATGAAGATCAATCACCTCCCTGTCCCTGCTGGCCATCCCCTCTTCTGATGGAGCCCAGGGGACCATTTGCTCTCTGAGCTGCAAGAGCACGCTGATGGCTCACGTTCTGTTTTTCATCCACCAGGACCCCCAGGTCCTTCTCTGCGGGGCTTCTCTTAAGGACTGCTCCTCCCAGTCTGTAGAAATGCCTGGGATTCCTCCAGCCCAAGTGCAAAACCTTGCACTTTGCTGTGTTCAACCTCATTAGATTCACGTAGGCCAACCTCTCGGTTGAGCTCCCTCTGAATGGCATCCCTTCCTTCCACTGCGTCAGCCGCACCACTCAGCAAACAGCAGAAGGTGCACTCCATTGCATCATTGGTGTCTCTGATAACCATGTAAAAAAGCACTGGTCCCAAGACAGACTCCTGGATGACACCACTTGTTATCGGCCTCCACCTGGACATAGAACCATGAATCACCACCCTCTGTCTGTGGCCTTTCAACCAATCCCTTATCCACCAGGTGGTCCACCTGTCAAATCCACATCCCTCCAGTTTAGAGATAAGGATGTGGTGGAGGGCAATGTCAAAGATCTTGCTCAAGTCCAGGTCAATGACATCTGTTACCTTCCTTTTGTCCACAAATGCCGTCACTCCATCATAGAAGGCCACCAGACTGGTTAGGCATGGCCTTCCCCTGCTAAAGCCACGCTGCCTGTCTTGGATCACATGCTCATTTCTTATGTGATCAAGCATGTCTTTGAGGCAGATCTGTTCTTCACCATCTACATCAGTTACACATTTGAATCAAATAATTGGTGTTCCTGTCACCAAGAAAACCTCTTTGTCTTCTACTCCTGCTGCACTTCTGTGCTTTCATCAGAAGCAAAGGAAGAGACCACCTCCTAGATCCAAATTTTAAGAAACCAACACCCAATAGGTGTCATCTGAAGTAAAATAGCAGAGAAATTAAGATGACTCTTCTGCATCCAGCTTGGATTACTCTCTCACTCAGGCACACCACCATCAGATCAAGGAGATGCTGCCTTCAGCTTAGAGACTGTATGGGAAATCACAGCTTGAACCTCTGATTAATCAGCTGAGGCAAGTATTGGGTCAGCTGCGGGAGCACAGGTGAGAGTAATCTAGCTGTGCTCCCAGAAGGGGTGGACCTCGACTCAACCTCCTCTGAGACCTCATTTAAAGGCTGACCACCACTGAGACAGCATGTCTTAGAGATTGCTCCCTAGTTGAGGCTGCCTCAGCTTTCTAGTCAAGGTATCGATATTGGTGAGTTTCCCTTTGCTAATAACCTTAGGCTATTTACCACCATCTTGGTTAACATCTTTTTATTAACCACCCTTACAGAGACCATAAGGGTTTGGGCTTCCAAACTCTCAGCAAGCATTTGGATCAGCCAGCTTCCTGCCGAGGAGCCCCCTGCATCACTGCTGCCTATTCTGGTACCGGACCCGCAGATGCTTCAGAGCTCATTAGCATGGACTTCCTTCCTCCCCTCAGCAGCTGCTCCTGCACTCACCTTCATTCCTACTCAGATACCGGCCGCTTCCAGCACCAGCTGACCTGCAAGACACAGAAAGGAAAGGTGGGAGTCATGCAAACGCACAAGCCCAAGGCTGTGTCACCACCACACATGGCAGCCTCGGGAAGTCAGCTGAAACTACAGCCTTTGTCAGAATGGAAACAGGCACCGTCAATTAAGTGTGACCTCTGAACTCATTGCCACCATCAGAAATAGGCACTGAAATCGCTCACTTCACTGCAGCTGGTTAACTCCAAATTCTTTTGCTTTTGGGAAAATGCGGACACGGAATTGAAGGACACCAGAAAAACGACATCTACTTCATTGTAGGTGGTTAAGCTTGGAAGCAGGACTTGAGCAAGAAATGCTTCTCAGCTCCTTGAAAGGCACTAATCCTGACCTCTGCCACAGGTGGCTGAGTGACACAAAAGTTGAGCTGCCCATTCAGAAGCACATGGAGCAGGCCATGGAGCGGTTACATACCAACACATGAACAGGCACTTTCCCATTGGAAGGGAAATCCCTTCTCCCTGCCATGCCATGCCCACACCGCTCCTCAGGGCTGCACTGACAGCACAGACAGAATTGAAACATCTTTTGTCATCATTGTGGTTTTTCACAGACCCAGACAATGAGATACTGGGTTGCTGTGTGGGTTCCCAGGCGGCACTGCCATTTCCAAGCCATTGCTTCCTAGGGGCACAGAAAGGAAAACGCCTGAACAAAATTTCACCCAGAGATTGCTATTTTACCATTCTTCCATGCAAAACAGGAGGACAGTACAGCGGATTTGTGCAGCTGCATCAACACCCTGGGTGCTAAAGGAATGCAAAGACAGAAATATCAAAACTACAAGGAGGGAAGCTATGTTTAGTAATATCTTTTCTCATTTACAACAGGCAGTTGGCACTACTAAAGGAAAATCCCAGGCCTCAGGTTCTGACAGTGCGACAATCTGGCACGGACTCAGATGTGAGTGATCCAAATGGTTTATTCCAGGTTCTAATACCACTTCTGTGAATTCACACGTTTTCTCTCTTAACTTTCCCACAGCCTTCACATGTCCACAGAACATCCCACAAACTCTCCTTTACGGCGCACGTAGGCACTCATCCCACCAGAGCCATCAGTCATTCCTAGCCATGTGCTTCTCCTCCAGTCACGGACAGTATCACACGGCCATCATGCATCTTAAATGACTTAGTTTTTCTGTTCTTTCTGGAGGTGTCCTTGGTTCCTAGCCTTACCTTCTCATGCCGTTCATCTTCCTCTGCAGCTCCTGCTCTGAAGAGTCTTCTTATGTTCCCACATGACAGGAAGAAAATGAAGACACAACCCCTGCCACCAAGGTCAGCTCTGCAGCACACGTTACCTGAGGAGCACTTGGCTACTCATGCAAACTGCACAGTGCCAGGAAGATTGTTACATGTTGCACTTCTTCTTCTCCTGGCTCAGAAATTAAATTTTCTACCTAGAAAATGGAAAACAAACAAACAAGCAAACAAAAAACAACAACAACAAAAAACACCTCACCTGACATAAAGGAGACATGATTGTTACTATGGAATTCCGGAGGGCAAGGTATTTGCCCTCTCTATGAAGAAGCTGACTGCAAAGGACTAAGAACAGCCACGATCACGTTGAGAACTTGCGGGTAAAATTCGGGACTGAACCAATAATGGGCTTCTGGAGGTGAGGGTCTGCTCCAGGCCGCCTGGTCAAGGGAGCCTGTTGATGGGCCCTGCTTACTGCAGCTACCAGAAGCACCGCGCTCACTGACTCTCAACTTGATGGGGGATTCCAGTCAGGCTGGGAAATCAGCATGGCTGGCTGCAAGCTGTCTGAGAGACTGCTGGACTGCACTGGGAATAACTTTGTGGGCCAAGCATTAAGCACACCAAGCAGAAGGGAAGGTATTGGACAGACCGACCAGAGGTCAAGCGTTGCTGGACCTGCTGCTCACCAACGCTGAGGAGATCATCAAAGGCGTCAAGGTTGGAGGCTGCCTGGGCTCCAGGCAGCATGCCCTGGTTGAGTTTGTGATCTCAAGCGATGTGGGCCTGGCAAAGAGCAGGACCAGGATGCTCAACTTTAGAAGAGCAGACTTCAAGCTACTCAATGGAATGCTGGCCAAGATCCCATGGCGCGCTGCCCTCAAAGATAAGGACGTTGAGGAGAGCTGGCTACTGTTCAAGGATGCCCTCCTGGCAGCACAAGAGGTCTCCATTCCCCTGATTAAGAAAGTGGGCAGGAGAGGTAGAAAACCGGCATGGCTCAGCAAGGACCTGCTAAGAGAACTGAGGGTGAAGAAAGGGGTGTACAAGCTCTGGAAACAAGGCTGTGTCACCCGGGAAGAATACAGGGATGCCGTCCGAACTTGCAGATGTGGGATCAGGAAAGCCAAGGCTCAGGCAGAACTGAACTTGGCGAGGGATGTGAAAAACAACAAGAAAACCTTCTACAGGTACATTGGCCAGAAGAGACAGGCCAAAATGGGCGTGCCTACTCTGGTAAATTTAAAAGGAGAAATGGCTTCAACAGATGAAGAGAAAGCTGAGGTGCTGAATGAGTTCTTCACCTCGGTCTTCACTGGTGGCCAGGATTCTAGTCTTTTTCACGTCCCTAAGTCTTGCACCCCCATACCTCCATGTGGGGACCAAGGAGGTAAATCCCTCCCCACTGTAAGGGTAGAGCAAGTCCGAGAGTGCCTCCTTAGACTGAATGAGTATAAGTCTATGGGGCCAGATGGCGTGCATCCCAAGGTCCTGAAGGAGCTGGCTGAGGTGGTTGCTGAGCCGCTCTCCATCATATTTGAGAAGTCGTGGCTGTCAGGTGAGGTCCCGGATGATTGGAGGAAGGGTCACGTCACTCCCATTTACAAGAAGGGGAGCAGGGACGACCCGGGTAACTACAGGCCGGTGAGTCTCACCTCTGTGCCTGGGAAGATTATGGAACAGATCTTCCTGGACAACATGCTTGATCGCATAAAGAACAAGCATGTGATCCGAGACAGCCAGCATGGCTTCACCAGGGGAAGGTCATGCTTAACTAATCTTGTGGCCTTCTATGATGGAGTGACGGCGTTGGTGGATGAAGGGAAGGCGACCGATGTCATTTACCTGGACCTGAGCAAGGCCTTTGACATGGTCCCCCATCACATCCTCATCTCCAAATTGGAGGGAGGTGGATTTGATGGGTGGACAACTAGATGGATAAGCAATTGGTTGAAAGGCCGCAGACAGAGGGTGGTGGTCAATGGCTCTATGTCCAGGTGGAGGCCGGTAACGAGCGGCGTCCCTCAAGGGTCTGTCTTGGGACCGGTGCTCTTTAACATCTTTATTAATGACATCGATGAGGGAATGGAGTGCACCCTCAGCAAGTTTGCTGATGACACCAAGCTGAGTGGTGCAGTCGATACGGTGGAGGGAACAGATGCCATTCAGAGGGACCTTGACAGGCTGGAAAGCTGGGCTCGGGTGAACCTAATGAGGTTCAACACGGCAAAGTGCAAGGTTTTGCACTTGGGCCGGAAGAACCCCAGGCACCTGTACAGGCTGGGAGGAGTTGTCCTTGAGAGCAGCTCGGCTGAAAAAGACCTAGGGGTCCTGATAGATGAGAAACTTAACATGAGCCAGCAGTGCGCTCTGGCAGCCCGGAAAGCAAATGGGATCCTGGGCTCCATCAGGAGAGGGGTGGTCAGCAGGGATAGGGAGGTGATCGTCCCTCTCTACTCTGCTCTTGTGAGGCCCCATCTGGAGTACTGTGTCCAGGTGTGGAGCCCTCAGTACAAAAAAGATATGGAAATTTTGGAAAGGGTCCAGAGGAGGGCCACAAAGATGATCAGGGGGCTGGAGCACCTCCCCTATGAGGACAGGCTGAGGGAGTTGGGTTTGTTCAGCCTGGAGAAGAGAAGGTTGCGGGGTGACCTCATTGCAGCCTTTCAGTACCTGAAGGGAACTTACTCCCAGGAGGGGAGTAAACTCTTCGAAAGGGCTGATAATAGCAGGACTAGGGGAAATGGTTTTAAGTTGAAGGAGGGAAGATTTAGGTTGGATGTTAGGGGAAAGTTCTTTACTAGAAGGGTGGTTAGGTCCTGGAACAGGCTGCCCAGGGAGGTTGTGGATGCCCCGTCCTTGGAGGTGTTCAAGACCAGGTTGGACAGGGCCCTGGGCAACCTGATCTAGTAAATGTGTATGTTTGGTGGCCCTGCTAGGCAGGGGGGTTGGAACTACATGATCCTTGAGGTCCCTTCCAACCTGGGTAATTCTGTGATTCTGTGATGGGAAGCATTACTGGACATGCTGCACAGCAGGGGTTAAGACTGGAGGTGGTCAGGGCTGTAGTGACCATGCCCTCCTAGAGTTCCTCATCTCAAGGAATGCGGGCCTGGCAAAAAGCAAAGTCAGGACCCTGAGCTTCAGGAGAGTCAGCTGCAGGCTGTTCAAAGAATTCTTGGACGAGAGACACTGGAAAACTGTTCTTAGGGGCAAAGGGTTCAAACATCCCTTTGTGTGCACCTGTGTGCAGCCCAACTCCTCAGCACAGCCCTGTGCAAGCACACATTTGTGCCACCGCATCCACGCACTATGTGCTCACACACACTCACACAACCACATCCCTTAGTGCAGCCCTGTGCGCACACACACTCACACATGTGTAACCCCTTCCTTTCACTCCCAAAGTGCACGCACACACCGGTACGACAATGTCCTTGTGCAGCTCCAACACTCTGCACACCCCTGTGCATGTACATATATGTGCATGCTCGTCCTTGCACACATACCCACAGACCTACACACACCTGAGCAACACCACTGGTTTGTACACTCATGGACACAAATGTGTGTACAACACCATCCATGCACAAATACACACGCACACACACACATAGATCCCCACTGCTTTGCACAATGCTGTGCACACTCACGTGTGTCATGCACTGATTTCCCATCCAGTCCTCGAGGGGTCACTTACTTAGGACAGGAGTGCAGGGGAGCAGCCAGAAGCTGTTTGCATTCCCTGCTGTCTGCTGGGCAGCTTTGCTGGAGATGCTTGAGTTGCTTTGCTTTTCCTTGGGAGGTGGGAAGGAGCTTTGAATTTGAGGCACATCCCGTGCCAGAGCATCCCGATGGCACAAGGGGGATCAGGGCCCCTCTATTGGTTACCTCGGTGGCTTGCAGCAACTGGAACTTTTTGCCTATTGAGAAAGCTAAAAAGTGTGAGTTCCTCCTGACCCATATCAACAAAAATCTCAACCATAAAAAAGAGACGTCTTCGTATTAAAGCAAATGACAACAGTAAGACCATGCATGTTGTTTTGTTGTATTTCCTCTGTAATCATGGGGAGGATATGAAGAAGTGGTATAATTCATCCACTTCTGCACTTCAGGCACAAGTTCCTTAGAATTGGAAGAGACCCTTAAAGGCCATCTAGCCCAGCTCCCCTGCAATAAAAAGGCACATTCACAGCTAGATCAGGTTGCTCACAGCCTGGTCATTAGTCATCCCAGAGGCAAAACACACACTGAATGATCTCTCCTTCAGTCATAAATCCTTGGAGACAACAGCATTGACACTGCATGTTACTGAAGCAGTAAAAGAAATTGCTCCTGTAACTCTCCTTGTGTTAAGTAAAATGATGATAAAAAGCAATGGAATGCTTTGGCAGGACACCAAAACCATCCTCCTTCCTTGATATCTGCTGCAATGGAACCTTCCACTGGAAGAAAGCCTCTGATGACTTGTCACCCCAGAGAGGTCAGCTTTAGAAGCAGGACTGCTGCACAATAGAATGAACTGGAGCTCCTTAGCATCTCTTACATCCAGGAGGGGTGTGATCAGACCCACCTATCACCTTCAGGTGCGCTTTCTGACACCTTGTCTGACTTCACTGTCACTGTGCCAGCATCCTCAGGCTTAACCTGCTTCATTGTCAGTGTGCAGCAATTGCCAACGTTCTTGATGTCATTGTAATTGTTGGTGTAAAGGAGGTTGCCATTCAGGAACCATTCCACGTCCTCGTCATTATGGGACAGCTCGCAGGAGAAGACAGCAGAGCTCTCTTCTTCAATTTCTACATCCTGCAGGTGCTTCGTTACTTCTACATTGCGGGCTGTGGGGAAACAAGGTGAACTGTTACCACTGTTACTATAAATCATACTGGGATGTGGTAGAATGGTTGGACTAGATGATCTTTGTGTAATCATCTATGTGAAGATAATACATGTATAAAGTTAGCAGGAGAGAACGGCAGAAGTCAACCTCAAGAAGAGAAATCTGAGGTGAAATAGGACATGGAAGAGGCCACCCTCCCTGCTCATACCTTCAGCTGTCAGCGTGGCCTCAGTCTCTGCAATTCCTGCCTTGCACTTGTACACACCAGCATCATCGGGCTTCAGCTTCAGAATTCTGAGCTCTACTGAATGCTTATCCCTCTTGATCTTGTACTTCTCAGAGGGCTCGATGGGTGTGCGGCCCTTGAACCATTTCACAACCTTTGGAGAAGGCCTGAAGTCACAGGACAGGATGACAGAATGACGTTCCAAAGCTGTCTTGTCCTCCAACTTCCTGGTGATTTCTATATGGTAATCTGCAAAGCAGGGGTGGAAGAGAAGAAAGGATGAGGACAATTGGAAGAAGAGGAAAGTCTCTTGCGTGTATTCCATTCCAATTAATGTCAAGTTCACAATGGTTCTTTGAACGATTCTAAAGATAAAACAAACGATTGTCTATAGGGAATGCCATTGACTACATTTCTATGAAGTAATACTGTACAGTATCTACCAAATGCAAGGTCCAGCTCTTGTTCTGTGCTTATTAAATTGCTCCCAATTGTTGAGGCTTTTATTCAAATAAGAGTGAGTTGAAAATATAACAAGTACTTTAGGATGTGAATGGATAATCTTACGCTGGGGACAACAGCAGATAAAAAGCCTGCAAGTTTCTTTCAGATGAAATCAATGACAAACCGCACCAAATTTAGGTGCTACCAAACTTAAACTTGTCTAGTTCAGAAATACAATTAATTTCACCTGATTTGACTTCTTTGCTATAGCCAAGGACAAAACCTCAGCTCTGTAAATCTGAATAGTAAGCACATCACAGCTATTCAAACACATCTTTTACTGAGATGCAGCTGTCTCATTTAGTGTCCAACGACTTTGAACTGGAAATGGAGCAGACCAAAGCAGAATCTAAACATGGCTTCTACAAGGACTGATCAAATGCGGCCACCGTCAAATTCAAAGTATCTGATACAGAAGGATCACACTCACTGTCAGACAAAACCTCTTTGGAGAGGTGAACTGACTGCCCTGTTCACCCCCACTTTGGAAATAACTGCACTCATTTCCTACCTGCTCCCAGAAGTGTGGGACGGTGGGATAGCATCACACTTCCCACACTAAGCATCCCACCATGTCACTTGTTCCACCTAAACCTCAGTCCCAAAACAAAAGGGGAACTCGCTTCTGAACCCTCTTCACTTCATTTCAGATGTCTTATATGCTTGATCTCCAACCCACCCCCCACTCAGGAGAAAGACCCCCCGCTTACACCCTACCATCTTGTTGCATTCTGATGTTGTCATCAGCCTTCAGCTTGTTGTCCTCTTTGTACCACTGGGTCTGAACCTCATCGTGTGAAATCTCACAGACAAAAGATGCACTCCCATATTCATTCACTTCCACATCTTCCAGTGCTTTAACAATCTTGATATCTCCAGCTGTGAAACAGTAGAGATATATTTGTCAGGGTATTTCCAGAACTGAGTGCAGCATCTTTTCCTTACACATATTTGCATAGAAAATAAGTAGGATTATGTTTTATTCTAAACCATCATCCATTCCTGAGTCATTTCTCTCTTCAACACAGTCAATGCATTATTGCCCTTGAACTTAAAGACAGACCTACTAGCTACAATGGAGCTCCCTGCAAACAGTTTTCATGGAAACCAGAATCTCATTTATTCTAAAACCTTTCAAGCAAAATTAAGGGTAGAAAAACAATAGAACTGACTGAATCTTTAAGGTCATTTAGTTCCAGTCCCCCTGCTATAGGCAGGGACACCTCCCTCCACACCAACTATCTAAATCTAAGTATCTAAATCTCTCTAAAAGAGCACAGGTATTAATCTGACCAGAAAGGTTCCTGTTTGTTCATAAAATGAGCCTTTTCCGCTCCATCTTGCATAGGCCACTGGGCACAGGGTAGCTGGGAGACCACAGAAGAAGTGGTTCTGTGAGCAATAGGGAAACTACTGCCTAATCCAACTCCTCCAATCTCTGCGCTCTGCCAGCATGTCTAAATAGGGTGGCAGATACACACAGGAGATAAATATTTCCACTTCCCTCAGCCAACACTGCTCTGAATTTCTATGGGACACACAGTTAGATGAAAAGGCATTTGACAAAGAAGGAAATGAAAGAGTTTAATCTGCTGTGTCATTCTCTCGGTAGCCAGAATAACTAACCCTCGCCAGTGTTAGTTCAAAGAATAGGCAGATTTTATCTCCTGACATGAGCAGTAATTCAAAGAAGCTGGTATATGATCCAGTATCCTGCATATTCACTGCAGGCAGGAAAAGACATTATGAGATAAGGGAGATCTACACATCACTTGTTATGAACACCTCATAAAGATAAAACCACACACAAGAGGAGAGTTTAGGAAGAGGACCACTCTTGGACTACTTTCCAAGAGGCATCAATTAGTAACTCTCTTCGCTCATTTTTCACACTACTCCACAGTGTCCTCCTGAGCCCCCTTACTCCTGTTGCCAACTGCTGATGCAGGGAATCCTGAGGAACCAAGGATTCATAGTTGTTCCATCAGTAGTCCTTGGTCAGCTCTCCCTCCCTGCCCCTTCTGTTTTGATCCCACTAACCAAATTTTAGTTAGTCTGAAAAGAGGATGGAAACCTCCGCAGCAATTAGTTTCTAAATATCTTGCAATGGGCAGCTTGTAGGAGCCCCATCTCAATGCCCACAGCACAGGAGGCAGGACTGCTTAGCCCATGCACTAGTGCATTTACCAGCACAGATGTAAGCCCAGATCTATGCACACCAAATACAGGCTCTCAGTTTGCACAAGGAGGCATCCATGGAGCTGAAGTATTAGGCAGATATTGTGGTGGGGCAGCAGTTATTGAGACGCCAGACAGAAAGGACACAGATAACGTGGCAACTCAGCTTTACCATTATGACTGATGATGGAACATCTAATTTCACTGCTCAAAAGAGAACTTCCATATAACTGGAAAGAATGAAATTCACAGGGGAAACCACACACAGACACACACAAAAGCAATACAAAGGAGATGAAGGATGGTTCACATACTAGTGATTCACTCTGAGACGCAAGCAAATGAAAGAGT
Organism: Coturnix japonica; assembly: GCF_054131305.1. Classification (NCBI taxonomy): domain Eukaryota; kingdom Metazoa; phylum Chordata; class Aves; order Galliformes; family Phasianidae; genus Coturnix; species Coturnix japonica. The sequence goes on from NW_028188947.1 coordinate 3,493,888, forward strand.
ATCCCCAACCATTTGCCTCCTGAAATGCTAAGTATATAAACTCATTGCTGTGATAACTCTGCCAGACGTGAGTCATACACTGTAAAACCTTATGGGGTCAATCAGTTTAACTTCATAAATTCATTACACCAACAAAAACAGACCATCGTGTCCAGGCTGGTTCATTTCAGCTCTTCAAAGCTGTTGGTAAAACTGCCTGAGAGCTGAAATGCTTACCAGCAAAAGCTAAAAACTGTAAATCAAATGTAATAGGCTGGCTTTGTCTACTGTATAGAAATGATGCCTGAAAAAAAGAAAATAAAAAAGAACGTAAACCAGAACAAATGGAATGGCTACATAAAACAGCCAGTACTGAAACAGCAACCCAACCTGGTTGCAGAATGAGAGAGAAAATGAGAGTTCACCAAAGTCATGGGACAGGACACATGTTCATGTTCATGCTAACACTGAACCCAAGTGGCCACATGAGGACAGCATCTAGTAGGAAATCAGAAAAAAGCATCCTTTCATACGTCCCTTGGGAAGGTGGCATCTACCAGGGCACAGCAGACCCATGTGTTCAGTAACAAGTCTGATGCTTCAGAGCCCAATGATGAGCTACAAACTGGGGTTTAACCAATGCAACACATGGAGGGAAAATCTGTCTTGAGCATAAAGAAGAAAGAGAAAGGTATCCAAAAGGACTAACCAAGAAATGCCCAAACTGCCCATGAAGCATTTCTTCCCGTGGTGCAAAATACCACAAGAGGATTTATTTGCTCTTTCAGTTAAACATAAAATGAACCTTTAGGGTAGCTGATGTCTTGTCTTAGGCTGCTCAGCATGTGGATGTTCCCTGATCTTCATATTCACACTTGTGAATAATGAGACTTCTCTTATTTCCCTGGGAAGTAATGCCCACTTTTTTACTTTGACAGAGCTCCTTCCCATCCTAGAAGGGAAAATATCAAGTCAGATCTCCATTAGTCCTTCCATCTCTGCACTGAGCAAAGGGAGCCTTCAGATCTATGCTTAATTCACCCACTCCCCTAGAATTAATGGAACTGTGCTTACTGGAACATATGCTGAAGCTTAAGCACAGTGCAGTGTTTTCAACATGAAGGAATGGCTATAGAACATGCATAAATTCTGGCTGACCTATGACAGCTTAAAGCACTGCGGAGGACTGTTAACAAGCCTGTTTGGACATCACCTTGAATAAATGACGTTATCCCCAAGTAAGGGAAGGAACAGCTGAGCACCAGGGAGGTACACAAAGTGCCAGAGCAAATTCTCACACTGTCAGGTGCAAAGAAAACTGAGATTTCACCCCAAAAACCCAGTTCACAACAAGGCTACAAAATCCCGGCTGAGAATTTCTGTGTTAGACTTGAAGCTCAAGACTGTACTGTAGTTCAACCAACAATATTTTGTGCAGCATGACCTAAAAAGTTCACAATAAAACCAAAACAAACTTCAATTTCAACTTGATAAATGAACTCAGGACATAATAACAAAGAGTGCTGATCTGGGCAAATAAAAGAGCATAAAGAAAAGAGAGCAGTGAAAAAGCTATCAAGGAAAAGCTCAGACTCGCATCCCTTGGAAGTGAAATTAAAGGCTCTCATTCATTTCCAGAGAAGTCAGAAAGGAAAATACCATTACATGCCATACCTTGAACCACTTGACGTCCATGTTGGGCCTGGACAGCTCACACTCAAATGTGACCTTGTCCTTCTCAATGACGCTACTGTCTGCCAATGGTTTGCTGATTTTCACAGGCAATTCTGAGAAGGAGAAAGAAGAATGTGGATTTAGTTGGGAACTTAGTTTTGTTCATAACCAGGTCCATGGGTGCTGTTAAATGGATCCTTCCAGATGGAAAAAACATTTCAGGTGGCCTCCTAGATTTTACCCCTTTTTGTGTTGCACGCAAGACTGAAAAAAAAAATTACTTCTGCAAAGTTCTTCTTGTCATAAGGAAACAAATATTTGGGGAATGGCAGAACCAGGTAAAATTTTCCTTCACGTCAAGAAAGTATAAATTTCACTCTCATGCTCTTGGTGTGGTTTCTGCTATGATTATTTGGACTAATTAAGCTTCTCCCTGATGAAAGCCTAGAAGTATATCACAAGAAGGACCAACTTACCCGTGACCTTTTATTTGTCTTACTCAAGCATCTCCTCCTGACCAAAACTGACAATAAAAGATTCAGCCAGACTACAGGTTTGAGCAGCTGAGTTGTTTCTAGGATCTCCTGCAATCTCAAGCTTGGAACACACACTTGTCTTTTGACTAAGTGTCTCTTATAGTGCAGTAAAACAACAGGTTTTCACACGGCGATTCCTCATTTACCTTGATCTGAAATCATTCTCAAACCATGTGGGATCAGTCCAGGGAGAAGGGGAGGAGAGGGGAAGGGAAAGGGGAAGTCCACAGTCCTCTAAAATCAGGCTTCTTAGCCTAAAGCTCAACAGCAAATAGCAGTCCACTTCCCCACATTGCTAGACTCCGAGCATTTAAAGAACATCAGCTGACCTCATTATGAGCTCTAACATAGCCAAAGGAATTCATATATTCAAATATTCTCTTGAGTGATGAGAAATATGGAGCATAACTTCAGACTTCTGCTGTTAAACTCTCACTTCTATCATAAACCAGAGTAAGAGTTCAATGCTGTTTTAGATGGAGGACTCATATTTTAAATAACTCATCTCATTAAGGCTTGGATTCCCTACTACAATTAGTTAAATTCCAGTTTGGATCATGCTTCACCTTGGATCACTTAGGGCTTCAGCCACTTATTGGAACTAACTCAATTTGTCTACAGAGAAGCTGTTTTCTATAGCAACAATAAGCTGTGATTGCAACTGGATGTCGGGAGAGCACAAATCCCGCAGTTATCCTGTACCAACATCCTCTCCTTCCATCAGAACAGCAAGTTTTTAAACCAGACTCATGCAAGCTTGCATGACACACCTTGTGTAAAACTGTTGGCAGCCATCAGGACAGCCAGTTGCTTCCTGTATAGACACTGTTCCATCAGTTTTGGTTTTTTGTCTCGCTAGAACAACAGCCAGTGTCTGAAAACTCCCACAACTGAAGCAACCACGCTGATATACCGCAGTCACTGGAGGTGCTCAAGAGCCACGGGTATGTGGCACTGGGGACGTGGTTAGTAAGTCCAGTGAGGGTGGGCTGGGTTGGACTCAGCTATCTCAGTGGTCTTTTCCAGCCTTGGGTGCAACTTGTAAGAGGGAATGAAGCAGCAAACTGCCCAGCACTGAGCTGCATTCTTCTGACACATGGTATCAGTGAACTGCTGTATTTCCCTATCTTCTCTGGAGCTATTGATCTAACCTAACTGAAAAAGTAAGCCTGAACCTAGATATAAATCAGGATCATAGTCACCCATGGTTGCTTATATATTCAGAAAGACACTCCAGAGGGTAATTCAGCGCATCTAGAAATTAAAGTAGAAGTTCCTTAGTCAAAAATATTCCACAGCCAGATTTTCACCTCGCTACCACTACATTAAAAAGGAGAATCCAACTTGTGGTGTGGGTCATTGATGTTGTTCCGGGGGGAATTGTGGCTGTTCCATGCCCACAGGGTAGAAGACAGCCAGTCTTCCTCTAAGCCACATAAAAAGCTGCTTAGTGCTCCCAAAGCGAATGCTCACCAGTTGTTTCCAACTTGAAGGTCATCTTCTGGCCAGCAGCCTCGCAGATGTATTCTCCAGCATCTTTCTTCTCCAGCTGCTCCACAACCAGACGCCGTGTTTTGCCCACAGATTCCATTCTGAACTTTCTGGAGGAGGCAAGCAGTCTTCCATCCTTGTACCATTTTACTTCTGTTGGATCCTGTGCTACTTCACAGCTGAGGGAGGCACTTGCTGCCAGGGCAGCACTCACCTCTTTCTGCACCTGCTCCTGGTTTATAAACACAGGTTTTGGCTCTGAGGGAAGAAAAGAAAAAGTATTGACTGAGGGACCGAAATGAGACCAACTTGCAGGTTTGTATGTACAGGTTGGAACAGGTTTAGGTTACCACTTGTGCCCAAACTAATAGCCTTCACTAGAGAATATCAGCTCTTCTGTTGAAACAAAGTGTCAAATCTAGGCAAGAAAGAACCTAGGAACTGAAGGAACCAAGAGGGTCCTTGAACACCAGTCCCATGGTTGCAAGTCACTATGCAAACATATTGAACCCAAAAGAACATCTGTCCTGCAGGCAACCAAAACCTGAGTTCCTTTTACTTAAGACCCACTGTGAAACATCAAAACACATAAACATGTGATAGTCAAACCACTGGCTGCCTTTTCATGACCCAGAACAGTACTCCTGGCTTCCTGAACAGACTCCTCATGGTCTCTACCATTGCCACAACTGTGACTGTCAAAGGCACAAAGGAAATATGCTCACCAACGCAGTCCTTTGTTCTTTGTGTGTGATTTGCAGATATCTATCTTACTTTGAGCTCTGGCAATAGTCAGCTCTACCAGGTCTCTTACTGTGAGTAGCAGACTCACCTATCCAGATGCAGCCTCCCACATAAAGGCATAGTAAAAAGGCAGTGTACTACTAGGAGAAGTTCCTGCTTCTCCTGCCATGAAAGGCTGCACGTAGAACATGCACTCCAGCCTCACTGCACATACTTATCTTAGTCAAATGTTTAGGTGAACAAGAATTACAGTTTGGGATCTCAGGCACAGGAGAGATTTGAATAATATCTTGAATATTGCTTCCACTGTACATATATTACTAATTATTGCTCTACAGACAGACTGAAACAGGTCTTTGTGTCATACTGAAACCAAATACTTTCTACAAACCCAGGCAATCAAGTCTAGGGAAAAAACCTCAGCACAGACTACAGTGATCCAGGTGCAGTATAATAGAAACTAGATTTTACTTTACTGTTCTCTGCTGTATTTCATACAACACCTGTCTTACCTGTGACATGAATCTTGAAGGTGAGTTTCTGGCCAGCAGCCTCGCAGCTGTACTCCCCTGCATCTTTCTTCTCCACCTGGCTCACCACCAGCCGACGCTGTTTGCCCTCTGACTCTACCTTGAACTTCTTGCTCGAGGTGATCAGTTTCCCCTCCTTTTATCACTTGACCTCTGTGATAAAATGTTTGCTCATTAAGACCGGGATGTGGTAGCATTGTGGTGGAGTGCTTGTTCATTAGGACCGGGATATAATGGTGGAATATGGAGGCCACAAAGGTTGCAGAACACTCTAATTTTATGGGTAGATTGTGTACTCTGCGTAGTTACAGGCAAAGCGCGCCCCGATGGATACAAAGTTCCACGGAAGGACCAACCAAGGAACGACACACCAAGTCGCACGATCACAACCGACCAATTAAAGGACAATACGCTCGGGATGGACAATACAAAAGAAGTTGCAAGGGACGGGACGGCGCGGCAGTTGGAGGAACAATAATCCCCCTGTCGCCCAGCGCTGAATTGCCTTTTAGTTTTACCCGCTACAATTAATAAAAGTTTATAATTGGAACATTATTGGCTCATTGCTTATAAATTGATGACAACCTCCATCTTCTCCTGGGCCACCTCGCAGCTCAGCGTGGCATTTTTCTGTTGTTGCAGCCTTCACCACCTTCTGTACCTTCTCCTTGTTTGTAAATACAAATTCTGGCTCTGAAAAGAGAGAGATACATTAGTTTGGCCTCTTGAAAGAAGAGCAGGTTTTGGGGAAGGAGTCAGAAAAATGAATCAGTTCTCCCAGTCTGATGCCCCAAGAGAATGATGTGGAGAGAAGTTGTGCAATTTATGGATGCCCCATCCCTGAAAACATTCAAGTCTAGGCTGGATGGGTGTTAGAGCAACCTAGTCTCAAAGAATGTGTTCCTTTCCAGGACAGAGATTGGAACTGGATGATCCTCCAGGTCCCTTCCAACAAAAGGCATTCTGTGATGCTTCTTGTATGACTCTCATGACTCTTTCGTCCCCTAGCTGCCATTTACTTATGTCTTCAAAACATCAACTTATACAAAACATTCCTGTAGTATTCTCTCCCATGCTAAATGAGCCCTTCCAAGACAAAAACATGTTACATAGAGCACACCCCCTAGTGCTTGACGCAAAGCCCCTGTTCTGAAACTTCCTGAGACGCAGCTGCATTGCAGAGTTGTTCTAGTGGTACAGGCACGTGGGAATGGAGAAGTGCAATCAGAACTTTCTTGTCTATGGCCTCATTCCCACAGCAAAAGGAAATTCCTGAAGATTTTAAAAGATGGAGCTGCCTCACAACTGTATTTAGAATAATTTGTTCAATTTCCTCATCAGAAATTAACCACCCCAAAGTTCAGCTCCAAAAATTTTAAGCATAGCAGGGAAAACTTACAAACTAATGACCGTTTTCTAAAACATTCTAGAATGAAAGGCCAAAATGTGTTCTCTCTCACCTGTGACATGAATCTTGAAGGTGAGTTTCTGGCCAGCAGCCTCGCAGCTGTACTCCCCTGCATCTTTCTTCTCTACCTGGATCACCACCAGCCGACATTGTTTGCCCTCTGACTCCACCTTGAACTTCTTGCTCGAGGTGATCAGTTTCCCCTCCTTGTACCACTTCACCTCCATCTTCTCCTGGGCCACCTCGCAGCTCAGCGTGGCATTTTGAGTCAGTGCAGCCTTCACCTCCTTTTGTACCTTGTCCTTGTTTGTAAACACGTCTTCTTTCTCTGCAGGGACATCACAACAGTCACACCATTTTGCTGTAGTCTGCTGCAGAGCTTACTCCAGTTCCCCATTTTCATTATACTTGCCCTTCACAGGGACCATCATGATGCCTCATTAAGACAGGAAAATACTTTCCCCTCTATTTTGCCTTGGGAAATGAATAGGCATATCATTTCATATCATATCATAAATCTAAACATTTCGCAGTCTGATAGCAGATTTGGACATGAGATTTAGAACACCTGCATGCACTGCTGAACCTCCTCCCTTCTCTTTGTTTCTTCTGATGTCTCTCTACATTTCCAGTAAATCAGAAGGGAATGGCCCTCTAGAACAGGTTGCCCAAGGAGACTGTGGATGCTCCATCCCTGCAGGCATTCAAGGCTAGGCTGGATGTGGTTCTGGGCAGCCTGGGCTGCTGGTTGGCAACCCTGCACATAGGAAGAAGGGGGTTGGAACTGGATGAGCACTGTGGGCCTTTGCAACCCAGGCCATTTATGAGTCTGATTAGTGGCATTTTCCACCTCATTGTGTCATTCAAATTTTGTAACCAGATCTCATCAAACACCTCCCCTTTTCTCACTCCTTGCATGCCTGGTGTGCTCTTGCACTGTAACCCTGCAGACACCAGCTGACTACAAGAGCTGCACAAGTTACCCTCCTTGCCTATTGTTTGTTGCAGTAATTCATTCCTGGATGGAAAAGCACATGTAGAAAAGTGTTGCTATGACACTAGATGACAAAGAAAGTCCTATAGCCAAAATGTTTTGCACCAGAGAGGCTGTAAGTTGATCCTCCAAATGCAAGACACACAAAATGAAGTGTTCCTTTATCTCTGGGATTCCAAGCATTTTCTCACCTCTGACTTTCACTTGGAATGTTGCTTTGTCATCTTTTGTTTCACAGCTGTAGCTCCCTTGGTCTTTCAGGGTCACATTTTTGACCATGAGCTTGCGGTGCGTCCCCTGGGAGATGATGGTTGTCCTCTGGTCCTGCTTCACCTCTATTTGATCTTTCTTCTATACGACAGCTCCGCTTGCAGCTGACACCTCGCACACCAGCTCCAGGTCTTCAGAAGGACTGACTGATATTTCTGGAGTCGTTTTGGACTTGCTGACAAAATTAATGGCTTCATCTGAAGAAAAAAAGAGAAAGTGGTTTACATCCTGACTCAGGCTTATTCAGCACAGCATTAAGATACAGTTAGAACTGATTGTAATGTCTCTGCTCATTACATCTGGGGGATCAAGTTTCACCTCTGGAGGTACTCACATACAAACGTGTGCTTGATTCTCCTGTGTAAGGAAAGAGTAAGTTCTATGCAGACAGTTCTTATTTCTTTTAATCAATTCTGTATTCTGCACATGTTCTTCTGAAGCTAAAATGAAGGCAGCTAAGTAACCTGTTTGCAATACATGAACAAACCAATTCAACACCTTGTCTCTAAGCTAACAAGCAGCGTTTGATGAGCACATCAGTATTTCATGCCCTTCATTCCATCCAGACTGTATTGGCAATAACTATGCTGGTATTAACAAGGATAGCAATTACAAGCAAAATGGTAGAAATACAGAAGATATAAGGAAAAGGGAACTCACCAGAGCTGAGGCGATCCTCCCTGGTGAGTGATCTCCAAGAGATGCTGCCTCAGTGAGGGTCAGCCCTTAAATGAGGTCTCAGAGGAGGTGGAGTCGAACTCCACCCCTCCAGGGAGCACAGCTACATAACTTTCACCTGTGCTCCCACAGCTGACCCCACACTTGCCTCAGCTGATCAATCAGTGGTTCACATTGTGATCTCCCATACACTCCACCCCTTCACAACGTGAACCAATGATTAGGTGAGTTCCCCTTATTACAGAGACCCAATCACGACGCTGATACAATCTCCCGTCGCATTAGATGTTGATATTATTCAAATGATGATGATTGGATGGGTGTTTATGATCTTCCATGGGCCAGTGCTTGATAGATGTTACCGGAGACAAATCATCTTGAAGTGCAGGTCCGTCTGCGTTTCATCAGTCCAGAGTAATGGTCCTAGAGGCTTAGAATCAATCTTAAGGGGAGTAATATAGATGTTTCAAGGGTACTAGGAGGGGAAGATCCGCCCTCCAGGGCAAGATACAGGCCGTATTCTTATCTTGGGTCAATACTTCTGCTTGTACTGGATTATGTCCCGGCCTCCAATACCATACCCTCTGGCCAGATATCTGTGGCTGTATAACTATATCTGGCACCAGAGGAGGAGTCTTGATCTGCCATAGGGACATAATAGGTGTTCCTTTAGCAATAAAGGCCGGAGTATTGACCACGATGTCAGTAGGCCATGTACCTATCACCGAGGGGGTGACTGAACCTCCCACCTCCAATAATCTCCCCCAAGGTGCAAGTAGGCCACACCATTTGGGTCCTACCTGCACCTTCCAAGGCCAATTTATCTTATGGATTCCCGGTTCTAAATTCTCAGGGGCAGGGAGCAGAAGATTATTTTCAGTACCAACCTGCGGTTTTACCTTATTATCGGTGCCTGTAATTTGGATCCTAAGAGGGGAGGCCCATATAGTTTGTAACATTTTCAGGGCACTGGGTCTGCCATCCCGAGGTCTTTCATTCAGGTCCCGCACGGTTTCATATAATCTTTTTGTCCACCCCTGCAGGGACTGAGAGTCTGTTTTCAGGGCAGCCTTAAGGATACCATTATAACGTTCAATAAGGCCTGCCCCTGTTGGGTTATATGGCAGGTGGAATCGCCATTCAATGTTGTTTTCTTCTGCCAACCGCTGTATCATCGCTCCAGTGAAGTGAGTCCCTTGGTCACTCTCGATAACTTGAGGTGTCCCGTATGCAGACATCAGTTTAGTAAGTGCCTTAATTGTGTATGCTTGATTTGCCTTTGGTACAGGACAGGCTTGCAGCAGTCCACTTACAGTGTCAACGCAGGTCAGGGCATATCTCGCCCCCTCAGACCGAGGGAGGGGCCCAATGTAGTTGACCTGCCATCTCTGAAGAGGACTATATCCTCTAGCAATGTGGGATGTTGTTTCAGGCAACGGTCTCGGTCTCATCTTTGAGCAAGCATCGCAATCCTGACATGCTTGAACGATATCAGATAGTTGTACAGGCAGCCCCCATGCTTTAGCAGCTGCCCACATTATCTTCTGTCCAGCATGCCGTAGCTTCTGATGTAACCAACGGGCAATATTTTCAGATTGTGAATTCTCAATCCATCGGATTCGGGCCAGTGTGTCAGCTTCATCATTTCCTGGTGACTGCAAGGGTTGATGACCAGAGACATGGTAGACACATACTGTCCTGTGTTTGACCGTATTCCAAATGTCTACCCACATGTCTTTACCCCAAATCGGTCGGGCGTGGATAGTCCATTCCTGGGTAGCCCATTGCGTAATCCACAGAGTGAGCCCCCGGTACACAGCCCAACTATCTGTACAGATGTTCAGGACGCCGTCACCAGGTTCTTTAGTTATAACCATCCACACGGCTCGCAATTCTGCCCATTGGCTGCTTTCACCATCCCCCTCATCAAACCAGATGGTCTCAGTAGAGGGATGGTATGCTATTGCTCGCCACTTGCTCGGGTTGCCTCTGCTGGACCCATCCGTATACCAGGCATCTTCAGGAATAGGATATCTTCCTTCCTGAACGGGACTCTTCTCTGGTGGAGCAACCATCGGTTCTTTTGATGTATCACTGTGATACGTCACTGGGCCTAGGATCTTCTGTAGTTCTTCTTTAAGTGGAGATGAAGACAGACTGCTTCTCTGGCTTAGATAGGCGACCCATCATGCCACCGTTTGTGCTTGGGCCACCCCCGTCTTAGGAAGGTGAGTCAAATCTCTCACCCACCCCTGGATTGGTAATGAAGTCTTAACTATGACCTCTGCTGTTTGCGTTATCAGCTCTACTGCTTGTAATGCCGAATAGGCAGCCAATAACTGTTTCTCAATCATGCTATATCGTTCTTCTGCTCCGTGCCAAACCTGAGACCAGAATCCAATGGGGGTTCGAACAGAACTCTGGCGTTGCCACAGGCCCCAGCCAAAACCATCTTGAGTAACATGAACATCTAGTTCAGCTGGGAGGGTCGGATCAAATATACCCAACGCCTGAGCTTGTTTAACTGCCAGTTTTGCCTGTTGGAAAGCATCCTGTTCTATCTTTCCCCAATTCCATGATTGACCCTTCTTTGTAAGCTTGTATAATGGCCTTAATAGCTGAGCTAAATGAGGTATAAAGGAGCGCCAATACCCCAATATACCCAAACATTCTTGCAATTGTTTTGATGTTGTAGGGACTGGAAACGCTTGGACTTTATCTACTACCGCACTGGGTAGTACTTTGGTTTTCCCGGACCAAATTACTCCCAGGAATTTTACAGATAGCCCCGGACCTTGCACCTTCTGTGGGTTTATAGCCCACCCTCTTTTCTGCAGGTAAGCTATCAACAAATCTGCTGCTTGTCTCACCGCCTCTAACGAATCGGATGTTAACAGGAGGTCATCAATATGATATAAATTGACATTATTTGGCTTTTCCCACTTAGCCAGATCACGTGCCACTAAATTATGACAAAAAGTGGGCGAATGTACGTACCCTTGGGGTAGGACCTGGAAAGTCCATTGCCTCCCTTCCCATGTAAATGCAAACTGATCTTGCGATTCTTCACTGATTGGAATACTGAAGAATGCATTCGCCAAATCCAAGACACAGTGATATGTTTTGATTTCCCTGCTTAGTGTGTCCATTAGGGAGGCAATATTGGGTACAGCCGCATGAACAGGTGGCGTGACCTTATTTAATTCCCTATAGTCTACTGTCATCCTCCATGTTCCATCCAGTTTTCGCACTGGCCATATTGGGGAGTTATATGGGCTATGTGCAGGCCTTATAATACCCACTCTTTCTAATTCCTGCACCGTCTTTGTTATTTCATCCTGCCCACCCGGGAGTCTGTACTGTTTCACATTAGTAATCCGGCGTGGCTTCGGCAAACAAATAGGCTCATGTTTTGCATGGCCTCTCAATATTGTCTGGATTGCCCGGATACTAATGCATCTCTGCCGCAATCGGAACTCTCCCACTGTTGTATGGAGAGCCAGACCCCACAGGATATCAATTCCTAATATATACTCTGGAATTGGGGCAATGGATACCTTGTACTCCCGTGGTGGAAGACGCCCGACCCCCAGTTTTACCCAGGTTTGGGTGACCGGAATGGTTTGTCCCCCAAAACCTCCAATCATCACTCTATTACCTTTAAATTTAGTTGGGTCTCCATATATTATAGATGTCTCTGCCCCGGTATCAACTAGGGCCATAACCTTCTGTATATTCTTTCGGGACCAGTATATCGTCAGTTCCACATAGGGCCTCCGGTCCCGTCTAGAGGCCCTAGGAGGACTGACATCCCTCGTCAAGCCATGAACTGAGCCAGATTCAAGTCTTTTACCTCCGATACCTCCGGTGTCATAACCCGAGGCACCTGAGGTGGCTTCTTTTTCCTATTTGGAACTATAAAATCTTCTAAATTCCATGTTGTTGTTGGTCGCCGCTCTATAAATCTTATCCCTGGCCTTTTGGGTTTATTCTGAAATTTTTGTTCATCCTTCAGTTGCTTCCACAACTGAAGGAGAACCTGATTGGGCTGCCCATCAATTTTTGAAAACTGAACGCCTGCCCGGAGCAGATCATTAAACATTTGTTTCCGGGATACCCTAACAGGTCCTGCCCGAGAAGTTCGCGGGGCCGATCTTCTGGCTCGCACTATTGGAAAAGCCTCGGCATCCTCAATCACCCTGATATTGCGCTTAGCTCGTAAACGCTCAGTTTCTCCGAGGTCTGCTACCAATTGGGCGGCTTGTTGGACTACTGCCTCTGCGGATACTACTGGATTAAGTATGGAAACCAAGGTTCCATACATATGAGAGGGTGCTTACTGTAAAATTAGGTCCCTCATTCCCGCAGAAAATTTAACCATATCAGGGCTATCGAATGTGTCTTCGTAGATAGCCTCTCTCATACCTAATTCGCGTATATAATTTTGAAGGTCTTCCATAGAAGACCACATCCCTGTGTTTACTGGCATGTCAGTTTTATTTGTCCACACCATGCGGCAAGCAGCCATTATCCATTCTACAATTGAATGGTTTTCTTCAGGGAACTGAGTCCCAGCATACAGTCTCTGCCGAAGGGCAGGATGTACTGTTATTGTGGCCAACTTAGATACTTCGGGGCCACTAACCAGTACACTATCTGCCCCTGAATCCCATAACCGTAATAACCAAGCCGGAACACTTTCCCTTGGCCTTTGCCTAAATCGTTGCACTAGGTCCATGAGTTCAGTAGGCGTATATGGACGGGCTGTTACATGTAAAACAGATTCGGCAGGGGGCCATTGATCAGGAGGCACTCCTGCTGGTCGATCTTGAATTTTCTTTGTTTTTTGAGTTATTACTGGACGGACTTCTAGTGAGTCCGTCTCAGATGGTTTTTCTAGATCAGATTTAGTGATCTTATTTTGATTCATTTCTTCAGGATCTTGATCATCATTAAATGAAATGTATCTAATTTGAGAGTTGGAGGAAGAAAATGACGGTTTTTTTCCTGTCAATAGATTGATCTCACCCTCCAATTTTTCAATACGGGCCTTTAACAATTCATTTTCATGTGCAATGTTGTTTGATTTTATCTCTGCCCGATTTAAAGCATTTAATAATGGCCAGGCTGCCATAGATGCAGCCATTCGCTTTTCTTTTGTAATTAAGATATCTTTTTGTAGTCCTAGAAAGTAATCAGTTAGACAATAGGCGTCCATGTTATTTGGTACTCTTAAAGGGCCCCATTGTTCAATAATTGTTGCTAATTGGTAATATGGGGACGCCTCAAAACCTGGAATTTGTCCAGGAAGGCATGTCCCTAAGGGGGTGGTCTTCTCCCCCTTGTACCAATTAAAGATTTTCCACACAAAGGACATTTTTTTTTTTCCTTATATTTCTAGATGCCAAGTCAGTGGCTCCTGCCTGGCTTGCCAAATGTATTGGCAATAACTATGCTGGTATTAACAAGGATAGCAATTACAAGCAAAATGGTAGAAATACAGAAGATATAAGGAAAAGGGAACTCACCAGAGCTGAGGTGATCCTCCCTGGTGAGCAATCTCCAAGAGATGCTGCCTCAGTGAGGGTCAGCCCTTAAATGAGGTCTCAGAGGAGGTGGAGTCGAACTCCACCCCTCCAGGGAGCACAGCTACATAACTTTCACCTGTGCTCCCACAGCTGACCCCACACTTGCCTCAGCTGATCAATCAGTGGTTCACATTGTGATCTCCCATACACAGACAGAACCTGCCTGAGGAGCAAGCTGATGGCTGTCAGCTACAGGCAGACCTAGCTTTGTACTGCATTTCTTAGAGCAACAACTGTTGCTTTCAGTCACTGAATATACCAAGGCCAATTACTATGCCAGGAACATTTATGGCATCAGTGAACAAAAAATGCGTTAAAAATTGTAATAGACAGGAGCCATTTATTCTTTTATAACTAGGTGACCAAAGAACAACAGTCCTTCTAGAGTCAAGCTGTTAAGAACTAATAGCATCAATCAATATCACATAGATAGATTACTTCCCTGCCCTAAGACCATCTTGCGACCATTTGGTGCTCCTAATTAAGCCCTCTTGATGGCATTTTGTCTGAGCCATGCGACATTTTGTGATAGGAGTTACTGCTAGTGTTCCCTTAACCCTACACCAAAGTAGGAGGTATCCATTCTCAGGGAATCATTCTCAGGCTTCCTCTGTATTTGATGCTCAGAGACAGCCCCAGAACTTTTTAAATCTTAGCTTAGCTCTCATCCAATAATGTTCATCAAACAGTGCAACTTGTCCTTTGGGGATGCCTTTGTTCTGCATCAACCAGTTCCAACGGAGTCTTCTTGGCTTGTTTTAGATCAGTTTTTCAACAGATAAAGCCAGGGTCTTTGAATTACAAAGTGAAATTGCAGAATGCATGATTCTCAACCAAACAGAACAGCAGGTGGGATGCAGGGTGAATACCTGAACCAACACCACCTGCAAGCAATCCTTCAATATCTTAGGAATCTCTAGCCACCCCAAATCCAGTGTTGTGCTTGATCTATCATCTCTGCTGAGTTTTTAGCTAAGCTGATGGTGAGCATCACGGTGGTGATGGGTGAGCAGTCAGACTAGAGGGTCTTAATCAACCGTAAGGATCCTGTGATCAGAGGAACGTGAATGTGCTGTTAAAGGTCACAAGCGCTGCACTGCAGCATGAGCATACACAGCGAAAGGCTTTCAGTAGAGCTTCAGTTCATAAATGAGGACTGGGTTATGGAAAATAGGCTCAAGATATAAAACAGAAAACAGATCTTAACGCCAGGTTCTGTGAATGCAACCAGCTGAATTTCACAGATATTGAATTTCAATGACAATTTCTTGTGTTATTTTACCCTCCAGCTCCACCCTGAACAGGAACAGGTCAGTGACAAGCATTACTCCTCCAGGCTTGACCTAACAGTGCTTTACTTGCACTATGAGCTAATGGCTGTGCTTACAGCACCTCAGGGAGACACCTCAGAGATCACAATGTCCTTCGGGTACAGCAGGAGACACTCAACTCTCCAAATGTGGAGTTTAATTTGTCCAAAGAGGAGACAGGATTCCCATGCTAATAACTTAGGACCATTTCAGTCATAGGTTTAAAGATGATGTAAGTGCTGAGGCAATACATGAACTAGATGAATGAAGCCCAGATGTCAGGGCTCAAGTCGTGACTCCAGCCCCAGCTGGAGCTAAGGCTGTCTTGAATTCATCACAACACAGTTACATTATTTGCTCATACTGTGGATTTGCATAGGGACAACAGGAAGGTCAGAATTGCTTCAATAGAGCTATGCAATCTTTGTCCTAAATACTGGTAACCCACAGCACCTTTCCTATGAGGAAAGGTGGAGGGATCTGGGCTTGTTTAGCTTGGAGAATGGAAGGCTGTGGGGAGACCTCATTGTGGCCTTTGAGTACTTGAAGGGAGCGTATAAACAGGAGGGGGAATGGCTGTTTATGAGGGTGGATAATGATAGGACAAGGGGGAATGGTTTAAAACTGAGACTGGGGAGGTATAGGTTGGATCTTAGGTAGATGTTTTTTGCTCAGAGGGTGGTGACACACTGGAACAGGTTGCCCAAGGAGGCTGTGGATGCCCCATTCAAAGCCTGCAGGCATTCAAGGCCAGGTTGGATGGGCTCTGTCCATGAGCATTGACTGCAGACACTTGGAACTGATCATCACCCTCTGCAGACAGATTTACAGCCCCTGCACAGCTCTATATAACAGTCTTATAGAACTACCTCTAGTAGAAGCAATCTCCACACAGAGATCTTTTCCCAGCGCCCCTTTGTGACATCATAATGCCCCTTTGTGACATCATAACACCCTTTGTGACATCATAATGCACCTTTCTGATGCCATAATGCCCCTTTCTGACGTCATAATGACCCATTGTGATGTCTTAATGCCCCTTTGTGACGTCATAATGCCCTTTGTGATGTCATAATGCCATTTGAGACGTCATAAGGCTCCTTTGTTTTCATAATGCCTCTTTGTGACGTGATAATGCCTCTTTGTGACGTCATAATGCCCTTTGTGACGTCTTAATTCCCCTTTGTGATGTCTTAATGCTCTTTTGTGATGTCACAATACCCCTTTGTGATGTCATAACACCCCTTTGTGACATCACAATGCCCCTTTCAGACGTCATAATGACCCTTTTTGACGTCATAATTCCCCTTTGTGATGTCATAATGCTTCTTTGTGGTGTCATAATGCTTCTTTGTGATGTCATAATGCTACTTTGTGACGTCATAACGCCCTTTGTGACGTCATAATGCCCTTTGAGACGTCATAATGCTCCTTTGTGATGTCATAATGCTCCTTTGTGATTCATAATGCCCTTTGTGATGTCATAATGCCCTTTCTGACGTCATAATGCCCCTTTGTGGTGTCATAATGCTTCTTTGTGAGGTATCTGTGGTGCCATTGATAATGAAGTGTGATGAACTGGAAGGCTTTCAGTAGAATTGCAGCCCTAACATAAACAATGACTTGAACTCTGGAATTCTGTGTAAAATCATTAGCTAGCTTGTGGTCCGGGTCTTCAAACCAAAGGCTGTGAGGTGCTGCTCTTGTTGACGCAGGCTGTGAAAGATGACTTGAGCTCTAAGAGTAATTTCCCTTCTGCTCTTTATATGAACGTCAAATCCACAATTAGAATATTAAGAAGATAATATAAAATTTTGTGCTGCTGGACTGAGGACTTCCATTAGCTGTTAGCCATAGTTTGGAACTTGCAAAGCAATCATATTGGAGCCTTGCTGGGCAACCTGCTCCAGTGTCTCACCACACCCACAGTAAAGCATTTCTTCCTAATATCCAATCCTAATCTACCTTCTTCCCATGTAAAGCCATTTCCCCTCATTCTGTTGCTACCTGCCCTTATGAAAAGTCCCTCCCCAGCCTTCCCTGTAGGCCCTCTTCAGATACTGGAAGGCCACTCTAAGGTCTCCTTGGAGTCTTCTCCAGGCTGAAGAGCCCCATCTCTCTCAGCCTGTGCACATAGTAGAGGTGCTTTCAGCCCTCTCTGATCACCTTCATGGCCCTCCTCTGGACCTGCCTGAACATCTCCAAGTCCTTCTTGTGTTGAGGGCTCCAGAACTGCGTGCAGTGCTCCAGATGGGGTTTCAATGAGAGGAGTGTGGAGGGGCAGCACCACCTCCCTCGACCTGCTGGTCATGCTTCTGTGCTTTAAGCTTATGCTTTAAGGTCCTATATGCTTTAAGGTTTAGATAGTGCAGTCGCCTCACCTCTTCAGGTTTATCTGTGAAGGTCCCTTCCAAGTGAACCGTGCTGATCCAGACAGTTCGGATTGCTCATTAAAGTGTTTTAGTAAGTTGGGCTGGTCCTACGAAGCAGTATGACTGCAGTAAGCAGTGTACATGGTGCGCTGTGAGTACTGCACACATTCCTCTTGGCAGCTTGTGGAACAGAAACTGTGCATTGTTTGGATTGTGTAAGTATTCCTGTTGGTCTCTTGTGATGCTTACCTTCTTAGAGCACCTTTCCTCGTTTGGCTCTACATATTTTGCTACCTTACTTGTTCTGTTTGGCTTAGCAGGGAAGGTCTTCTTCTGAAGCATCCTCAGTCTTGGTCTGGGCAGCATACTTAGAAATGACATGGACGTTACATGAGTGGGTGGTCAAAGGGGGGAAGAACTCACCTTTCTGATCTGTTTCCTTTTAGAACACAGTCCTGGAGAGGATTTGCTTTCCTTGTTTCCTGGAGACTTGGATTCTTAGATGGTTTTGACTGCAGCTATTTCTGATGTTAATTCCTTTTTCTGTACTTTAGTAGCCAAGTGCAAGTGGAGTGCTTTGGGAATTGTCTGAAGTTGCCAGGTTGCGTGTGATCACATATGTAACGTGGAGTTATGTGTGGTGCCAGTGATAATTAAGTGTGATGAACTTGAAGGCTTTCAGTACAATTTCAGCCCTAATGTAAACAGTGACTTGAACTCTGGAATTCTGTGTAAAATCATTAGCTAGCTTGTGGTCCAGGTCTTGAAACCAAAGGCTATGAGGTGCTGCTCTTGTTGACGCAGGCTGTGAAAGATGACTTGAGCTCTAAGAGTAATTTCCCTTCTGCTCTTTATATGAACGTCATATCAACAATTAGAATATTAAGAACATAATATAAAAGTTGTTGCTGCTGGCCTGTGGACTTCCATTAGCTGTTAGCCATAGTTTGGAACTTGCAAACCAATCTTATTTAGACTTTAGTGGTGAAATCTTCTGATGAAATCTTCCTTCTAATTCTGCAAAAGAATCTCGGTGGAACATTTCTGTCTGAAAAGGCTCTGGCATATGAAGATGTGCCAGACTGCAGCCATGTGCCAGATGCGTTTGGATCCATGGAATTTTCTGATGTAGCTTCAGTGTTTGAAGAATCTCCACTCGATCTAAATACTCAGAAAACAAAGCAGGTGTGTGAAGATGTACAGCTAGTTTCTTACAGAAAAAATACAGCTCTTAATCTAGAAATCTGCTTCTCATTGTATCTAGTGCTTACTCCATATTTAAGTATCTAGTGGACCTTGACCAAAGGAAGATAAAGATAGAGCAAAGAAGTATGTTAAGCATAAATTTTGTTGCCTTCTACCTGTAGCTTATGCAGTTTCCCTTTATCTTCCATTGTGAATTTCTTACTGGTCTTGATTTCTTTGCCATTTTTGTACCACTTCACCATGACATTGGCTTCAGAGGTCTCAGAAACAAATTCAGCTTGTTTTCCAGCAACGGCCCTGATTACTCCTCCACTTGTCTCTTTGATTACGAAGTTTGCCAGTGCTGAAACAAAATATGAAGACACAAAATACATATGATGGTAAAGAACTGCAGGGACATTGGTGACCATGAGGCATTCATTTATCATAAGATCAAACGTGCACGTTTAATCCTAGTTCTAATTGCTAGATTCTAATTCAGAAGCTGGCAAATTGGCAGCTTTTATAAACCACGTACCAGATTACCTTATCTCCACAAGTTGAAGGACGTACACTGTACAGGGGACAGAGCCAAAGGAAGAAGCCCAAGGCTTCAAGAAAATGTCTAAAATAGGAAAACTGAGGAAAGAATTGGAACAAGCAAACTAGAAGGAAATCAATGGAGGGGGTATCTATTACTGCACTGTAACCCCCTGGCAAACAAATCAAGCCTAAAAGATAGAGATATCACTTAGGACTGAAAAGAAAAAAGAAAAAAAAGAATTCCTTTATGGAAATTAATTGGAGTGCAAAAGTTAGATGATAAAACTGGCCCTTATTAACACACAGTGGAATAATTTACTTCAAAGATTCAAAATCTCACCACTGTCTTAGCCAAAAGTTCAAGCCTAAGTCCACGGTCCTATTTTACTGAGGGTAATTGAGCTTGTTTTCCAACTTCTTGTTAACATATCATTTCAAAACAGCGCACACAACTGAGTTGGGTCTGTTGAGACAGCGCAGTCAGAGCTGCTAAAATCAAAGTCTGGATTATGCATGCATTTGTTCTGCAGTTCCAAGAACACGCATGTATAATACAAATTCAACAACGTTCTACAGAATGCCTGTATTTAGGAGCTCGAGAGCCAGCTGATGGACACTGGGATGACTGAGATCCTGTCAATACATTTAACTCCATCCTATCATACAGTCAAATTTCATTCATTTTTTCAGGAACTGTCTCTTATCATTGTAGTCCCGTCACCACTGCTGGATGTGAGCCCAACCACACAAAAGCAGCTGCTGGTTTTCACTGCAGATACTGCAGTAAGGAGAAACAGCCTCCAGACTGGACCAGCTGAGCGTGGCCCTACCAGGATTTGCTCCAAAGGTCTTATTACCAGTAGTGCTTCCCGATGAAATACATGGGGGTCCTCCTTTGATTCCAACCCCAACCCACCCCACCATGCCCCCTGATAACATCCATCAGGGCCACATCTCGACAGCTCCTGAACACCTCCAGGGATCCCACCACCTACCTGGGCAGCCTGTGCCAGTTAATTCTATGGGCAGACCTGCCAGTATGGAATATTATGCTAACATGACAAAGAGAGAGAAGAAAAGCAAAATTAAGACTAGCTGACAAGCCTTGGCAGGAAGTTCTGCTCTCCATCAATTTAGTCCCTGTGACTCTTCACAGGTGTTTTCTACATTTGGGATCACTGCTACAAAAAGAGATGTTGACATCATCTCTTGTGGCCACCCTGACAGAAGAGCAGGAAGGCTGGGATGCTCTTTTTCCTGTCTTTCCCTTGATTTCCTCTATATCTTAGGGACGAATCACAGGACAGAACACAGAAATCAAATGGCTCTACAAAGCAGATTGGCCAGTTCAAGTCAAAACAGCCACTGAAAACACCCCAGATGCTGTCTGACAACAGCTGGACTGTCGGGGAGTCAGGTGAATGCAGTCTGCTGGCCCTGGGCAGGAAGAGGACAGCCCAGACTGTCACATACCTTTCACTGAAAGCTGATAGAGCATTTTATCCCCCTCACAGATGCACTGATAACTTGCAGCATCATCCATTGAGTCGTTGTGAATTTTCAGGGTGTGTTTCTTCCCCACAATTTGCAGTTCATAATTTTCACTGGCCTTGAGCTCCTTCCCATCCTTCATCCACTCCACAGTAGCGCCTGTGTCTGAAAGCTCAGCCTGCAGTTTGGCTTCCTCACGCAGCCAAGCGCAGATCTTTTCTACATCTTTGCTCTTCTTGGTAAATCTCACTGCAGCACCTGTCAGGAGCAAAGGCCTCGTTATTTCAATTTATATCAGGCTAACGTGGTCAATGTTTGCTGCAACATCTCTGAAAAAGTATCACCTTCTGTTCCTGCACTCATCATTGTGTCAGTGCTGAGCAATTCACGATATTTCATTTGGTCTTCTTGCTGGATTTACTAAGTAAAAATCAACCAAACATCTCCTTCTACTGATTAATAATGCTCTAAACATGCTTCTGCAGAGGTTTCCACCCAATGACAAACAGGTCCTCCCATCATGAATGTTTATTTGTTCTACTTTGTCATGCAAAGCTGATTGATAGAGATATTATTGGAATGATTGCTCCCCTACTTCTAAACTATTCCAGTGCAATCAGAAAGGCTGTCTGAACCTGCAGCTGAAAGTACTGCTCTATGGTCATGCAGTGGTAAACCTGGTGACTGAATGCACTGGCCAATAGCTGTGAACTGCAGACATTCATCAGCTGGCATGCTTGCACGTTGTTGTAAGGTCAATAGTAAACATGGCATCCCCTCCAGGTACAGCTTCACCAGTTGTTAGGGGGGATTTCACAGCCAGGACTGGGTCTGAGGAAGAACATGTATGTCTTAATGCTCTTTAGATGCAAGTCTGGTATCTCATTTAGAGATGGAAGATTAAATCATAGGTACATTTCTACTTCTCCCTTTGCATGAGTGCTAGAAGAAGCACTTCTGTGCTTAAGATCTGTTACAGAAAGTTCTGCCTCTAGCACATGTGAGATATCAAAAGATAAGGATATTCATGTCTCTGTCACAGAAACAACTCGTATCACTTTAGTGGTAGCTGGAGGTTGATAGGAGATAGGAGAACTAGGAATAAAGGAAAGCCTTTGGTGTGTTAATGCACTGCTAACCTTAAAGTCAAAGGAAGCATCTTTAGGGAACCAACACAGCTGCTCAGCACACACTGACCCATTTCCATTGGGGTTTTTGTGCTTACCAAGGTGCACGCTCCCTGGGAATTCCAGAGACGGGCTCTGTCCATGCGCATTGACTGCAGACACTCGGAACTGATCATCAGCCTCTTCAGACAGATTGCTCACCGTGAACTCTGGGACGGGGACATGAGACTCGTGGCACCTCACCCAGGTGAAGCCAGTTAGTTTCTTGCATTCCACAATGTAGCCATCGACTGGAATGGGGCGGTGCATCTTCGGAGGGGACCATGCCAGCGTCACTGAGGTTTCTGTTTTATTTTTCACCACGGGGTCAGTTGGGGGCTGGGTGGGAGGTTTTCTGGGAGCTGAACAGAAATAAATTTCAGAAATATTAGCATAAGGTCATGTAGGCTGGAAAAGACCTTCAAAAGACCTTCAAAATCAGCAGACTCAACTTTCAGCATGACCTACTGAGTCCCACCATTAACTACTGTGGTACCCGAGGACATACATGACAAGCTTATTCCTGCAGGTATTTACATAGTGAATATATTCACCCTCTGGTTGCTTTGGAACATTTTAGAGGTTAAAATCCCATCAGACTTTTTCACTGTGTGCAGCCACTGATACAGGCAGGAGGCTGGGAATTACCTGATGGGCTCTAGTTACAGACTACTGACACAGTAAAGGATTGATTTCATTTAATTTTGGCCATCAGAAAGTTTGGTGTCTGGTTTCAGTCACCCATCTGGACTCCAATTATAATCATATGGAGAACAGCACATTCAGGAGAACTCATCTCAATAAACCTGAATGAAATCACAGAATCATAGGATCATGGGAGGGCTTGGGTTGGAAGAAACCTTCAAGATCATTAAGTGCTAGATGCCAAAGGTCCCACTAACACAGTATTAAGCCAAAAGCTAGATGCTGGAATCAGATCTCCTGACCTTACCATCAGAAACTGAGATGTCATATTTTGCTCAGAGGTGCCTGCTTGTAGGAGGGACAGCTTCCAAGCTTTTTCTGCTCCAGGAACCAGCTCGAGCTTCAGAATTTAAACAGCAGTCAGAAATTAAACTGAGCTTTGTCACCTCCATCAAATAGAAGGAGTGGTTGGGTGGTACAGCTTTCCAAATCGCTTAGAAACTGTCACAACAATCAGATGCCTACCTTTTCTTTTTTAACTTGTTAATACATAGAGCTTAATAGCATCAGAATGCCCCAAGCACTTCAGACAACAGGACAGCTGTAAACCCTTCTTTAAAGATTCCTTTGTTTAACCACTGAGTAACAGTAATTCAGTGGTGCTGGTAGGAGAAGGGAAGTCCTAATCTTCCAAGATGGTGAACAGAGTTGATGTTCACATGCAGACTGGTGCTGCAGCAGAGCCAGAAAACAATCATTTGGGAAACACAGCACCAAGAAAATAATGGGAATAGCTTCATAAAATCAGGAGCTTCACTCAAATTTCATGTCAGATCTATAATTCTTCCTATTTTCAGGAAGAAATGATTTCCCTTTTTCTTGTAGTTTTATTTTCTTTTCCTTTCCAGCAAGCAGCTTTGTAGCTTACAAATTGTTTTCTAATCACCTCCTGGTGTGGACAAATCACACAGGTCTGACTCCATGTTTTACATAGTTAGCATATTATATTTGTTCCACTATGGAACTGTACAGTCATAGAATGGCCTGGGTTGAAAAGGATCCCAAAAATCATCCAGTTCCAACCCCCTGCTATGTGCAGGGACGCCATCCACCAGACCAGGCTGCCCAGAGCCACATCCAGCCTGGCCTTGAATGCCTGCAGGGATGGGGCATCCACAGCCTCCTTGGGCAACCTGTTCCAGTGCGTCACCACCCTCTGAGTGAAAAACATCTTCCTAAGATCCAACCTGATCCACAACCCCTACACACCCTCAGAGCCCCCTAGAGCCCCTAGTCCTCCTATTGCCCACCACAGCCCCATATGCCCACTAGAGTCCCCCTCAACTCTCTTTACAGGCCCTGCACAGCTCTATATAACAGTCTTATAGAACTACCTCTAGTAGAAGCAATCTCCACACAGAGATCCTTTCCCAGCACACTGCGCCACGGGGGGAGCAAAACGGGGGGGGGGCACATACACACACAGCGCCGGGGGGGCCCGTAACCGACCCCCACCCATCCTTTAAAGGGGTGGGGGGTCCGTTTTAATGGGGGGGGGGGGCGAGATCACCTTCACCCCCCACCCCCCCATCCCCACCCCATCCTTTAAAAGGGGGGTGTCCATTTTGGTGTTGGGGGGCAGTGACAATCCGCCCCCCCACCCCATCGTTTAAAGGAGGGGGGTCCGAGACCATCCCCCCCACCCCATCTTTTAAGGGGGGGGGTCAGGGGCTCATGGGGGGCAGCACATCGTGCACAACATTGTGGGGGGGGGGGGCTTTAAAAGGGGGGGGTTACAAAAAGCATAGCTCTCAACTATAGATGGGATTGGGGGGGGCTCAATCGATGGGGGGGGCCCTTCATGCAGGGGGGTACAGCGTAAGTCAGCGGCTTTGAGGGGGGGTGTTGGGGCTGTTTGGCCTTTGGGGGGGTTATTGTGTGCCCCACCCCCACCACCCCCACACACAATGGGGTGTTAATGTGGGGGGGGGGGGCTTAGATTAGTTGCGTTCCCTATAGCACTGCCCCCCCCCGTCATTAACCCCCCCGCTTTATCCTTACGGCTGAGCCCCCCCTCGACAGCGCCCCATTCATCTTGATGGGGGGGGGGGTTTGTCACACGACCCCGGCGCGGCTTACGGCACATCGTCGACCCCACCCACCCCCCATAACCCCACCCGGGGGGGGAGGGGGCGATGTGGTGAGTGGGGGGGGTTCCGGAGGTGGGGGTGAGCAAAGCGCAATATGGGGGGGGGGTCCTATAACTGGAGGGCAGCGGCTGCACAAAGAGCCCGCGGGGGTCGGAGAGCAGCACTTTGGCTGGGGGGGGTCCACGGGGTCCGGGGGTAATGCTGCCCCACCCCCTCCCCCACCCCCCACTGCCGACCCCCCCCCCGCGTTGCCCCCCCGCCCCAACGTCAGCTCCTGCGGCAGCTCCTCGTCGCTCTCCTCCTCCTCTTCCTCGTCTGGGGGGTCAATATGTGGGGGGGGGGGTCCCATCGGGCAGCGGCAGCTCCGCCGGCTCCGATTGGCTGAGCCGCAGTGCGCGGGAGCGGCTGTTGTGTGCCAGTCGGTGGAGGGGAGGCTCTTCATGGAGCTGCCCCGCAGCCAACAACAGCCTGAATGAGATCCTGGAGTCCCAGACGCTGGAGGATGAGCTGGGAAAGAGCAGAGGCTCCCCACAGAAGGGCAAATCACGTCTGATAACGTGAGTGTGGAGCACAGCCAGCCCCTTCCTCACATGTGTGGGGCTTCCATGTTCCTCTGTGCCCATTGCAATGTGCCACCCCAATCCTGCTGCCCAGCCAGGAGTGGATGGGATGAGCAGGTTGGGATGCACAGAGCAGTGCTCAGACATTGCTGGGACATTTGTGCACTGCTGTTGAGCTTCCCTTTGTGCAGCAGGGGAGAGGATGGAGGTTTACAGGTGGATGGTTGTTATTTCTATGGCATTGCACAGGTGGTAGAACCATGTCCATTCCCAAACTTATTCCAGGGCATGCGGGAATTTGTGCAGTTGTAGTTCCTGAATTGTGCTATTTAAAACCCTCCTGTAAATGGGGATGTTTTGTAATGCCTGCTGGGGCTGCAGGCAGCATTGCCTTCCTCCTTAGGGGGCAGGTTTAATCACAAGCCTCCCTATTTCCTATCACAAACGTCCTACAAACCATGTCTGGGCATTGCTGTCTCGGCCTGGATCTCAGCTCCTGAGACTGTCAGATGTGAAGCAGCAGCAGCTGGGACAGGGCTGGCTCTGTGTGCCCTCTCTGGGTCTGTGGGCACAGAGTGGGGCAGAGGGATGACTGTGAGAGGGAGGAATTGCCCAGCCACAAGAAAGAGGAAATCAGCTGAAAAGGGGAGATTTGAGAAGCACTGAGGCTGTGGCTGCTTTGACAGTAAGAAGAAACCAAGCTGTCACTGTGCAGATGGGAACTCCAGTAGGAGAGCTGTGGTGGCTTTACAGATGGCAGACAGCAGCTGGAGTGTAGAGCCAAGGGTAGGGGGGGGATCTTCCTCTTAGCAATGCCATGCAAAGAATGATGCAGACTCCTGCAGGGTCGGCTTTGCTGTGTGACCCTGGGTGGAAGCAGCTGGAAGGTCTCAGCCCTTCTGCATTATCCCAGGAACTGGGGCAGTGCTCGGTCTCATCCCACCTCTGCTAATAGCAAATGCAGAATCCCTTATCTGAGTGCCCTTTTCTCTCATGTAGAGTCACCAACCCTGGGAAGTTCACAAAAAGTTTGGGTGTTGTGTTGAGGGATGTGATTTAGCTGGGAAGTATTGGTGATGGTTGGACTGGATGATCATAAGATCATCCAGATCATAAGATCTGAGATCATAAGATCATAAGATCATCCAGGTCTTTTCCAACCTTGAAAATTCTATGGAGTTGTAGCAGATTGTGGGGGTGTAGGTGTGGTATATATATGTACACAGATGGGAATATCCGTATGGAAAAGATAGATCCATGTGTGTTCTGGGCTGCACTGAAAAAGGGGTGGCCAGCAGGAGAGGGAGGTGATTGTCCACTCCTGCTCAGCTCTTGTGAGGCCATATTTGCAGCACTGTGTCCAGGCCTGGGAAGGATGTGGAGCTGTTGGGGGGGGTCCAGAGGAGGGCCACTGTGATGATCAGAGGGCTGGAGCAGCTCTCCTATGAGGAAAGGTGGAGGGATCTGGGCTTGTTTAGCCTGGAGAATGGAAGGCTGTGGGGAGACCTCATTGTGGCCTTTGAGTACTTGAAGGGAGCGTATAAACAGGAGGGGGAATGGCTGTTTATGAGGGTGGATAATGATAGGACAAGGGGGAATGGTTTAAAACTGAGACTGGGGAGGTATAGGTTGGATCTTAGGTAGATGTTTTTTGCTCAGAGGGTGGTGACACACTGGAACAGGTTGCCCAAGGAGGCTGTGGATGCCCCATTCAAAGCCTGCAGGCATTCAAGGCCAGGTTGGATGGGCTCTGTCCATGAGCATTGACTGCAGACACTTGGAACTGATCATCACCCTCTGCAGACAGATTTACAGCCCCTGCACAGCTCTATATAACAGTCTTATAGAACTACCTCTAGTAGAAGCAATCTCCACACAGAGATCTTTTCCCAGCGCCCCTTTGTGACATCATAATGCCCCTTTGTGACATCATAACACCCTTTGTGACATCATAATGCACCTTTCTGATGCCATAATGCCCCTTTCTGACGTCATAATGACCCATTGTGATGTCTTAATGCCCCTTTGTGACGTCATAATGCCCTTTGTGATGTCATAATGCCATTTGAGACGTCATAAGGCTCCTTTGTTTTCATAATGCCTCTTTGTGACGTGATAATGCCTCTTTGTGACGTCATAATGCCCTTTGTGACGTCTTAATTCCCCTTTGTGATGTCTTAATGCTCTTTTGTGATGTCACAATACCCCTTTGTGATGTCATAACACCCCTTTGTGACATCACAATGCCCCTTTCAGACGTCATAATGACCCTTTTTGACGTCATAATTCCCCTTTGTGATGTCATAATGCTTCTTTGTGGTGTCATAATGCTTCTTTGTGATGTCATAATGCTACTTTGTGACGTCATAACGCCCTTTGTGACGTCATAATGCCCTTTGAGACGTCATAATGCTCCTTTGTGATGTCATAATGCTCCTTTGTGATTCATAATGCCCTTTGTGATGTCATAATGCCCTTTCTGACGTCATAATGCCCCTTTGTGGTGTCATAATGCTTCTTTGTGAGGTATCTGTGGTGCCATTGATAATGAAGTGTGATGAACTGGAAGGCTTTCAGTAGAATTGCAGCCCTAACATAAACAATGACTTGAACTCTGGAATTCTGTGTAAAATCATTAGCTAGCTTGTGGTCCGGGTCTTCAAACCAAAGGCTGTGAGGTGCTGCTCTTGTTGACGCAGGCTGTGAAAGATGACTTGAGCTCTAAGAGTAATTTCCCTTCTGCTCTTTATATGAACGTCAAATCCACAATTAGAATATTAAGAAGATAATATAAAATTTTGTGCTGCTGGACTGAGGACTTCCATTAGCTGTTAGCCATAGTTTGGAACTTGCAAAGCAATCATATTGGAGCCTTGCTGGGCAACCTGCTCCAGTGTCTCACCACACCCACAGTAAAGCATTTCTTCCTAATATCCAATCCTAATCTACCTTCTTCCCATGTAAAGCCATTTCCCCTCATTCTGTTGCTACCTGCCCTTATGAAAAGTCCCTCCCCAGCCTTCCCTGTAGGCCCTCTTCAGATACTGGAAGGCCACTCTAAGGTCTCCTTGGAGTCTTCTCCAGGCTGAAGAGCCCCATCTCTCTCAGCCTGTGCACATAGTAGAGGTGCTTTCAGCCCTCTCTGATCACCTTCATGGCCCTCCTCTGGACCTGCCTGAACATCTCCAAGTCCTTCTTGTGTTGAGGGCTCCAGAACTGCGTGCAGTGCTCCAGATGGGGTTTCAATGAGAGGAGTGTGGAGGGGCAGCACCACCTCCCTCGACCTGCTGGTCATGCTTCTGTGCTTTAAGCTTATGCTTTAAGGTCCTATATGCTTTAAGGTTTAGATAGTGCAGTCGCCTCACCTCTTCAGGTTTATCTGTGAAGGTCCCTTCCAAGTGAACCGTGCTGATCCAGACAGTTCGGATTGCTCATTAAAGTGTTTTAGTAAGTTGGGCTGGTCCTACGAAGCAGTATGACTGCAGTAAGCAGTGTACATGGTGCGCTGTGAGTACTGCACACATTCCTCTTGGCAGCTTGTGGAACAGAAACTGTGCATTGTTTGGATTGTGTAAGTATTCCTGTTGGTCTCTTGTGATGCTTACCTTCTTAGAGCACCTTTCCTCGTTTGGCTCTACATATTTTGCTACCTTACTTGTTCTGTTTGGCTTAGCAGGGAAGGTCTTCTTCTGAAGCATCCTCAGTCTTGGTCTGGGCAGCATACTTAGAAATGACATGGACGTTACATGAGTGGGTGGTCAAAGGGGGGAAGAACTCACCTTTCTGATCTGTTTCCTTTTAGAACACAGTCCTGGAGAGGATTTGCTTTCCTTGTTTCCTGGAGACTTGGATTCTTAGATGGTTTTGACTGCAGCTATTTCTGATGTTAATTCCTTTTTCTGTACTTTAGTAGCCAAGTGCAAGTGGAGTGCTTTGGGAATTGTCTGAAGTTGCCAGGTTGCGTGTGATCACATATGTAACGTGGAGTTATGTGTGGTGCCAGTGATAATTAAGTGTGATGAACTTGAAGGCTTTCAGTACAATTTCAGCCCTAATGTAAACAGTGACTTGAACTCTGGAATTCTGTGTAAAGTCATTAGCTAGCTTGTGGTCCAGGTCTTGAAACCAAAGGCTATGAGGTGCTGCTCTTGTTGACGCAGGCTGTGAAAGATGACTTGAGCTCTAAGAGTAATTTCCCTTCTGCTCTTTATATGAACGTCATATCAACAATTAGAATATTAAGAACATAATATAAAAGTTGTTGCTGCTGGCCTGTGGACTTCCATTAGCTGTTAGCCATAGTTTGGAACTTGCAAACCAATCTTATTTAGACTTTAGTGGTGAAATCTTCTGATGAAATCTTCCTTCTAATTCTGCAAAAGAATCTCGGTGGAACATTTCTGTCTGAAAAGGCTCTGGCATATGAAGATGTGCCAGACTGCAGCCATGTGCCAGATGCGTTTGGATCCATGGAATTTTCTGATGTAGCTTCAGTGTTTGAAGAATCTCCACTCGATCTAAATACTCAGAAAACAAAGCAGGTGTGTGAAGATGTACAGCTAGTTTCTTACAGAAAAAATACAGCTCTTAATCTAGAAATCTGCTTCTCATTGTATCTAGTGCTTACTCCATATTTAAGTATCTAGTGGACCTTGACCAAAGGAAGATAAAGATAGAGCAAAGAAGTATGTTAAGCATAAATTTTGTTGCCTTCTACCTGTAGGCCATGGTTGGTTTGACGTGATCCCTAACTCCAGTGTTTGGTTTGCACAGAAACAGCAAGCAAGGGAACAAGTAAAGGAGTCAGTGAGGATTTTAAAACACAATGGGAAGCGATAAGGCACAGTTAATAAGATTCTGGAGTTAGGCTGGAGGTAGGCAGAGGTTGAAAGGTACCGAAAGAAATTCAATCTTACTGTGTTGGACAACAAAATCCACTGTGATATTATTCAAATTTTTAACTAAACCAAGTGATAATTCATATTTATGTTTAGATAAGCTGGTGAGGGTTAATCCTCAATGGAGAATTGAGATGAACAAATCAAAAAATGGCGTTTGACAGTCTATAAGAAACGAACTTATTCTAGGAGAGAATCAGAGTTTTCAACTGTTTTGTTCAATAGCCAAATAATGTATGATATTTTTATAAGCATTGTGTCTGACCTTCTCAGCTGTTAGAATTTCTTTGACAGTAACTTCTCCGGCTGTGATCAGAAAACCTTTTGTTCCGTCTCTGGCACCATTCGAGGCATGATACTCAACTGGGTGATATGGAATTCACACTGTCAACTCCAGTGACAAGAAAAGTGGCATCTAAGAAGCGTGCAAACACAGAGAATGTTGATGCAGAGTCAGTGTTAAGAAATGAGCTGCCCTTTGCATTTCCTGCTCCAAAGGCCTTCTTTTCGAAGAGCCAGACAGAGAAGCAAGTAGAAGGCATATCTTTTTAGGCGCCTACTTCCAAAGGTATGTTGTATCTAACAAATGGAAACCTAGAACATGTGTAGCTTAGGAATTTTTTACTTTTAATATGAATGCAGTACTTGTAGGTCCTAAAATTCTGAAAGGTTTCAGTGTGGGGTTTATTTGGTCACAGCACATACAGCTGCCATCCTGTACATCTGACAGTGCACTGCAAGCGGTTTAACCATATATCAGGGCATGGTACACGTCTGTTAATGATAGAAGTTCTCACAGTTTCACAAGGAGCATGCCTTGAGATGCATTCAGATAATGAGATAAGTGCTGTGTTCCTAAAACTAGCATGTGTCTCCACTCTCCATCGAGATTTAGTAGATAATTTCTTTAACAATTATGATGAGAGTTTTGTTTTGTTTTTATTTTATTCTGGGCTATTATTTTGAGTGAAAGAAAAGGGTATGCTTTTATTTAAGCGAGCTTTTGATTGCATCATGCTTCTAAATTAAATGTAACCTACTGAATTCCTCATGATAGCATACGAGTACTTGCGTGTATCTGTTCTCCCTAATAGAGGGAGAAGAGACTCAGTGAACCTGGACAGTGTTACCCAGGGTTGTGAGAACAGCTAAATGATTGTTGAGAACTGGTCAACTCGTGAGCCTGAGACCTGGGATCCTCCATCCTAGGGTGGAACTTTACTGGAGCACGTGGGTGCCACAGCAAAAAAAGGACTGTGTACAATTGACTGAGAGTTTGCTGAGTTTCTTGGTTTACAGAAAGCACAAATAACTCAGCAGCAAGTGATGTATTTGGGATAGGAGATGACAGCTGGACTTTGAACCTTAAGGACTGCCAAGAAAGAAGCCATCTGCTCAACCCCTGAGCTGCAAACTGCCAAGGAACTCCATACGTTGCCAGGAATGACAGGAGGGTGCCGACCATGGATACACAGCTACGGACTGATGGTAAACTTGAAACAGCTTGAAGTGAGTAAGGGATATCCAGGGTGCACTGGTGCTCAATAATCAAGAAGCCCATCAATCTACACTGGGCCAAAGGATACCAGTTTTAATATCTCATGCAGTGTTTACTGTATTGGAGGCAAAAGGGGGACATTGGCTTTCACCCCACAGAATCACAGAATCACAGAATTACCCGGGTTGGAAGGGACCTCAAGGATCATGTAGTTCCAACCCCCCTGCCTAGCAGGGCCACCAAACATACGCCTTTACTAGATCAGGTTGCCCAGGGCCCCGTCCAACCTGGTCTTGAACACCTCCAAGGACGGGGCATCCACAACCTCACTGGGCAGCCTGTTCCAGGACCTAACCACCCTTCTAGTAAAGAACTTTCCCCTAACATCCAACCTAAATCTTCCCTCCTTCAACTTAAAACCATTTCCCCTAGTCCTGCTATTATCAGCCCTTTCGAAGAGTTTACTCCCCTCCTGGGAGTAAGTTCCCTTCAGGTACTGAAAGGCTGCAATGAGGTCACCCCGCAACCTTCTCTTCTCCAGGCTGAACAAACCCAACTCCCTCAGCCTGTCCTCATAGGGGAGGTGCTCCAGCCCCCTGATCATCTTCCTGTCCCTCCTCTGGACCCTTTCCAAAATCTCCATATCTTTTTTGTACTGAGGGCTCCGCACCTGGACACAGTACTCCAGATGGGGCCTCACAAGAGCAGAGTAGAGAGGGACGATCACCTCCCTATCCCTGCTGACCACCCCTCTCCTGATGGAGCCCAGGATCCCATTTGCTTTCCGGGCTGCCAGAGCGCACTGCTGGCTCATGTTAAGTTTCTCATCTATCAGGACCCCTAGGTCTTTTTCAGCCGAGCTGCTCTCAAGGACAACTCCTCCCAGCCTGTACAGGTGCCTGGGGTTCTTCCGGCCCAAGTGCAAAACCTTGCACTTTGCTGTGTTGAACCTCATTAGGTTCACCCGAGCCCAGCTTTCCAGCCTGTCAAGGTCCCTCTGAATGGCATCTGTTCACCCCAAAGATTCCCGAAATACCAGGCCATCCTGGTAGAGCAGGGTGATATAGAAATAATTGTAACTACTATTGCCAACCCAGTATCTTTCCTTAGCGGAACTCCCCTGGTGGAGAACCAGGATGACATCACTGCTTTGAAACAACTGATGCTGCACATTACATCCAGTCGGTCGGAGCTGAAGGACGAACCCTTAGAAGATGCAGAAGACGCCTGGTTTACCAGCAGCTGCAGTTTTGTGAGACAAGGAGGCTGTAAGGCAGGACATGCAGTAACTGCTACTGAGCAGGGAATGGAAGCACAACCATCAGCCGTGGGGACTACCCCTCAGAAGGCTGAAATAACTGCCTTGACGAGAGCCTTAATGATATGGACAGATGCTAACTATGTGTTTGGGGTGTCACACGCTCATAGTACCATCTGAAAAGAGCAAGGATTGCTCACACACAAGGAAAAGAGCATGATGTAAATGTACCTATGTTGTAGGGCACAGTTCTCTATCCAGGCCCAAGTCTGTGTGGGTGTCTCCTCTATCCACAAAGCTGCTCACACTGCAGGAGGCACAGGCTGAGAGGAGAGGCCAGAGCAGCTCTCCCACTGTGACACGGAGCAGCAGGATACAAGTAAAGGAAGGCCCCGCAGCGGTACTGGGAAGGTTCCACACAGTCATCAATTTTTCATCTGAAAGGTAAAGAGGAATTCCCTTTTCTGCCCCTATCATCATTGGTCGGGTGAGTAGCAATGATGCCCGGTGTGCTTCCATCAATGGAGCAGAATAGGCGGAAGGCTGGGGTGCAGGCTTTCCTCTGCTGAGGTGAGTGGGGGCTCAGGGTGTTGCTCAGTGGTAGATTTGTTCACACTGAGTTCTAACAGGAAACTTGCTCAACATCGAAGGCCTTGCAAAAGTCTGGCTGAGTGATGTCAGTTGCTTTTCCTTTCCCTACTGATGCTGTCACTCCACTGTAGAAGGCCACCAAAGCGACCAGGCTGCATGTCTCCGTTTCCGCTGTTTCTCCATTTCCTTCTTGTTGCTCCCTGTAACCAGCAGGTTCAGCCATGCTGCTTTCCTGCCTCCTCTGCTGTGTTTCGTGTGGTCGGGATGGAGCTCAGAGCTCCAGCTCTGAGAAAGGTTTTCTGAGAAAGTTACCATCTCTTTTCCATTCCTTTACCCCTAAAAACAGTTTTCCAGTGTCTCTCATGCAAGAATTCTTTGAACAGCCTGCAGCTGACTCTCCTGAAGCTCAGGGTCCTGACTTTGCTTTTTGCCAGGCACACATTCCTTGAGATGAGGAACTCTAGGAGGGCATGGTCACTACAGCCCTGACCACCTCCAGTCTTAACCCCTGCTGTTCAGCATGTCCAGTAATGCTTCCCTTCTGCTTGGTGTGCTTAATGCTTGGCCCACAAAGTTATTGTCAGTGCACTCCAGCAGGCTCTCAGACAGTTTGCAGCAACTGGGATTGGTGCTGGGTGGTTGCTGGGAGGTGTCTCAGCAGAAAAGCTGGGCTGGGGTGGGCGTGCTGTGTCAGTCCTCATCGCAGCTGGCAGAGAGAGTTAGAGGAGGGTGATGGGTGCTGCCTGCTCTCAATGCTGCTGCACTGAATTTGGGGCACAGCAGCACACTGGTGAGTGAGCTGGGAGGGAGACGGACTGCTGCTGTGCATGGCTAGGCCAGAGCTGGAGGATTGTCAAACACGTGAGTCATGCTGGTGCAGCCATTGCAGCTGCAGCAGGAGTAGAAGACAAAGAGGTTTTGTAGAGGACAGAGGGTGGTGACTCATGGTTTGATGTCCAGGTGGAGGCCGATAACAAGTGGTGTCATCCAGGAGTCTGTCTTGGGACCAGTGCTTTTTTACATGGTTATCAGAGACACCAATGATGCAATGGAGTGCACCCTCTGCTGTTTGCTGAGTGGTGCGGCTGACGCAGTGGAAGGAAGGGATGCCATTCAGAGGGAGCTCAACCGAGAGGTTGGCCTAGGTGAATTTAATGAGGTTCAACACAGCAAAGTGCAAGGTTTTGCACTTGGGCTGGAGGAATCCCAGGCATTTCTACAGACTGGGAGGAGCAGTCCTTAAGAGAAGCCCCGCAGAGAAGGACCTGGGGGTCCTGGTGGATGAAAAACAGAACGTGAGCCATCAGCGTGCTCTTGCAGCTCAGAGAGCAAATGGTCCCCTGGGCTCCATCAGAAGAGGGGATGGCCAGCAGGGACAGGGAGGTGATTGATCTTCATGATCCTTGAGGTCCCTTCCAACCCGGGCCATTCTATGATTCTGTGATTACACTCGCTGTCAGAAATAACGGCAGCTGTACAGATGTTGGATATATTTTGGGACAGTTCTTGTAACCAGCTGATTTTAAGACCTTGCCCGAGTCAAGAGTCTAAATTGAGTGTCAGAAGAAAGCTGGTAAAGTGGCTATTGCTCATTCTTTTTCATTTGCTGATTCTTTCATTCGGGTTCCTTTTCCAAAGGAGATTCTGGTGATGGAAGCAATTGAAGAAAGAACCAAAGCAGCTCTTGCCAAGAGTGCTTGAAGTCCCTGTGGAGAGAAGCAAAGAACTTGGGCTTCCTCTGGGATGCGCCCCACCATGTCTCAGGAAGGAGACAACTGCTGTTCCACTTTCTGCTTTGTGTGTGGAAAGGTACGTCTGGGTTTTCTTCTACTTGTTTTTCTTTCTTTTTCTGGCTTTGAAGGAGAAGGGGTGGAGCAAGGGGAGACCCACTGGTCATTTGTTAACTCAAGAGCAGGATGGATTCTGCATTGACTGTGAAAAACCTGGGCTAGTAGCATGGGCATATTTCAGGCTGGACTCTTCTTTTGCTGCTTGGTTTCCTTTTGGCTACAGGGAGACAGCTGTCTAAAGGTGTGTTTTCAAACCCACTCTCCAAAACCATGTTTCATTGTTGCAGGTGGTTCAGTGTGCTCTTGCAGGGTAGATGTGTTTGCTGTAGAATCTGAATGGTTTCTGTTCCTAGGGGAGGACTGGGAGGAGGTAGTGAGAAGAGAATTCAATGCCTGAGGTGTATCTTAGTGAGAAATGTTGGCATGAGGTGCTGAAAGTCTTGAGTTGTCAAAGGCCAGTGAGGCTCAGACTCCTTAACCTGCTGGAGCAGGGTGGAAGCAAGGAGTGGGCACTGCCGTCACACAAGCTGCACTTGGTTCTGGTCTGCCAGGTCTGTGCTGGCCTGGATTTCTTCTGAGAAGTTTGTTGGAGCTGCTTGGAGTAGTGAAGGGTGGGGAAGAAGTGCTGCTCCAGAGCTATGAGACGTGCAGCTCCTTCTGAAGTGCTCCTGAGAAGGACGGAGCGCATTTGCTGCAGCTTTCTCTGCAGATGTGCTCCTCACCTTGAAATCCTCGTGGTTTGTCCTCAGCTCCTGACCACGGCCTGTTCTCTGTTTTGCAGGCTGATAACATGCAGAAGCCGCAGCTGGTGCGTGCTATGTCATCTTTAAACGTACCAGCATTTGCGGCAGCCCATGTTATTAAGAGCCACGTCGCCCAGGGGCCAGATGAGCTCTCTCTGGAGGTAAGCAGTTCCAGGCGTTCCGTGTTGTCGTACATAGAATAGGGCAGTCCTTTCTGCTTTGTTTTCCTACCAGATTTGCTGAATCTGGGATTGATGTTTCAATCTCTTTCAGGTCGGAGATCTGGTGAGCATTGTTGATATGAGGACATATCAACAGGCTGAGCCCCTGGTGGAGAGGCAAGCGTGGCTTTGAGGTAGGCACACGTTTTTGACTAGAGAGCACAACTTCAGTAGAGTTGGGAATCTCAGCTTGGAGCTGCTCTGCCTGCACAGGATGGCTGCTGGATGCAAACAGTTGCCCTGTGTCACTGTCAGTGGACCTTCCCTTTGGCTCTGGGCTCGGGCTAATGCTCACCTGTCTTTTTGTTCTAATTACAGGTTGGGCTTTTCCCTGGTGAGTGCATGGAACTCATCAGCGGAAAAGTTCCCGATTCCCTCCTCAATTCATTGCCAAAGCCAGGTGCGTAATTTACATTTGACAATGCGAGTTAGTCAAATAGGGTCAGAACGTTACTTTCAGGGGGTTTGTTTATGCCCAAGTTCAGCAAGCTTAGAAAGAGAACTACAGTAATCTCCTTGGGCACCTCCAGGGATGGGGAAAATCCATTCTTGCGTGTCCTTGTTGGGAATGTTCTTCCCGTTGTTACATGCTCTGTCGAATGCATTGCGCTCAGCTTCGTCCAACCGAGCCAGGCCTGAAATGAACTGGTTTCTTTGTTTTGTTGCGCAGAGCCAAAGAAATGGGGCAAGCTCATCAACGGCCTTTGTTCCCTGGTGAAGGTCAGCCCTGGGAGAGCAAAGCAGCCTGAGCCTCCGACATTCTCCGGATCCATGTCCTTGCTTGACATCGTTGAGAGGTATTTAGCCTTCAGGACTTGAGGGCTGAGCTGTAGGAATGGAAGCATCCTCTGCTGTTTGAAACAGAGGGCGTTTCTAAGCTGTGTTTCAGCAGAAAGCAGGCAGTGCCCAGAACAGGCAACTTTTGGCCAGGGCTCGGTGCAGCTCTTCCATCACCCTGCACCACGTCTGACAGCATGCTCTGTTTTCTCTGCAGAATGAGTTCTCCCAGGAAGAGGGCAGAGTCAGCAGCTGGCAGTTGGTGTTCCTGCTTCTGCCTGGGCAAACCATCCCCTGTGGCCAAACACCAACTGCAGAGCAGTGCCAGGGAGCCCTCTGAAGCAGAAGTCTTGGTCCTGGCAGGTAAGGGTGCAAGTCCAGCTTACAAAACACTGCTTGTCAGCAACACAGGTAGAATTCATGCTTTCAGTGGGCTTGTACCTCCTTCTGGCGTTCAAGCCCGTGCCTGACATCTTCAGTTGATCCCTGTCTTTCCCAAATGAGTCTCTTGTCAACACAAGAGCTGGACCTGCACGTGGATCACTTTCAAGACAGTGACACTGTTGCTAGAAGCCTATTTGCTTCTGCCCACCACCACTACATAGCCAAATGTCAAGAATCTCCATGGTTCATCTTGCGAACGTTCGACACTAACTGCTGTACATCTGCTCCTTCCTAGGTGACCCGAGCCCTTGTATATCCCCAAGACGCAGGGCATGTTACGATGACGCATCTTCCATCAATGAAGAGTTGTTACTAAGCACAGAATGCTGCAGTTCAGATGAAAGCCTTCCGTATAACATCAGCTATCAAGAGAAGAAGGTCATCATCGTTGAAGCCTTCATTCATCCCATCCCTACTGAAGCTGCTGACCTGAGCCCACCAGACACCTCAGGCACCAGCCTGGACTCAATGTCTCTGCAGTGCAGCCCAGCCCAAGCACAGCCTGAGTGCCCCGACAGCAGCACCACCATGCAGGCTCAGGTCAGCATCACCGAGGAGAAGCTGAGCATCTCGCAGGGGGGCACAGAATCAGGACACGAGTCCCAGGCTCCGGGCAACAGCACGGTCTCTGAGCAGCTCTCATGATTACAAGAGAGGATGAGTCCCATCTTTCCTCCAGACCTCACACCCCCTCCTTTCTCCTATTGAATAAAGGCACGCTCGTGCTCAATCAATGCCTTGACTGAATTCCGAGTTTTCATTCGCAGAGATTGGGATGAGTGCAAGAAACTGCAAGGCAGCTCAGCTTACAACACTCTGGCTGTGGGGTTTGTGCGGCCGAGCTCTGGGTGTGTTCCCATTTTGCCTGATTTTGGGATGCCTGCAGCGAGAGCTCTGCTGCCGTTGTGTATGGCAGCAAATAGTCTCTAGCATCCTGGATGCTGCTCATGAAAACCCCAAGCTTCCTGGCTGTGGCTGTGATGCTTTTCAGGGCCTTTTGATGCTCTTTGATGCCGTGGCTGCTCCCTAACACCTCTGTCCTCCCGCCGTGTCCATTCCTAGCTCCCACCTGTGAGCTGTCCCTGCAGATCATCTCTAGCCCTGCCATCATCGCGCTGCAGCAGGAGGAGCTCGCCCTGACCAACATCAGGCAGTGCTGCCTGCCTCTCTCACTCTCTAGACCAAGTGTAACTACGCTGTCATGGAGACAAATGCTTTCTGTCACATCCTCCATCCCTGCAGACATTTACCGGTAGGTGGCTCTTGCAGAAGAAGATTCAAGCAGCAGAACCTTTTGCTCAGCTACAGCACACAAATGCTACAAAAGCAGGAATAACCCGCAAGCTCTGGGTCTGTTTGTCTTGCACAGGCATGCACTAACTGCGTTTGATGGTACCCCCCATCCTTGATTTCCTTCCCTGCTTCTTGTCTGATGACGCTGCTGAGCCAGGAACAAGCTGCCCAGTGTGGCAGAGCATGGTGCAGGGCTGTGCTGGGACCTCCTCCCCTTCATCTGCTGCAGATCAGTGCCACACACGTGCCATCGAGATGCTCTGGCACGGGATGTGCCTCCAACCCAAAGCTCCTTCCCACCTCCCAAGGAAAAGCAAAGCAACCCAAGCATCTCCAGCAAAGCTGCCCAGCAGACAGCAGGGAATGCAAACAGCTTCTGGCTGCTCCCCTGCACTCCTGTCCTAAGTAATAGACCCCATGAGGACTGGCTGGGAAATCAGTGCATGACACATGTGAGTGTGCACAGGATTGTGCAAAGCAGTGGGGTTCCATGAGTTTGTGTGTGTGTGTATCTCGGCTGTTATGAAAGCATGGGAAGACTGCCTTACTGAGTCCCAGATAATTACTTATCCTCAAATGATTTTTCCTGGCCAAATTTAAAGCCTCTTACAGGTAATCGAGACCAACAGGCTGTTGTTGCACAATCAACAGGCACAAACTAGATGAATAGCTGAGGAAAATAAAGCATCATGCCAAGGGTACTAGATAAGTGAGCAGCTTGAGATCTGCACATTTATGTGATACTCATGGTCTTAGACAATATTTGCTTAGTGAGGTCACATAGAATGAAAGTAAAATAGAAGAAGTGCAATTGGTCTCAGTTCACACAGCTGGCTGGTTTGTCTCATGCTAATCCTGAACTGCCTCAAGCGACTGCTTTGGTGCTCTACAGAACAGCAACTTCAGAGATCTCTTTCTATTACTAAGTTTTTGAAAGAGCAATTTGCTCTGTTAATTATCCATCATTTTTGTGCAGTCTGTTTTGTCAGACTTGTCTTTAGCTTCCAAGTTGTATGTGAAGAATTGTTTCCGTTGTAATGCACAATGTACTAAAAATTGAGAGATGAAAATGTGAAGAGTTTTTCCAGCTTTGATTTCATGTCTGGAATTTTGGAACCCACTACTTGCAGTTGTTAATCTGTCCAAACTGGTCTGGTTTGGAATGCCCTCATCCTTCTTGAATCGCTGTTAAAGGCGGAGCAATTCCTTCAAGTGCCATGGCCCCACTGTTGTTCTAATTCTTGTTTCTTTGTTTTCCACACGCTGCTTTTCAAGCCTCCTTTTTCTTTACAGTCAAAGTGAGAACTGCACTGTGAGGTGTCTGAACCTTGTTGTGCCTGTACATAAATAGAACAGCAGCAAAGCCAGACAGGTGACTGTGCTGACAGCTCTCGTAGCCAGTAACACGTAACTGTGCTAAATCCCTTGTGACGGCTTTGATTTCATTTTTGCCAGTGAAATCCTTGTAAAAGGAAGTGCAGCAGTGTGATGAGCTAAGGTGAAGATGCTGGTTTTAGTAGTGCTCTAAGCTGAGTGAAAGGGCAATTGAATGAGGGTTATATGCTTTCTCTGGGACGATAAGGCTCTTTTTCCTGAGGGAAAGAGCCAGCTTTTCATGGGCTATATGTGGGCTTTGGCAAGGGCAGACAATCCAGTCTGTCAGGAAGCCATTTGAGGTGCTTCAGGTTTGTAAGCTTGTCTTTTTGTTTTTCAGGCGGATATTTGGAGCATGGGTGTAGTGCTGTATGCTCTGCTGTGTGGGTTTTCCCTTTGGATGATGACAATATGATGGCACTCTACAGGAGGATACCAGTGGGTATCAGTGGTGCTAGAATACACTGAGAAGGGAAATAGCTGAGCTTGACAAGAGGCCTTGCTTTTCGGATGGCAGAACATGCTGAGCTGTGAGTGGAAAGGCCTGTCTGCTGAATATTGTCCCTGTTTTTGCTGCTTTGTCTCCCAGTATTTAGTGGAATTGGTTCTACGCTTGGTTGGCCTATGTGGCACTGTAGCGTAATTCTGTACCATGATAGCATACAGAATTTAAGGAGAAGTATTTTCTTGCCAATGGTCTGGATTTTTTGTATCTGGTTCTTCAACTGGCTGCTCCCTATACTATCTGTAGTAAAAATACAGACACATCATTTGATTTCCCTGAAATGAATGTTCCTAAATGCCAGCTCTTCTCATGTCTACAAAGATCAAAGTTCTGCATTTGCTATTAGAATTTCCTCTTCCAGAATCAGGAGGTAATGTAGGACCCCACAGATTGCCTTCAGAATCCAGCAGTTAGTTCTGTTTCCTTTCGGAGTGCATAACAACCTGAGCAAATGAATTGAATGACGTGGCTTATTAGTCTGGTACAAACTCTGCTGTACACTGAAACTTGGTCCATTTGTAAGCAGGACTTTTTCCATCTCTGCAGGACAGCAGAAAACCCTTTGTGCTAATCATGATGCCAAGAAGCAGAATGCGGCAGATGATCCAACTGCTTCAGGTGTTCATTTCCTTAAAACTGAATAGTTTTGGACTGAGAGTTTGTAAGCAGAACGGAGCTCTTAAAGCTGTCAGAGACTATTTCTGCACTGTTCAATTCTATCTGCACAACATACACAGGATCTCAGAACTGCGTTGCTTGAATTGGTGGAACTTGTTGAAGTGAACTGGGATGAGCAAGTTTTAGAACTTAGTCAGAATGCAGTAAAAAATGGATAATCTCATGAGTATTAAGGTACAGGCTTGCTATTTCTGCACTGAATTTGTTTTTATTTTACATGGCTGTGATCTGAAAGTTGCTTGAAACGCAGGCACCTAGGCACTGTTGTGTAACTGAATTTCACACGATAGGTCCTGAAATATCCTGGAATCAAAAACTCTGACTTGTTTTAAGTCTGCTGCTTGAGTCTAATCAGGGTCATAGTGTCTGTGTGCAGTGTTTCTTTCCCTGTAATGCTCCACATCATTTCATTTTGGGAATATTGAAGGAAATGGACTATGTGCCATAACTGTTGTTAGAACAAAGTATGTCTGGTGTGATCTTATGCATAGGTTCTGTAACTGCTCTTCACAGCTCAGGTGTTTGACCTTCCTTTTGGTGAAGTGATGAAATACTGCTGGTTTCTATTTGTGCTTCTAGGCACCTTGAAGCTCTTAGGAATAGAACAATTGTCTCCAGTTCTTTTCAATGATATCAGTAACAGCTCGAGTGTTGCTGCCCACTAGGTAGACCCAAAGAAGCAGATTACAGTGAAACAACACACGAGCTGGACCTGAATGAGGATCACTTTCAAGACAGTGGCTATGCTGCTTCAAGCCTACTTGCTTCTTCCTGCCGCCACTCTATTACCAAGTATCAACAACCTTTCATGATTCAACTTGCAAATGTTTGAAACTAACCCTTGTGTTTCTATGCCTTCCTAGGTGATTCGAGCCCTTGTCAACCCCTAAGATCCAAACCAAGCAGTGTCTTTCCATCAATGGAGAGTTCTTATTAAGCATGAATCGCTGCAATTCGGATGACAGCCTTCCACATGGTAACAGTGATGGACACAAGGGGCTCATCCACGTTCATGCTCTCATATCTCCTGGCTCTGCTGAAGCTCCTGAGCCTGCCAGACACAGCAGTCACCTGCCTGGATTGTGACCCAGCGCCTTTGCAGTGCTGCCCATCCCAAGCACAGCCCGAGTGTCCCAGCAGCAGCACCACCATGCAGGAGCAGGGCAGCATCAGTGAGGTGAAGCTGAGCATCTTAGATGGGGACTTAGAGTCAGGCTGCCAGTCCCAGGCACCAGGCAGCAGCACCAGCTCTGAGCCACTCTCATCTTGACAAGAGGAGTCCCATCTTCACCCTTGACCTCTCAAGCCCTCCTGTCTTTTATTGAATAAAGTCACTCTCATGCTCAGTCATCGCCTCGACTGCATTCTGAGTCTTCAATCACAGGGATTGGGATGAATGCAACAAACAGCAAGGCAGCTCAGCTTGCAATGCTATGGCTGTGGGGTTCGTGCAGGCAGAGCTCTGGGTTCCCATTTTGCCTGGCTTTGGGATGTCTGCAGCAAGATCTCTACCATTTTGTATGGGAGCAAATAATCTCTAGCATCCAGGTTGCTGCTCATGATATATCCCAGTCTTCCTGGCTGTCACTTTGTGATACTTTTCAAAGCCTTTTGATACTCTTTGATGCCTTGGCTGCTCCCTAACACCTCTGTCCTCCTGCCATGTTGGCTCACGTCTCCCACTTTGAAGCTGGCTTTGCAGATCATCTCCAGCCCTGTCATCATCACGCTGCAGCAGGAGGTGCTCACCTGGCCCAATGTCTGGCAGTACTGCTTGTTCTGCAGATGAGCAGCTGCCTCCTCATCTCTTCAGCTACAGTAGTTTTTCTCAGGGCAGTTAGATGCAGTCATGCTCCTCTGGATTTGGTGTGTTAAATCCATGCTGCATGGCAGCAGTCAGTGCAATACAAAGGTGTTCTGTGTGCCATAGCATTTCTCCAGGGGCTGCCAAAGGTAGAAGCACAACACAGCACCATCCTTCTGACAGTAATGTCTGTGAGTGTTAGACATGTGAGCACTGCATCATCCCCAGCGTGTCAGTGCTTTTCCACACCAAGCTGACTCTCACACTCTGCACTGAATGTAACTCTGCTCTTGTGGAGACAAATGTTTTCTGTCACATCCTCCATCCCTGCAACCATTTGCCGGTAGGCAGCTCTTGCAGAAGAATCAAGCAGCAGAACCTTGTGCTCACCCTACAGCATGCAAATGCTATGAAAGCAGAAATAACCTGGCATGCTCTGGGTCTGCAAGGCTGCACAGATGGGAGAGGTAGATTGTGTTTTTGCAGTGGAAGTTTCCAGTATTTTCAGTACATAGTGTAGGCCCTAACTGAATGTATAACCCTCTTGTAAAACAGCTGTATAAGTAGTTTTTCCACCAAGAAAGTTGCTGAACAGAATTAAGTTCAGACTGGGGGCATTCTGACATGGGGAGAATTGAGACAAGCACAAGATAAATACAGGGTGGGTAGAGCCCAGCACAGGACAGAATGAATGTACTGACTTTTGGAAACATTGCCCTTCTCTGTCCGCAGAAAAGTACAAGGCAGACCTAAAAACAAGAGGTTGGCAATTGACCTTCTATGGAAATGAATCCTAGCCACAGTCTCGAGGAGTCTGTGAGCCTGAGATGCTCAACCAATGAGAGCCATGAGAGCATCACCTGCAGTGGGTTTAGGGCACAGAACAGAATTGATTTCACTGACTGGTGTGCAGTTTCTCCCTTGCCAATAGGGGATGTGCGCGCAGTATTGCAATAATGAATAAGCACTGCTGCTATCGCTGCCATCTTTGCCTAACTAGAAATCTTTGACTTTGAGAGTTTCTCACACAAGGGGAGAGGGTAAGAAAGTAAAGAGGCACAGAAAACTAAGGGAAACTGCTCTTCTTTATCTTATCTATAAAAATTGATACGATGCTGTTGTGCATTTTTTTTAATTTTATTTTTAATTTTTTGCTAATGTCAGTTAGATTGTTTTAAAATATCCACACACCAAAATCTGACTACCAAGCAAATGTAATGAAAATGAAATGAAGGTGAGTTAGTGGAAAGCACAAGGCCATATTATATTAGGCTCCAGCAAATTTACAGGCAGTCACTGCACGAAGAGGTAGATCTGAGTTGCACATTATATGATTCCCACAAAGATTAAGGAAATCTGAAGCTTTCAATATATTTTTTTAATTCTTTTTTCATTTCATTTTTAAACACCTGACCCAGACCCCAACCCTCACAGGAGCTGTAAAGATAACAGCATTAACCAGCAATGTAACTCTAATCCTAACCCTTACCCTGATTCTAAAATCGTCCCTAACTCCAAATGCAACAACAAAAATGATGCTAGAAGTTT
This sequence comes from Coturnix japonica, assembly GCF_054131305.1. Lineage (NCBI taxonomy): Eukaryota > Metazoa > Chordata > Aves > Galliformes > Phasianidae > Coturnix > Coturnix japonica. Next base: position 3,538,624 of record NW_028188947.1, read on the forward strand.
GTAGCAAAAGGAACCTTAACCCTGATCATAATCCAAAAAAAAAATCATTATGGTAACAATAATCTTTACCTTAAGAGTAATATTAATCAGAGCCCAGATGATGCCTGCATCCAATCAGAAGCATGCTTTGCATTATTTAAGAGTTGTATTTTTTCCAATGAACTCTCTCTATTATCACGTTTATAAAGTAACAGAGTCTGTTCTTTTTCTCCTGACACTGTGCCTTACTCCTGACATCCCCTGGAAATGACCCAGATAGGGCACCATCAAAGTAATGCTAATAGTAATGTCAATCCTAAGGGTATCTCTAGCCTCAGTGTTAATGGGACGCTAACAACAATCCCAACAGCCTTAAACATTCTGGTGGTGTGAAAGAGGTGCTGCCTTGCACATGCTGGGCAGTCCCATTGCCTGTTAAATGCAGGCGGCAGCGTAGAAACATGATGCCCGTGGTCAGAATGCCCTGTGGCAGATCCTGGCACCGGAGAACTGACCGGAGAACCATGAGAGAACTGACAACAAATCACGCGACATCAGAACCGACCCAGTGGTTATTTACAAGCCTTGGGAGACCCAGACAGGATCTCAGAGTGGTGAATGTAGGTACAGAAGTTGTTACTACTCTGTTTTCTTCTAAAAGAAGTGGTTTTTTTTCATCTCAGAAGTTGGGGGGGGGGGGGGGGGGGGGGGGGGGGCAAGAAAGGGATATCAATTTAATTACTCATTAATTTATTGACAGACATTCACGTTTGCTACGTTTGGAGAAGTTTTTATTTGTTTGCTGTGGTTTGATTTTTTTTTTTCTTTTTTTTTTCCCCCTTCCCTCCTCTTCCATCTTTGTGTTCTTCCCCTATAATCAAAAGAACGGATCCCCAGGGTCTGTCCCGCAGACGTTCTTTCCGTGGTCTCTGCTGCCACCTGCTGGCCAATAAGCGGAACTGCCACTGTTGGGCGTTTGGTGCCGCAGGAAGCACAACGCAGATCTGAGTTCTGACCGGTCTACGCAGCAAATCCGCCAATCTTTATTGCGATAAGCCCTCCAGACAAGAGCATAAAGTCTTTGCCTGAGGGCAGGGTTAGTAGTAATGGATGTCAGTTTTGAAATTTCCAGTCCATTCACCATAGCACTTTCTGCCTCCATGTCCCATAACCAGAGCAGCTATGCTGGCATGCTCTCTTGGTTTCTGTCTAAACCACTGTACTATATCCATCAGTTCAGCTGCTGTATTATGGGCAGCAGGGTTTGGGGGGTGGACACTGGTCAGGGCACTCCCACCAGCCTATCCTGCATTTTTTTTTTTTTTTTTTTTTCATTTTTGGGTTACAATCAGTCAGATCTCAAATAGATCTAGTCCAAATGGAACCTCAAAATCTGACCTTTTAGTGCCTTCATTTACAGAGTCCATTTTATACAGATTCCCTTGTACAGGGCCCCCATGGTCCTCCAGACAGTTGTTACTGATCTTCCATAGGAGAATGATTGAATTAGGTTTTTTCCCATCAAAACTGCCACCTGTCTTTCCAATTTTTCAACACTATCATTCAATAGCTGATTTGCATCAGCCTGAGCCTCTTCAGTTATGTTCAGACAGTTCAAGGCCATTAAAAGTGGCCATGCCACCATGAACACAGCTAACTGTCATTCTCAAGTTGTAAGTATGTCTTTGCTAAGACCATGGAAATACTCAGTCAGGTGGGCCAGGGACTCATGGACCCTCCCTCCGTCCCACACAGGGCCCCATTTTTCAGTGACAGAAGCAGTGCTGCATTTTGAGGATCCTAGGAATCCCAGGACATGCCCTGACAAAAGGTCATTCAAAGGGGTAGTCTTTCCCCATCCAAACAACTCCATGATATTCACAGAATCACAGAATTGTAGGGGTTGGAAGGGACCTCCAGAGACCACTGAGTCCAGTCCCCCTGCCAAAGCAGGTTCCCTACACCACGTTGCACAGCTCAGCATCCAGGCAGGTCTTGAATATCTCCAGAGAAGGAGATTCCACAACCACCCTAGGCAGCCTGTTCCAGTGCTCTGTCACTTTCACCATAAAGAAGTTATTGCACACATTAGTGCAGAATTTCCTATGGTGCAGTTTCTGTCTGTTTCCCATTGTCCCTCCTCCACACACTGCTGAAAAGAGTCTGGCCTCACCTCTTTGCCCCCCACACCTCAAATATTTATAGACCTGGATCAGGTCCCCTCTCAGCCTTCTTTTCTCAAGGCTAAACAGACCCAGTTCCCTAAGTCTCTCCTCATAGGGGAGATGCTCCAGGCCCTTCACCATCTTTGTGGTCCTCCACTGGACTCTTTCCAAGAGATCCCTGTCTTTTTTGTACTGGGGAGCCCAGAACTGGACACAATATTCCAGATGAGGCCTCACCAGGGCAGAGTAGAGGGGGAGGATCACCTCCTTCGACCTGCTGGACACGCTCTTTTTAATGCACCCCAGGATGCCATTGGCTTTTTTGGCTACAAGGGCACACTGCTGGCTCATGGTTAATCTGTCGTCCACCAGGACGCCCAGATCCCTCTCAGCAGAGCTCCTCTCCAGCAGCTCTTCCCCCAGCCTGTACTGGTGCATGCAATTATTTCTACCCAGGTGCAAGACTCTACACTTGCTTTTGTTAAACCTCATCCGGTGTCTTACTGCCCAGCTCTCCAGCCTGTCCAGGTCTCGCTGAATGGCAGCACAGCCTTCAGGCGTGTCAGCCAATCCTCCCAACTTCGTGTCATCAGCAAACTTGCTGAGGGTGGTCACTATCCCCTCATCAAGGTCGTTGATGAAGATGTTGAACAAGACCGGACCCAGCACAGACCCCTGGGGGACGCCGCTAGTTACAGCCCTGCAGCCAGACACTGCACCGCCAACGACAACCCTCTGCACTCTGCCAGTCAGCCAGTTCTCGACCCACTTCACTGTCCAATCACCTATCCCATACTTCCTCAGCTTTGGTATAAGTATGTCATGGGAGACTGTATCAGTTATAGAGGTTATAGAGTTCAATTCCTGTAGTCAATTTGGCGGCCCAGGTGGGACCAGCTCTGTTCGCTGCAGGACCAGCTGAGAGGGAGACACTTTTGGCGCACCCTGAGATTTCTCTGAAGGACTCCCTTCCTCACCTGATCACTGCAGGGACAGACAAGGACCACCCATAGGTGGACCAGGTATGTGTATGGTAAGTGGAGCCCATATGTCTTGAGGAGACATCCTACACAGTTTACAGCCATACGTGCTGCTCCCAGGGAGGTGAGCTCATGGCTTTGGTTGCCAGCTGGGTAGGAAGACTCCTTGGGTGAGTTCCTATGAAAGGGAACTCTATGTCATATGAATGGAAACAAGAACAAATACTCTCTCCCAGGTAGTTGACAATAGGAGGGACCTAGATTGGTCTCTCCTACGGGTATGGGATATAGTGGATAGCCTGTCAAATGGTAGCCTGGGTTCTCCAAGTTGTAATCACGGGGGTTATAGGTTGTATGTTCAATATTATCATCTGCTTTAAGTGTTTGGTACCGTGTGTCAAGCCGACTCTGGGAAAAACATTAACGTTTGCAACTGGTCGACCAGAGTATGAGTGTTATTAAGATTCCAGCTAGAAAACGTTGTCAGCATTGTGTAGTATGAATAAACCATGGTTTTTGATCTAAATGTCAGAGTGAGTGTGGTGTGAGTGAGACACAGAACAGCTGCAGGGTGAGTGCCGAGTCCCGATCCATGTTTCCTTCCTCCTGTGAGGGAAATGGCCAGACACGGACAAAGTGAAAGACTGTGTTGTCTGTCCACTCATATGTACTTTCTGCTTGTATGTAAGAAGACAGGAGTTTGTACTCTGTAGATTAGTAAGATTGTCCTGAGGAGAGGTGTACATTCCACCCAACCAATGAGTGTCAACCCATTTATGTAATACTATGTACTGCTTGCGAGGAAGTGTGTGAGGGAGGTGGTTCAATCAGTGCTGGTTCTGTGGCACAGTGTTTATAACTGAAGAATACAGACTGTATTAAGGGAGTTTATGTGAACTGAAGAACTGTACTGTTTGACAAACAGTTTTGATGGTATAAGAAAGTGTAATTGTTAATGATATATGGAAGTGTACTTGAGGGAATGTGGAAGTGTATCTGAGCATACAAACAGAGGAAGCATTTACAGAAGAAAAAAGGTTAAAGTGAGTTTACCTGCACTGACATGAGAGCAACACCCTGAACCTCTGCCCTGTGAGCTGAGCAGAGCAGAGCAGAGACACAGTCCCCATGTATCAGGTAGTGTTATTCTGCTTACCAAATGAATGAGTTCACTACAGAAGAGGCAAATCTTCCCCTCTGCTCCATTTGTGGCATACTCTGGAGTTCAAGACATTGCAAAGCTATGGCACATCTACTTTCTTTCAATGATGACGCCTTAGTATGCTCTGGGCTGTCATTTCAATTGCATCTAAAGAAGTCTAGGGTCATGCCAGCTGACAGGAAGCTGGCAAATGTTGTCTCATTGTAAGGAAGAGCAAGAAAGATGACATGGGCAATTATGGACCTGTCAGTCCAGAGCCTGGTAAAATTATGGAGAAAATGATGGTGGGAGTTATGGAAAAACAGCTGAAGGACAATTCTGTCATTGGTTGCAGCCAACACAAGTTTATGAGGCGAAGGTCCTGTTTAATTTAAGCTCATTCTGTGACACAGTTATCCGTTTAGTTGACCAAGGGAAGCCAGTTGATGTAATCCTTGAGGATTTCAGTGGAGATTTTGATACTGTTTCTCACAACAACCTTCTGGACAGAATGTTCTGCATATGGCTAGACAGAAACACAATGTGGTGGGTGAGCAGTTGGCCAGTAGGTCAGTCCCAAAGGATTATAGTCAGTTTTTTCCATCAGGCTGGTAGATGGTCACTGTCGGGGTCCCCAGGGTTCCATTTTGGGGCCACTTTCCTTTCATGTTTATGCAGATGACTTGAATGCAGGACTAGAAGACGTTCTGAGCAAGTTTGCTGATGAGACCAGATGAGGAGGTGCTGTTGCCTCCACTGAGGGTGGAGAGGACTTGCAGAGAGATGTGGACAAGTCAGAGAAGTGGGTACCAGTTGGTACTAAGCACCAAGTGCATAACGTATAACAAGAACAAGTGCCTGATTGTGCACCGCAGAACATAAAGGACTTCAAACTCTGGGAGAATGTGCAAACGAGGGCACTGGAACTGAGAGATCTGAAGTTCAGAGTTTCACAGGGATTGACTGCTTGTTCAGACTGGGCCCTTCTCACATCCCTTCTCACATCCTGCAATGAAACATAGGTCTCATATGGGACATGAACCTCACAGCGTCCTTGCACCACATGTAGAGCCTGGGATCTTCTGTCCCCATGTCTTTCATTTAACATCATACGGACCTCCAACCCATTGCCCCAGGAAATGCCAGGAGCCAACATGAGAGACAGGATCTCTCTACCACTGGTCTTGCAATCAGGGCTTGACCTGTCTGCTTCGTAAGGCAAAGGAGAGGTTTCTTAGCATGCCAGTGCCTTTGCCTGCCTGTAGTCATGGCTTCCAGTTATCTTCTCTAACAAGTCCCTTGGGAAGCTTACTTGGTAATGGCCCTCAGTGGGCCCATTAATACTCCAAGAAACTTCACTGTTACTTCCGACTTTGTCTTGTTGAGCACTTTGTGCAAACTTCTCTCTGCACTAGAGGCTGATGAACTCAGCATCAAATGCACCCTGGGGCCCGTTATAACCTAAAGAATCTCCTGTGCCTTATGCCATCTTGTTATCTTCTTCAGGTTATCAGAACTTGTTCAGCAAAAAGGAGGGATATCTGGAGAGAGCTTAAAGAATCCAGTATAAATTTATTGTCTATTTATTTATAGTTGGGTTTAAAGAAGACATTAAAGCAGCACTGTGCAACTGATACCAATCCAGGATGTCCCAATGAGTTCTGTACTGTTACTGTGTTGACAAAGGTCCTTCTCAACCTCCCCACCCAATTTCTGCTCACAATGGACCTATGGGACTTGCATCACTTTTCTTCACATCACTCTTCTCCTCTGCATTCATCCGCTCAGTGTTAAAACTGCTTTGCACCAACTCCCACTGGCTTTCCTCAGAGAACCAGCTACACATGGAAAAGGAAAGATTTCTCTTTTTTATCTGGCCAGCAAATGGAAAGAAAGGTGATGCAATTGAATGAACAGTAAAACACAGTGATCAACTGCATGCCATGTTCAAGCGGCATCTATTGAAGTTTGTCTTTCATATGGAATATTTTAAAAGAAATGATTTATTCTGAGGTAGGATAGGATAGATTGAATCACAGTGAAGTAGTTGACAACAGAGGCCATCAGACTCTGGTAGATGGAGCAAATTCCAGTAATCTTCCTGGGATAGATCAGCCAGGTAGTTGAGAGGTATCAACTTAAAACTGATCAGGACTTGTGAGTATTTCACACATTGAGATGGGTTAACACATTCTCATTGATTTATATCTTTGTCTCCAACTCTGTTTTTCACTTTTACTGACATTAATGAACATCTTTCAGACTTCGTGCCTTAATAAAAAAGAGACAGTGATTGAGAAAAAGAAAAAGTATAAGAAGAAAAAGAAAAAGAATAGATAGGAAGGGATAGATCAAATCACAGTGAAGGAGTTGACAACACATTCCATCAGACTTTGGGGAGATGGAACAAATTCCAGTAATCCCCCTGAAAGTCAGAAATCAGACAGATAATTGGGAGGTATCTGACTGAACAAAGAGCAAGGGATGGAGAAATCTGGAGGGCAGTGGGAGTACAGTGTGCCCAAATGGCCTGCTGAAAACATGCCCTTAACCATGGCCATTTCTTTAGGAGAGCTGAAAAAACTTGGAGGATGAGGCACATCAAATAGGCAGCAGGGAAGAGTAGTGCTGGGCACCAGGCTACAGTCACAGGGCATTGGCACTGGCACCGCTGTCTGTGTCTCTGAACCTGAAGGCATTTGTGTCCAGCGAACACAGTTCTGGAAAACATTGTAGTTTCAGTAAAAGAAAAAAAAAGACATCAAATCACCTCAAAGATTCATATTTACAACTTAAAATGGAACAAGACTCATGAGAATTTTTCATGTTGAGAAGGGTTAACACATTTTCATTGATTTCCATCTTTGTCTTCAATTATTTGTTTCAGTTTTATTGACATTTATGATCAACTATTAAGCTTACAGCCTCAAAATAAATAAATAAATTAAAAGAGATACATTTGCATCTTACACATGGCCTGATGCCCCTTTCACCTTCACAGTTCCCACAAGTCCTTCCATGCCGGAGAGTATGAGATCCAGCAGAGCACCTCTCCTCTTTGGTTCCTCCACTGCTTGGTCAAGAAGCTGCCATCTGTGCTCTCCATGGATCTGCTGGATGCCACATGCCCTGCTGTGCTGTCCCTGCCACAGATAATGGAGTGACAAAGGCCACCAAATGGGACAAGGGACAGACAACATCAGATTCCCATCTGTCTGCAGAGGGCACCTTCCATTTACTCTCCCTGATCAGGAAGACAGGAAAAGACACTGATGGTCTCCTCTGTTTGCCATTTCCATTAGCTCTGACCTGTCTGCTCTTCCATCCCCAGGCAGAGCTCAGTGCACTCTCACAGAGGGCAGTCGCCCTTCTTTGTCTCCTTGCCCATCCATCCTAAAGACTCGGTATCCCCCTTGTGCTACAGTGCAGTTGTGGAAACCATTAAACTGTGTCCCCATGGTCCAAACAGGAGCTCAGGCCTGCAGCTCTACCAAGATTTCTAGCTTCTTGTGTGTTGGTGTTTGCATTAGTGCAAAAGCACAGAAGTAAATATCCTAATTGAAAAGCATCACTGGACATTGCCTGACTGGATAGCTCATCTATAGAATCAGTGTGCAGAAGGTGGCACACAAACATTAGACCGATCGTGGGTCTTGGAGGTGACGTAGCAGCACGGACACACCATGGGCATGGCTTTCCTGAAGGCCCTGTGCTGCTCTTGTAGCTGTGAGTGAATTCACCGGACAGCCGGTGCTATCCCCTCTCTGGCCCTCAGCTGATGCCCAGGAAGGAGGTGTCTATCTCAGGGATTTCCCACACGGTTTACAAGCACTTGCAAACATCAGGAGCAGCCCAGGCACCTTGGGCATCACCCAGTGTCTGTGTGTGAGCTGCTGCCTCCCAGCTGAAGGACCGAGGACTCAGAGCAGGAGCTCACATGCAGGCAACTCCTTGTGCACTTCTGAACTGAACCAGAGAAATCCCAGCTCCTGTGGTTCTGTGGGGAGCCGAATCCCATTTCAGCTCCAGGATTTCTGTCAAGGGATGAGACTCCTGCGCTGCCTCAGCTGGATCACTGCCCTGCACAGGGAAAGTCCAAACCTCGCCTTCCTTGTCTGGTTGCCCTTATTGTTTCATCAAACGATCTCTGGGAGCACTCCCCATATGTCTCCAATCAGTCACTGACCACTGGACATGTGGTGGTTAATTGAGTGGATTTCAAAGCACAGTCATGATGCTGTTGTCTTTCAGGAGCTGTTGGCCATGAGGACCCAGGGACATGTCAGGGGAAATGAGTGGGAAGGATAAAAATGACATAATCTGCTGCTTGCTTGTCCAGGTTCCTGGGACACAGGGAGCTCATAAAAGTGGGCAGAGCTGCAGAGAGACAGCTGTGTCCAGGAGCAGATCTCGTGCACAGCACAGCCTGCAGGTGACAGAAGGAGAGGAGAGAAATTGGAGAGAGCTTGCAGGATGTGTGTGGTGTGAGCGGGCTGTGAACTCACTGCAGGAGCATTGCTCACAGACCATGACAAGGTAAGTCTCACAGCTGACCATGAGCTGCTTTTAATTAAGGGGTAACTATAACTGGGACATCCCATAGGAGATCTGACTGCAGGCACTGCATGTTTCTTTACTGTGGAAAAAGCTTTCTGCTCCAGCTGAGACGGGTGCCCAGGGCTGTCCTGCAGAGCAGGGTCCCTGCTGTGCCCCAGGGGCTGTGTGCCGGGTATGGGACTCTGCCGCCTGCCAGGCTCAGCACTCAGCCTGCCCGGGGAGCTGCCCAGTGGGGTAAGGAGCCCCCGGCAGGGTTTGTGCTGCCACAGCTGCTGCCTGGGGCAGGGGATCACAGCTCCACTGCACAACTGAATGTTTCTGAGGGCACTTTGCAAGAGGAGAGCCAAGGCAGGGGGTTTCCATTTCCTGTTCTGAGGCAAAGAGGTTTGGAGTCAGAAATCTAAAAGGGGCAATAAGAGTTCTGAGAATTTTTCATCAATCAATTGCTTGTTTTGTGAACACTCACACATGATGTGCTTTCAGTCTCCCCTTTCTCGAAGGATGGAATTATCTTCATTTTCTGTAGGCATGAATAATTCACTTATCCTACAAACAGGCAGCATTTTCTAACTGAAACTGAATGCCACAGAAGCTCGGGTAGGGGGCTCTAAGAGCACTTGGGGTAAAGATATGAGACATGAAACAGATGAAAATATCCAGGGAGAAGGCATAAGAAAATAAGAGGAAGGTTAGAGCTCCATATGCTGCTTCTGCTTAAGGAATGCTGAAATACATGAAATTAAATGCAAGTAATGGTGCTAAATGTACACTGTTGTAGGAGAATTAAAACATTTCATAGTATAGCAGGAGTAGTGCCTCTGAGAATGGTCTGGACTTGTCATTATCTTCTGCACTCTGAGCAGGACTCCAAGCCCAACAACAGCAGATGCCCAACAGCAGCTCCATCAGTGAGTTCCTCCTGCTGCCGTTGGCAGACACGCGGCAGCTGCAGCTCCTGCACTTCTGGCTCTTCCTGGGCATCTACCTGGCTGCCCTTCTGGGCAACGGCCTCATCAGCACAGCCGTAGCCTGCGACCGCCGCCTGCACACCCCCATGTACTTCTTCCTCCTCAACCTGGCCCTCCTCGACCTGGGCAGCATCTCCACCACTCTCCCCAAAGCCATGCCCAACGCCCTCTGGGACAACAGGGCCATCTCCTACACAGGATGTGCTGCACAGCTCTTTTTCTTTACCTTCTTTATGTCAGCAGAGTATTCCCTTCTCACCATCATGTCCTATGACCGCTATGTTGCCATCTGCAAGCCCCTGCACTACAGGACCTTGATGGACAGCAGAGCTTGTGCCACCATGGCAGCAGCTGCCTGGGGCACTGGGGTTCTCAATTCCTTGCTGCACACTGCCAGTACGTTTTCACTGCCTCTCTGCCAAGGCAATGTTGTCAACCAGTTTTTCTGTGAAATTCCCCAGATCCTCAAGCTCTCCTGCTCAGAATCAAATCTCAGGGAAGTTGTGTTTCTCATTTTTACTATCAGTTTAGACGTAGGCTGCTATGTTTTCATAGTTGTGTCCTATGTGCAGATCTTCGTGGCTGTGCTGAGGATGCCCTCTGAGCAGGGACGACGCAAAGCCTTCTCCACGTGCCTCCCTCACCTGGCCGTGGTCTCCCTGTTTCTCAGCACTGGTGCTTTTGCCTACCTGAAGCCCCCCTCCATTCCCTCCCCACTCCTGGATCTGACAGTGGCACTTCTGTACTCAGTGGTTCCTCCAACACTGAACCCTATTATCTACAGCATGAGGAACAGGGAGATCAAGCACGCTCTCAGGAAGGTGTTGCAATACTCACTATTCCCGCTTCAATAAAGTGCACATCTTCATCGCATGATTCCCAGTGATGGTTCTTCATCTTTTATGCATCTTTGATTGATTGATTATGTGAGATATAGCAACGTGCAAAAAAATGTTGTTGAACTTATAAATAAAAATTTGTTTCACTTCTTTCACACCTACTATCCATTTTCTCACTCCAAGAGCTCATGTAAACATGGAACCAGATTCCCCGAATAGGTTAAGAAATAAATAAATAGCATTCAAAATACGCTTTTCCTTAGCTCTTCTCTTATCCAACTTTGTCTGGATTTGGGGAAGGTACAGCCACAGATAGAAGCACAACTAGTTCTTTTCATTCCTCCTCTCTTTACACTGATACAGTGCACAGAGGATTCGAGTCCTCTCATTTCTACAGGCCTGAAGGTCTTGTGTGTCTCACAGCAGTCCCGTCGTCTCTACAGCAGCACTCAGTGGTTTGCTTAATTTTCTTATCTCAATACTTGGAACAGCTACAGGACCTGTAGCATAAGTGACCGCAGAGCTCCTTATGAGGGGTGGAGTGACAGTGGGATCTGTCCAGAGCTTGGAGCAACTGCAGGATGTGTAGCAAAAACTTGGAGCTATTGCAGGGACTGTGCCAGGAGTTGCAGAGGCTGCAGCAATGTCAGCAGATCCAGCTCTCTTCCCCTTGAAGATGCTGAATAGTGTTGAACACAGCTCAGTAGGTGTGGGCCAGGCCCTGGCACACTGCAGTCATTTGGGCCTTTTTAGGATTACCAGTGCCACAGCAGACCTGCCCCCAATATTCTACCAGTTTCTCAGGATCCTGCAGTTGCTCGGAGATGAAGTTCCAAAGCCCTGGGGGTGCCCACCACTCCAGGCAGCTGCCCAGACTGTCCCACACCCCCTGCCATGCAGAGCCTTCTCACCTTGGGGCAGATCTCTCACTGATATTCCTGAATAATTGTTTAACCTCAATCCTAGAATCATAGAATCACCAAGGCTGGAAAAGGCCTGAAAGATCATCCAATCCAACCGTTCACCTATTACCAATAGCTCCCACTTAACCATGTCCCTCAACACAATATCCAGTCTCTCCTTGAATACCCCTGGTCTCCCAGAGACGACAGTGTAAAATGTGTAATTCCTAATCATACCAACAATATTACTTCCAAAACCCAAAGATGTCCAAAGAGCTGAATGTGCACAAAACTTCACTTTGCCAATTTTATCGTGGTACAAACCAAGGTCAAACAGCATAGCAAAATAAATACCCTAATCCAGCATCCAGAGTTGACAAATGATGCAGCAGGGAAAACAAGCAGCAAGCAAGGAGCTGTGAAATGCAGCTTCATGAGAAGACTCAGCAAGCTTCACAAATAGGGAAACTATCAGCACCATGGCCTGCACATCTCCAACTCCCACAAAGCCCTGTCCACTCTGGACAGATGTGCTGTTACCACAACCCTTGGAGCCTCACATCAGGCACCAAAATGACTGTGGTTGTTGAACCCAACATGTGGCTCAGCAGCACACAGTGCTTTGTGCACTGCCCCATTCCCAGTGGGATGGGGATGAGAACTGGGAAAAAGAGTACAACTTCTGGGTTGTAACAAAGCAGTTTACTAAGAGAGATAAAAGGAGAGGAGTAATAGTAATCACTATATATCCGTTGATATAGAATCGTATGTAACAACTGATGCACAAGCACTTGCTCAGCACCACCAGACTGATGCTCAGCTGGACCCTGGGCAGTGAAGAGACTGAGATGAACTCCCACCCCTTTCAATACAATTTCTGCTTGCTGTCAGCTGATAGAGAACGTCCCTTTGGCCACTATCAGTCAGCTGTCCTCACTCTGTTCCCTCCCAGCTCCATGTGCCCTCCACTGACCATGGCCTTGGCTCTGTACAACACTGCTTAGCAGCAGCTGTAAACATCAGAGTGTTATCAATGGTTTTCTCCTAGAACCAAAACACTGCACCACAGCAGACAGTCTGAAGAAAACAATTCCATCCCAGCTGTAACTCAGATTCCTGCCTGTCCCCTCTTCTTGTTCTTCCTGATCAGGAAGCAAGGAACAGAATCTGCCGCTCTCCTCTCTGAGCCCTTTCCATCAGTTCTCAGCTGGCTCCTCTGCCATCCCCAGGCAGAGCTCAGTGCCCTCTCATGGATGGCAGCAGCCTTTTCTCTTCTTCCTTGCCCATCCGTCATGCAGAATCTGTACCCCATTTGCTACAGTACAGAGCTGAGAATCAACCCACCGTGTCTCTGTGAACCAAACAAGACCCTCGGCCTGCAAAGGCACAGAGATTTGGAGTTCGCTGAGTGAATGTTTGTGGTCCTCTCATTAGTGTAAGGATTCTTCAGAAAGCATCCCCTTCCAGAAGCATGCTTTGATTTAGCCTGTCTGGGTCTTGCATCTACACTGTGGTACTGATGTTCAGGGCCTTGCTCAGAATCAGCAGCCTGCATGAAAGGAAAAGCTCTGTGGTTTTCTCTTGATTTGTCCCGTTTATTTCCCATGCTACCCGCACTGGTCTACAGGCACTTTAGGGCAGCAGTAGGTTGGGGTTACCCCCAGAGGGTACACAGTAAGATTTAGGACGGGGTATTGGCAACAAGACTTTCTCTGAGGAATCCTCACACAATCCTATAGAACAACTCAGAGGCTTTCCATTCAATCTCCAACAGCAACAATATCCCTCAGCCCTTCTCTGTCACATCCAATTCCCCACCCTTCCCCATTTGGACCTGGTTTAAAGCCCTATAATCAATCAGTGCAGGAGCATTTCAGATGGGGTCATGGAGGAGGCAGACTGCCATTCTTGGGGTGGCCATTTTCCCAGGAGGGCATGGTGGGAGGGCTTTGTCCCATCTGGTTCCACCAACACTTGCATCCACCCAGCAGAAGGCTGTGCCCTCTGTGTCCCACTTGAACTCTGCATGGAGCTTACAGTTGGCAGTGACATGGCTGAGAAGCTCTGGGCATGGATTAAGGGACAGGGAATTAATGTGCCTTCCTAACTTCCTCCCTGCATGCCTTAGCAACTTCCTTGTAATCTCCCCAAGTACCCAGCCCCTTCTTCCAGAGGACGGAGATTCTCTTTTTCTTCCTGAGTCTCAATAGTTTTTCCCAGTTCATCTGCACTGGTCTTCTTCCCCTATGGCTCACCTTATGGCATTCAGGGACAGCCTGATCTCGTGCCTTTAAGATTTCCATCTTGAGGAGTGTCCAGGCTTCCTGGACCCCTTTACCCATAAGGAGCGACTCCCAAGGGACCTGTGCTACAAGTGTCCTGAACAGGTCAAAGTCCGCCCTCTAGAAGTTCAGGATAGTAGTTTTGCTAGTCACCCTTCTGACATCTCCAAGAATAGAGAATTCTACCATTTCATGGCCACTCTGCCCAAGACAGTCCCCAACCTTCTCAACTCCTACCAGTCCTTCACTGTTAGTGAAGAGCAGGTCTAGCAAGGAACCACCCCTGGTAGGACTTCATACCAGCTGTGTAAGGAAGCTGTCTTGCATGCAATCTATAAACCTCTTGGACTGATTCCTCTGCTATTTATTATATTCCCAGCATATATCAGAGAAGTTGTAGTCTCCCAAGAAAATGAGTGCTGGCAATCTTGCGACTTCAGTAAGCTGCTCATAGAATGCCTCACCCATCAATTAGGCGGTCTATAAGAAACCTTTAGCAAGATGTCACACTTACAGGCCTTTCCCCCGATCCTTACAAACATGCACTTCATTCTGAAGCCCAAGCTCTTCAACATCAAAACTCTCTTTAATATAAAGGGCCACACCACCACCCTTCCTTCCTCCTCTATCCCTTCTGAAGAGCTTGTAACCATCCATCACAGCACTCCAGTCATGGCAGTGGTCCCACCATGGGTCGGTAATAGCAACTAGGTCATGGTTTGTCAGATGCACAGTTGCTTCCAGCTCCTCTTGCTTGTTGACCAAGCTGCGTGCGTTGGTGTAGACGCACTTCAGCTGAGGCATCTGCCTCTCTCCCAGCTCAAACAGCATTTCCCTAGGCTTATCTCTGGTAAGCCCTGTTTTGTCCACTCCCCCATCGTAGCTAGTTTAAAGCTCTTTCGATAAGCCCCGCTACCGTCTATGCTAGGATTCACTTCCCCCTTTGAGACAGTTGGGTTCCATTCATGGATAACAGACCATGGGCCAAGTAAACTGTCCTGTGATCAAAGAACTCAAAGTTTCTGGCTCAGTACCAACCTCTGAGACAATTGTTCATTGCTTTGCTTTCCAAGCCTGCTCTGTGTCCCTCACTGCCACTGAAGGTATAGAACAAAAAATCACTTGATCTCCCACTTTGTGAACTAAATGGCCTAAATTCCTGAAATCTCTTTTTATAGTTTGTAGTCTTATCTAAGAAATTTCATCACTGCCCACCTAAACTATGAGTAGTGGAAAATAATCAGTGGACCTAACCAGCATTGGGAGTTTCCTCATTATGTCCCTGACCTGAAACCAAGAAGGCAGCAGACTTACTGACAACTGGGGTCCAGTCTGCAAATGGGGCCCTCTATTCCTCTGAGAAGGGAGTCACCCACCACGGCCACCCTTCATTCTTTCATGGCAGAGGAAGTCACAAGGCTTGGTAGTGACTGCCTTGCATTAGGTTTCCTCCTAGGCAGATCCTCCATTGCCTCCCCATTCTTATCTCCTTCAGATTTCAGAGTGTCAAACCTGTTGCTTAGATGGATCAGGGGTCGAGGGCTAGGCAGGCATGGGGGGGCTCCTGTGATGTTGAGTTGGGACTCTCTTCCAACCCTTCTCATCAGTCAGGTCTGTCTGACTGTGACAGGGCAGGGAGTCAACCACTTTTCTGGGGGTATCTGCCTGGCAGCCTTCCCTCGGGGATGCCAGCAAGTCACTCCACCAGCCCATCTCCCGATCACACTCCCTGATGGTAAACTGTGAGTAAAACCTTGAGTAAAGTGAGAGTTCACCTAGACAAAAGTATGAGTAGAAACATGGACTGACGTGAGGGTAAACCCAGAGTAAACCCAGGATCCCATCCATTGGGCATGCACAGCCTCTGAGGGCAACTTTTTCCAGTGTTGCTGTGTAAAAATATAGGTTCCTCACATCTAACCTATGTCTCCCCTTTTTAATTTAAATCCGTTTCCATTTGTCCTGTTATCAACAGACCATCCCATCCTTATTCTAGCGTTAGGCATCTCATCCTCAGATGGAAACCCTGGGGCTGAATTGGGATCAGTTTTTCAAAGAACCACAGGAGCTACAAGTTCACCTAGCTGAGTTCAGATGTGCACAGTGAGGTGTCTGTGTGTGAGTCCCTCATCTGAATCCTTGGTTTTTATTCCACAGGGACTGCACTACTCATACACAGTCTCTCAGTGATGCCCAAGGTGCCTTGGGTGATCCTAGTTTTGTGCTAGTGCTTGTAAACTGTGACGGAAAATCTATGAGATAGACACCTCCTTCTGGAGCATCAGCTGAGGGCCAGAAGGGAGGTATTCTTGGCCATCCTAAATACCACCTCAGCCACGTGCTTAGGGCACCCATTGTGTCTTTTGCACCTGACCCCATGGAGTATGTAGTGATATTCAGCTTATCAAAAGGATGAGCTCAGAACAGAAGAGGCAGATCTTCCTCTCTGCTCCATCTGTGGCATAGTCTGGATTTCAAGGCATTGCAAAGCTATGGCACATCTACGTTCTTGCACTGATGACACTTTAGCATGCTCTGGGCTCGCATTTCAATGGCATCTAATAAATCT
Organism: Coturnix japonica; assembly: GCF_054131305.1. NCBI lineage: Eukaryota > Metazoa > Chordata > Aves > Galliformes > Phasianidae > Coturnix > Coturnix japonica. The sequence continues at coordinate 3,555,006 of NW_028188947.1, forward strand.
AGGGTCATACCTGTTGACAGGAAGCTGGCAAATGTTGTCTCATTGTAAGGAAGAGCAAGAAAGATGACACGGGCAACTATGGACCTGTCAGTCTCACTACAGTGCTTGGTAAAATTATGGAGAAAATGATGGTGGGAGTTATGGAAAAACAACTGAAGGACAGGTCACAGACAACACAAGATACAGAGGGGAAGGTCCTATTTAATTTCAGGTCTTTTTATGACACCTTTATCCATTGAGCTGAACAAGGGAAGGCAGTTGATGTAATCCTTGAGGATTTCAGTAGAGCTTTTGATACTATTTCTCCAGCACCCTTCTGGACAGAAATTCCTGCATACAGCTAGACAGAAACAAAACGTGGTGTGTTGTAATACAAGAAGAATTTTACAGAGCAGCAGCCATGGATTGAGATAAGGAGTTCACAGAGCAGCAGCTGCGGAGCAGGATAAACAGCATGAGAACAAAGGACATCTCTAGGAAAAGAATGAATGGCTCGTGGCTTTGAAGGGGGGTTATAGGGTTGTTATTGCAGTAGCTTTCCTCCAATTAGCGTGTGTGATTTTTGGACACCCTTGTCTGTCTCCTATAAAAGTCTGGCTTTCGGGCAATAAATTGATGCAGCTATATGTAACTACATTGGTGTTTCTCTGTTTGACCCAGCACGCTGACATTTTGCCTTTCAGGTTCACCAGCAGTGGTGGGTGAGCAGTTGGCCAGTAGTTCTGTCCCAAAGGATTATAGTCAGTGGGTTCCATTGGGCTGGTAGATGGTCACTGTCAGAGCTCCCCAGGGTTCCATTTTAGGGCCACTTTCCTTTCATGTTTATGCAGATGACTTGCATGCAGGACTAGAAGATGTTCTGAGCAAGTTTGCTGATGAGACCAGATGAGGAGGTGTTGTTGCCTCCACTGAGGGTGGAGAGGACTTGCAGAGAGATGTGGACAAGTCAGAGAAGTGGGTACCAGTTGGTACTAAGCACCAAGTGCATAAAGTATAACAAGAACAAGTGCCTGATTGTGCACCTGGGTATGGGCAACCCTGGACATAAACACTGTCTGTATATTGGACACATGAGAGACGTCTGACTGAAAAGGATTGGGGGTCTTGCTCAACATAAAATTTTAAGTGAGTCAGCAGTGTGCCCAGCCAGCCAAGAAGGCCAACAGTCCCCTAAAGTGCATCAAGCAATTTATTGCCAGCTGGGTGGGAGAAAGGTTTGTCCCTCTTTGCTCTGCATTGCTACTGCCTCACCTGGAGCACTGGGTGCACTTCTGGGCAATGCAGAACATAAAGAACATCAAACTATGGGAGAGTGTGCACAGGAGGGCACTGGAACTGAGAGATCTGAAGTTCAGAGTTTCACTGGGATTGACTGCTTGTTCAGACTGGGCCCTTCTCACACCCCACATCCTGTGATGAGACACAGGGCACATGTGGGATATGAACTTTAACAGCATCCTTGCACCACATGCAAATGCTTTTCCCAGTGCTTCAGTGTTCCACCACCCATTGCTTTCAACATAGTTTTCAACACCCCATTGTATCTTTTAATTTTACCAGAAGCTGGTGCATGGTAGGGGATATGATAAATCCACTCAATGCCATGAACTTTGGCCCAAGTATTTATTAAGGGAATTTTTGAAATGTGTCCCATTATGAGACTCAGTTCTTTCTGAGGTGTCATGTCTCTATAGGACTTGTTTCTAACAACCCAATATTGTGTTTCTGGCAGTAGCATGGGGTACTGCGTATGTTTCAAGCCACCCAGTGGTTGCTTCCACCATGGTAAGCACAAAACGCTTATCATTATGAGATCCTGGCAAGGTGACATCATTCACCTGTCACTCCTCCCCATATTTATACTTTTGCCTTGGCCTTCCCCCCAGAGAGGCTTCATATTCTTGGCTTGTTTAATTATGGCACATGATTCACAGTCATGAATAACCAGTGCAATAGCATCCATAGTTAAGTCCACCCCTCAGTCTCTAGCCCAATTATATGTTATGTCCATTCCTTGATGGCCTGAGGTCTCATGGAACCATCAAGCTTGAAATAATTCACTCTTGTTCTGCCAGTCCAAGTCTATTTGAGCCACCTCAATTCTGGCAGCTCGACCTACCTGATGGTTGTTTTGTTGTTCTGCAATAGCCCGACTCTTGGGCAAGTGTGCATCCACGTGACACACCTTTACAATCATATCTTTTTTTTGAGCAGTTATGTTTTTCTACAGTTCAGCAGCCCAAATAGGTTTACACCTCCGTTGCCAGTTATTTTGTTCCCACTGCTGTAACAACCCCCATAAGGCATTTGCCACCATCCATGAGTCAGTATAAAGATAAAGCATTGGCCACCTCTCCCGTTCAGCCACATCTAAGGTCAGCTGGACAGCTTTTACCTCTGCAAACTGACTTGATTCTCCTTTACCTTCAGTGGCCTCTGCGACCTGTCGTGTGGGGCTCCAAACAGCAGCTTTCCATCTCCGATGCTTCCCTACAATATGAAATGATCCATCAGTGAAAAGAGCATATTTCTTTTCATTTTCTGGTAGTTCGATGTATGGTGGGGCCGCTTTAGCACATGACACCTCTTCTCCTGGTGATGTTCCAAACTTTTTATCTTCAGTCCAGTTCATGATCACTTCTAAAATTCCTGGACGATTGAGGTTCCCCATCTGCGCTTGTTGTCTAATCAGTGCAATCCACTTGCTCCAGGTGGCATCGGTAGCATGATGGGTGGAGAGAACCTCCCCTTTCAACATCCGGTTCATCATTGACAGTCGAGGTGCCAGAAAGAGCTGCATTTCAGTACCAGCTACTTCGGAAGCAGCCCGAGCCCCCTCATACGCGGCTAAGATCTCCTTCTCAGTTGGAGTGTAGCACTCTTCAGACCCCTTGTACGCTCAGCTCCAGAATCCCAGGGGTCGGCCTTGGGTCCCTCCTGAGGCTCTTTGCCACAAACTCCAAGTGGGACCTTTCTCTCCAGCAGCAGTATAGAGGATGTTCTTTACATCCTGTCCAGTCCGTACTGGCCCCAGGTCCATGGCACAGGCTATCTCCTGTTTAATCTGTTCAAAAGCCTGCTGCTGCTCTGGGCCCTATGCAAAATCATTCTTCTTCTGCATCACCTGATAAAGGGGGCTTACAATGAGGCTGTAGTTTGGAATGTGCATCCTCCAAAAGCCCACTGCACCCAGGAAAGATTGTGTCTCTTTCTTGCTAGTTGGTGGAGACATGGCAGTGATTTTGTCAATCACTGTTGGGATGTGATGACATCCATCCTGCCACTTTATACCTAAGAACTGAATTTCCTGGGCAGGCCCTTTTACTTTGCTTCACTTAATAGCAAAACTGGCTCATAGAAGAATTTGAATTATTTGCTCTCCAGCACAGCAGCACTCAGTGGGGGTGTGACCTCATTCAGGCCACGGTAGTCTACTGTCAGCCTCCATTCTCCACTGGCTTTACGCACTGGCCATATGGAGCTGTTAAAAGGTGAGTGAGTTTTACTGATCACTCCCTGATTCTCCAACTGGCGAATCAAATCATGAATGGGGAGCAAGGAATCCCTGTTGGTGCGATACTGCCGTCTGTGCACTGTCTTTGTAGCAATCGGTACCTGCTGCTCTTTTATTTTTACTCGTAGCAGCCTCACAACAGACGGGTCCTCTGACAGGCCAGGCAAAACAGACAGCTGCTTAATGTTGTCCATATCTACAGCAGCGATTCCAAAGGCCCAGTGATACCCCTTAGTATCCTTGAAATGCCCTCTTCTGAGGTATCCTCAATACCAAGTATGAACGGAAACCCTGGACCACTCACATAGGATGTTTTTTCCAGTCTTTACCAGTGAGGCTTATTTCAGCCTCCAACACAGTCAATTCTTGAGAGATATCCAGAAATATGGATTGATTCTGTCCCTTCATGACTGGAGGGCATTAGGGTGCACTGTGCACCAGTATCCACCAGTGCCTTATATTTCTGTGGTTCTGATGTGCTAGGCCATCAAATCCACACAGTCCAATAAACTCTATTATCCCTTCCACTCCCTTGAATGAGGGCAGGGCCCCTCTATTGGTTACCTGTGATAACTGGAGCAGCCGTACTGGTGGTTGGACTGTTTTGTAGTTCCCTCACCCGTGCTCATAGTACAGGAGTAGGCTGGTCATGCCACTTCCTCGTGTCTTCTCTGTGGTCACGTAGGTAACACCACAAGGAAACACACAGTGCAATTTACTGTTGTTCCTTGCTCAATCTGGAAAGCGCTTGTGTCTAATAGCTGAGAATTTTAATGATACACATGAAGGCTTTATGGTCGTTAATTTCTTTACGATCTCTCGCCTTCAACTGAAGCAGCAGCTAGGCCAATTACCAAGTGACACCAAGGAGATGAAGTGGCAAAATGGCGATTTATTGAAACAGACACATCCTTATATAACCTACGCCTTTTTGTCTACACCCACTGTATTACACTAAGATTCTTCCAGAATATGGGGAAGGGACTGTCACATCACAACAAGCTACCGTCCCAGCTGTCCCAACAGCGAAGCAACCAGGTAACAAGAGATTCATTCTGGTGCCGTGTGAACTCCTTTCTTACGCCTTCGATTTCAGTCATCTTCAGGGATCGACAAACAGTAACAGAGATTTCCTCCTCATCACTCTCTTCTTCATGACACTTTTCCTTTTTCCTTTCTCGGTACTTATCCAGACCTGTCACCTGGATCTTCTGTTGCCTCCTCCTCCACTTCTTTTTTCCGTTCTAGACGTGAGGACACCCATTTCCATTTCTTGCCTTCCACAAGGGCAACTGATATTGTTACTGGTGCCTCCTGTGACTGATCAAAATTGACTTGGGGATTTCCCTTTTTGGCTAGAACCTCAGCTCGGAAATTCTCTCTTTTCGGAACAGTGTTATATAGAGCACGGTAAGCACAAGCCAAGCCCCAAATAAGTCATACCCCCTTAGATCTATCTAGGCTGCGCCATCCCTGACTCAAATACTGGCTTAGTTTCTCGGGATCCCACAGGTGTTCAAGAGTTAAATCCCATGACATTGCGGGCCCCCATGTGTTGGCGAACCTGAAGGCAAAAGTCAGCGTTCTAGGACAAACAACCACACACCAATATAGTTAAATATAGCTGTGTCCATCTATTGCCTGAAGAGCCGTACTTTTATAGCAAACAAACAAGGGTGTTCAAAAATCACACGTACTAATTGGAAGAAAGCTTCTGCAATAAGAACCCTAAAACCCCGCTTCAAAGCCACGAGCCTTTCACTCTTTTGCTAGAGGTGTCCTTGGTTCTCATGCTGTTTATCCTGCTCTGCAGCTGCTGCTCTGTAAAGTGCTTATCTTGATCCATGGCTGCTGCTCTGTAAAATTCTTCTTGTATTACAACAGAATGGCAGTTCCCTGGGGTCTCCAGCACACCCCCAGCCAGCTGGCAAATGCCACTGAGGACCTTTAGGAAAGACATGCCCTGGGTAGTGACAATGTTCACTGGACAACTGTGAGCCCCACAATGGGTCTCGTACCTGTGTGCCATCTTCTGAACACCAGTAGCACGGTGTAGATGCAAGGCCCAGCCAGGCAAAATCAAAACATGCTTCTGGAAGGGGATCCTTTCTGAAGAGTCGTTACACTAATGAGAGGACCACAAACATTCACTCAGCGAACTCCAAATCTCTGTGCCTTTGCAGGCCTAGGGTCTTGTTTGGTTCACAGAGACACGGTGGGTTGATTCTCAGCTCTGTACTGTAGCAAATGGGGTACAGATTCTGCATGACGGATGGGCAAGGAAGAAGAGAAAAGGCTGCTGCCATCCATGAGAGGGCACTGAGCTCTGCCTGGGGATGGCAGAGGAGCCAGCTGAGAACTGATGGAAAGGGCTCAGAGAGGAGAGCGGCAGATTCTGTTCCTTGCTTCCTGATCAGGAAGAACAAGAAGAGGGGACAGGCAGGAATCTGAGTTACAGCTGGGATGGAATTGTTTTCTTCAGACTGTCTGCTGTGGTGCAGTGTTTTGGTTCTAGGAGAAAACCATTGATAACACTCTGATGTTTACAGCTGCTGCTAAGCAGTGTTGTACAGAGCCAAGGCCATGGTCAGTGGAGGGCACATGGAGCTGGGAGGGAACAGAGTGAGGACAGCTGACTGATAGTGGCCAAAGGGACGTTCTCTATCAGCTGACAGCAAGCAGAAATTGTATTGAAAGGGGTGGGAGTTCATCTCAGTCTCTTCACTGCCCAGGGTCCAGCTGAGCATCAGTCTGGTGGTGCTGAGCAAGTGCTTGTGCATCAGTTGTTACATACAATTCCATATCAACGGATATATAGTGATAACTATTACTCCACTTCTTTTATCTCTCTTAGTAAACTGCTTTGTTACATCCCAGAAGTTGTACTCTTTTTCCCAGTTCTCATCCCCATCCCACTGGGAATTGGGCAGTGCACAAAGCACTGTGTGCTGCTGAGCCACATGTTGGGTTCAACAACCACTGTCATTTTGGTGCCTGATGTGAGGCTCCAAGGGTTGAGATAGCAGCACATCTGTCCAGAGCGGACAGGGCTTTGTGGGAGCTGGAGAAGTGCAGGCCATGGTGCTGATATGTGTGGATGTGCTCCCTATGTGTGGAGCTTGTTGAGTCTTCTCATGAAGCTTCACTGCACAGATCCTTACTTGGTGCTTGAATGCTGCATTAGGGTATTTATTTTGCTATGCTGTTTGACCTCAGTTTGTACCACGATAAAATTGGCAGCTGACAAAGTGAACTTTTGTGCACATTCAGCTCTGCGGTCATCTTTGGGTTTTGGAAGTAATATTGTCCATATGATTTGGAATTACACAATTTACATTGTCGCCTCTGTGAGTCCGGGGGTGTACTGGATATTGTGTTGAGGGACATGGTTTAGTGGGAGCTATAGGTAATAGGTGAACGGTTGGACTGGATGATCTTTTAGGCCTTTTCCAACCTTGGTAATTCTATGAATCTATGATTGAGGTTAAACAATTATTCAGGAATATCAGTGAGAGATCTGCCCCAAGGTGAGAAGGCTCTGCATGGCAGAGGGTGTGGGACGGTCTGGGCAGCTGCCTGGAGTGGTGGGCACCCCCAGGGCTTTGGAACTTCATCTCCGAGCAACTGCAGGATCCTGAGAAACTGGTAGAATATTGGAGACAGGTCTGCTGTGGCACTGGTAATCCTAAAAAGGCCCAAATGACTGCAGTGTGCCAGATCCAGAGAGCTGGATCTGCTGACAGTGCTGCAGCCTCTGCAACTCCTGGCACAGACCATGCAGCAGCTCCAAGTTTTTGCTACACATCCTGCAGTTGCTCCAAGCTCTGGGCAGATCCCTCTGTCACTCCACCCCTCATAATGAGCTCTGCAGTTACTCCTGCTATGGGTCCTGTAGCTGTTCCAAGTATGGTAATAAGAAAATGGTACAAATTCCTCCCAAGGGCAGAAGTACAGCCCTGCGGTGGCTCCAACCCCTCCAATGAGCCCAGTGGCTGCTCCAACATAGTCACAGGTCCTGTGGTGGTTCCAGCTCTGGCAATGAACTCTGAGGTCACTTCAACTCCTGCAACAGCCCAACAGCCACTTCAGCTCCTACAGTGAACCCTGTGGCTGTTAAAACCCCTGCAACTAATCCTGGACTTGCAGACAGATGCGCATAGGGATTAGTTCATATATGTTTGCAACTGCATATGTTGTATATGTGTGAAAATACACTAAATATATTATATATGTATAAATACATTTGTCATAATTATTATCCTTTTCTTTTTCTCTTTGTCTCAACCCATAAACCTTAAACCACAGCACTGCCTTGAGATGCTTACGGATCTCCTTGGGACTATTCAATCTGATCTGGTCACACAGTGAAGAGCACCTGAAGATCTCAAGGTTTTCTCAGGGAGCAGCTCCTGAGGTATATTCCTTACACCAGCTTTGGAAGAGGCCTCCCTCCAGTTCTCTGGTCCTGCTCTAAAGGGGCCCTCTTGTTATGGCAGTGCCAGCAAGGAGACCAGCTCTGACAGACCTGTTCATATTGCCGGCTACTGACTGCAGCCCTGGATTGCTGCTGTAGAGGCAACAGGACTGTTGTGAGACACACAAGACCTTCAGGACTGCACAAATGAGAGGACTCAAGAGCACTGCAGCACTGGTAAGAGCACATGAATGAAAAGAGCACGTTGAGCTGCTGTCTGTGGCTGTACCTCCCCAAATCCAGGCAAAGTAGGAAGAAAGAAAATCTAAGTAAGTCTATTTTGAAAGCTTTTTAGGTATCTTATAACATATTCAGGGAATCTGGTTCCATGTTTACATGAGTTCTTGGAGTGAGAAAATGGAAATTAGGTAGGAAAGAATTTAAATACATTTTTATTTATAAGTTCAATAACATTTTTTTTTTGCACATTCCTATATCTCACATAATCAAACAGACAAAGATGCATAAAACATAAAGAACCACCACTGGGAATCCTATTGAGGAAGTTGTGCATTTTATTGTAGCTGGAATAGTGCTTATTGCAACACCTTCCTGAAAGCGTGCTTGATCTCCCTGTTCCTCATGCTGTAGATAATAGGGTTTAGTGTTGGAGGAACCACTGCATACAGAAGTGCCACTGTCAGATCCAGGAGTGGGGAGGAAATGGACGGGGGCTTCAGGTAGGCAAAAGCACCAGTGCTGAGAAACAGGGAGACCACAGCCAGGTGAGGGAGGCACATGGAGAAGGCTTTGTGCCGTCCCTGCTCAGAGGGCATCCTCAGCACAGCCATGAAGATGTGCACATAGGACACAACTATGAAAACAAAGCAACCAAAGCCTAAACTGACACCAAAAAAGAGAAATACAAATTCCATGAGGTAGGAGCCAGAGCAGGAGAGCTTGAGGATCTGTGGGATTTCACAGAAAAACTGGTTGACAACATTGCCTTGGCAGAGAGGCAGTGAAAACGTACTGGCAGTGTGCAGCAGGGAATAGAGAACCCCAGTGCCCCAGGAAGCTGCTGCCATGGTGGCACAAGCTCTGCTGTCCATCAAGGTCCCATAGTGCAGGGGCTTGCAGATGGCAACGTAGCGGTCATAGGACATGATGGTGAGAAGGGAATACTCTGCTGAGAGGAAGAAGGAAAAGAAAAAGAGCTGTGCAGCACATCCTGTGTAGGAGATGGCCCTGGTGTCCCAGAGGGCGTTGGCCATGGCTTTGGGGAGAGTGGTGGAGATGCAGCCCAGGTCGAGGAGGGCCAGGTTGAGGAGGAAGAAGTACATGGGGGTGTGCAGGCGGCGGTCGCAGGCTACGGCTGTGCTGATGAGGCCGTTGCCCAGGAGGGCAGCCAGGTAGATGCCCAGGAAGAGCCAGAAGTGCAGGAGCTGCAGCTGCCGCGTGTCTGCCAACGGCAGCAGGAGGAACTCGCTGATGGAGCTGCTGTTGGACATCTGCTGTTGTTGGGCTTGGAGTCCTGCTCAGAGTGCAGAAGATAATGACAAGTCCAGACCATTCTCAGACACACTCCTCCTGCTATAATATGAAATGTTTTTATTCTCTTACAACAGTGTACATTTAGCACCATTACTTGCATTTAATTTCATGTATTTCAGCATTCCTTAAGCAGAAGCAGCATATGGAGCTCTAACCTTCCTTTTATTTTCTTATGCCTTCTCCCTGGATATTTTCATCTGTTTCATGTCTCATATCTTTACCCCAAGTGCTCTTAGAGCCCCCTACCCGAGCTTCTGTGGCATTCAGTTTCAGTTAGAAAATGCTGCCTGTTTGTAGGATAAGTGAATTATTCATGCCTACAGAAAATGATGATAATTCCATCCTTCGAGAAAGGGGAGACTGAAAGCACATCATGTGTGAGTGTTCACAAAACAAGCAATTGATTGATGAAAAATTCTCAGAACTCTTATTGCCCCTTTTAGATTTCTGACTCCAAACCTCTTTGCCTCAGAACAGGAAATGGAAACCCCCTGCCTTGGCTCTCCTCTTGCAAAGTGCCCTCAGAAACATTCCGTTGTGCAGTGGAGTTGTGATCCCCTGCCCCAGGCAGCAGCTGTGGCAGCACAAGTCCTGCCGGGGGGCTCCTTCCCCCCACACGTCTCCCCGCAGCGCCCTGGGCAGCTCCCCGGGCAGGCTGAGTGCTGAGCCTGGCAGGCGGCAGAGTCCCATACCCGGCACACAGCCCCTGGGGCACAGCAGGGACCCTGCTCTGCAGGACAGCCCTGGGCACCCGCCTGCAGCCCCGGCTGCACAGCCTGCAGCCGTGCTGGGACATGCAGCCCTCAGGGCTGTGATTTCATACTGCAGTATGGAAGCCCTCAGCTGGAGCAGAAGGCTTTTTCCCCAGTAAAGAAACATGCAGTGCCTGCATCCAGATCTCCTATGGGATGTCCCAAATTAAGTTGACCCTCTATGAAAAGCAGCTCATGGTCTGCAGTGAGACTTACCCTGTCATGGTCTGTGAGCAATGCTCCTGCAGTGAGCTCACAGCCCGCTCACACCACACACATCCTGCAAGCTCTCTTCAGTTTCTCTCCTCTCCTTCTGTCACCTGCAGGCTGTGCTGTGCACAAGAGCTGCTCCTGGGCACAGCTGTCTCTCTGCAGCCCTGCACACTTTTATGAGCTCCCTGTGTCCCAGGAGCCTGGACAGGCAAGCAGCAGATTATGTCATTTTTATCTTTCCGACTTGTCTCCCCTGACATGTCCCTGGGTCCTCATGGCCAACAGCTCCTGAAAGACAACAGCATCATGACTGTGCTTTGAAATTCGCTCAATTAACCACCACATGTCCAGTGGTCAGTGACTGATTGGAGACATATGGGGAGTGCTCCCAGAGATCGTTTGATGAAACAATAAGGGCAACCAGACAAGGAAGGCAAGGTTTGGACTTTCCCTGTGCAGGGCAGTGATCCAGCTGAGGCAGTGCAGGAGTCTCATCCCTTGACAGAAATCCTGGAGCTGAAATGGGATTCAGCTCCCTACACACCCACAGGAGCTGGGATTCCTCTGGTTCAGTTCAGAAGAGCACAAGGAGTTGCCTGCATGTGAGCTCCTGCTCTGAGTCCTCGGACCTTCAGCTGGGAGGCAGCTGCTCACACACAGACACTGGGTGATGCCCAAGGTGCCTGGGCTGCTCCTGATGTGTGCCAGTGCTTGTAAACCATGTGGGAAATCCCTGAGATAGACAGCTCCTTCCTGGGCATCAGCCGAGGGCCAGAGAGGGGATAGCACTGGCTGTCTGGTGAATTCACTCACAGCTGCAAGAGCAGCACAGGGCCTTCAGGAAAGCCATGCCCATGGTGTGACCATGTTGCTGTGTCAACTCCAAGGCCCACGATCAGTCTAATGTTTGTGTGCCACCTTCTGCACACTGATACCATAGATTAGCTATCCAGTCAGGCTATGTCCAGTGATGCTTTCCAATTAGGATGTTTACTTCTGTGGTTTTGCACTAATGCAAACACCAACACACAAGAAGCTAGAAATCTTGATAGAGCTGCAGGCCTGAGCTCCTGTTTGGACCATGGGGACACAGTTTAATGGCTTCCACAACTGCACTGTAGCACAAGGGGGATACCGAGTCTTTAGGATGGATGGGCGAGGAGATAAAGAAGGGTGAATGCCCTCTGTGAGAGTGCACTGAGCTCTGCCTGGGGATGGAAGAGCAGACAGGTCAGAGCTAATGGAAATGGCAAACAGAGGAGACCATCAGTGTCTTTTCCTGTCTTCCTGATCAGGGAGAGTAAATGGAAGGTGCCCTCTGCAGACAGATGGGAATCTGATGTTGTCTGTCCCTTGTCCTATTTGGTGGCCTTTGTCACTCCATTATCTGCAGCAGGGACAGCACAGCAGGGCATGTGGCATCCAGCAGATCCCTGGAGAGCACAGATGGCAGCTTCTTGACCAAGCAGTGGAGGAACCAAAGAGGAGAGGTGCTCTGCTGGATCTCATACTCTCCGGCATGGAAGGACTTGTGGGAACTGCGAAGGTGAAAGGGGCATCAGGCCACGTGCAAGATGCAAATGTATCTCTTTTTATTTATTTTGAGGCTGTAAGCTTAATAGTTGATCATAAATGTCAATAAAACTGAAACAAATAATTGAAGACAAAGATGGAAATCATTGAAATTGTGTTAACCCTTCTCAACATGAAAAATTCTCATGAGTCTTGTTCCATTTTAAGTTGTAAATATGAATCTTTGAGGTGATTTGATGTCTTTTTTTTTCTTTTACTGAAACTACAATGTTTTCCAGAACTGTGTTCGCTGGACACAAATGTCTTCAGATTCAGAGACACAGACAGTGGTGCCAGTGCCAATGCCCTGTGACTATAGCCCAGTGCCCAGCACTACTCTTCCCTGCTGCCTATTTGATGTGTCTCATCCTCCAAGTTTTTTCAGCTCTCCTAAATAAATGGCCATGGTTAAGGGCATGTTTTCAGCAGGCCATTTGGGCACAAACTACTCCCACTGCCCTCCAGATTTCTCCATCCCTTGCTCTTTGTTCAGTCAGATACCTCCCAATTATCTGTCTGATTTCTGACTTTCAGGGGGATTACTGGAATTTGTTCCATCTCCCCAAAGTCTGAGAATCAGTGAGAATGTGTTAACCAGTCTCAATGTGTGAAATACTCACAAGTCCTGATCAATTTTAAGTTGATACCTCTCAACTACCTGGCTGATCTATCCCAGGAAGATTACTGGAATTTGCTCTATCTACCAGAGTCTGATGGCCTCTGTTGTCAACTACTTCACTGTGATTCAATCTATCCTATCCTACCTCAGAATAAATCATTTCTTTTAAAAGTATTCCATATGAAAGACAAACTTCAATAGATGCAGCTTGAACATGGCATGCAGTTGATCACTGTGTTTTACTGTTCATTCAATTGCATCACCTTTCTTTCCATTTGCTGGCCAGATAAAAAAGAGAAATCTTTCCTTTTCCATGTGTAGCTGGTTCTCTGAGGAAAGCCAGTGGGAGTTGGTGCAAAGCAGTTTTAACACTGAGCGGATGAATGCAGAGGAGAAGAGTGATGTGAAGAAAAGTGATGCAAGTCCCATAGGTCCATTGTGAGCAGAAATTGGGTGGGGAGGTTGAGAAGGACCTTTGTCAACACATTAACAGTACAGAACTCATTGGGACATCCTGGATTGGTATCAGTTGCACAGTGCTGCTTTAATGTCTTCTTTAAACCCAACTATAAATAAATAGACAATAAATTTATACTGGATTCTTTAAGCTCTCTCCAGATATCCCTCCTTTTTGCTGAACAAGTTCTGATAACCTGAAGAAGATAACAAGATGGCATAAGGCACAGGAGATTCTTTAGGTTATAATGGTCCCAGGGTGCATTTGATGCTGAGTTCATCAGCCTCTAGTGCAGAGAGAAGTTTGCACAAAGTGCTCAACAAGACAAAGTCAGAAGTAACAGTGAAGTTTCTTGGAGTATTAATGGGCCCGCTGAGGAACATTACCAAGTAAGCTTCCCAAGGGACTTGTTAGAGAAGATAACTGGAAGCCATGACTACAGGCAGGCAAAGGCACTGGCATGCTAAGAAACCTCTCCTTTGCCTTACAAAGCAGACAGGTCAAGCCCTGATTGCAAGACCAGTGGTAGAGAGGTCCTGTATGTCATGTTGGCTCTGGGCATTTCCTGGGGCAATGTGTTGGAATTTTGTATGATGTTAAATGAAAGACATGGGGACAGAAGATCCCAGGCTCTACATGTGGTGCAAGGACGCTGTGAGGTTCATGTCCCATATGAGACCTATGTTTCATTGCAGGATGTGAGCAGGGATGTGAGAAGGGCCCAGTCTGAACAAGCAGCCAATCCCTGTGAAACTCTGAACTTCAGATCTCTCGGTTTCAGTGCCCTCCTTTGCACATTCTCCCAGAGTTTGAAGTCCTTTATGTTCTGTGGTGCCCAGAACATAGTGAGGCAGTAGCAATGCAGAGCAGAGGGACAACCCTTTCCCTCACCCAGCTGGCAATAAGTTGCTTCATGCACTCCAGGGGACTGTGGTCTTTCCTGGCTGCCTTGGCACACTGCTGACTCACATTCAGTGTGATGCTGACCAGCACCCCAACCCTTTCCAGTCAGAATCCTCTCCAGTGTCCCATATCCAGTCAGTGTGTATGTCCAGCATTGCCCCTACCCAGGTGCACAATCAGGCACTTGTTCTTGTTATACTTTATGCACTTGGTGCTTAGTACCAACTGGTACCCACTTCTCTGACTTGTCCACATCTCTCTGCAAGTCCTCTCCACCCTCAGTGGAGGCAACAGCACCTCCTCATCTGGTCTCATCAGCAAACTTGCTCAGAACGTCTTCTAGTCCTGCATTCAAGTCATCTGCATAAACATGAAAGGAAAGTGGCCCCAAAATGGAACCCTGGGGACCCCGACAGTGACCATCTACCAGCCTGATGGAAAAAACTGACTATAATCCTTTGGGACTGACCTACTGGCCAACTGCTCACCCACCACATTGTTTTTCTGTCTAGCCATATGCAGAACATTCTGTCCAGAAGGTTGTTGTGAGAAACAGTATCAAAATCTCCACTGAAATCCTCAAGGATTACATCAACTGGCTTCCCTTGGTCAACTAAACGGATAACTGTGTCACCAAATGAGCTTAAATTAAAAAGGACCTTTGCCTCACAAACTTGTGTTGGCTGCGACCAATGACAGAATTGTCCTTCAGCTGTTTTTCCATAACTCCCACCATCATTTTCTCCATAATTTTACCAGGCTCTGGACTGACAGGTCCATAATTGCCCATGTCATCTTTCTTGCTCTTCCTTACAATGAGACAACATTTGCCAGCTTCCTGTCAGCTGGCATGACCCTAGACTTCTTTAGATGCAATTGAAATGACAGCCCAGAGCATACTAAGGCGTCATCATTGAAAGAAAGTAGATGTGCCATAGCTTTGCAATGTCTTGAACTCCAGAGTATGCCACAAATGGAGCAGAGGGGAAGATTTGCCTCTTCTGTAGTGAACTCATTCTTTTGGTAAGCAGAATAACACTACCTGATACATGGGGACTGTGTCTCTGCTCTGCTCTGCTCAGCTCACAGGGCAGAGGTTCAGGGTGTTGCTCTCATGTCAGTGCAGGTAAACTCACTTTAACCTTTTTTCTTCTGTAAATGCTTCCTCTGTTTGTATGCTCAGATACACTTCCACATTCCCTCAACTACACTTTCATATATCATTAACAATTACACTTTCTTATACCATCAAAACAGTTTGTCAAAACGTACAGTTCTTCAGTTCACATAAACTCCCTTAATACAGTCTGTATTCTTCAGTTATAAACACTGTGCCACAGAACCAGCACTGATTGAACCACCTCCCTCACACACTTCCTCGCAAGCAGTACATAGTATTACATAAATGGGTTGACATTCATTGGTCGGGTGGAATGTACACCTCTCCTCAGGACAATCTTACTAATCTACAGAGTACAAACTCCCGTCTTCTTACATACAAGCAGAAAGTACATATGAGTGGACACACAACACAGTCTTTCACTTTGTCCGTGTCTGGCCATTTCCCTCACAGGAGGAAGGAAACATGGATCGGGACTCGGCACTCACCCTGCAGCTGTTCTGTGTCTCACTCACACCACACTCACTCTGACATTTAGATCAAAAACCATGGTTTATTCATACTACACAATGCTGACAACGTTTTCTAGCTGGAATCTTAATAACACTCATACTCTGGTCGACCAGTTGCAAACGTTAATGTTTTTCCCAGAGTCGGCTTGACACACGGTACCAAACACTTAAAGCAGATGATAATATTGAACATACAACCTATAACCCCCGTGATTACAACTTGGAGAACCCAGGCTACCATTTGACAGGCTATCCACTATATCCCATACCCGTAGGAGAGACCAACCTAGGTCCCTCCTATTGTCACCCACCTGGGAGAGAGTACTTGTTCTTGTTTCCATTCATATGACATACAGTTCCCTTTCATAGGAACTCACCCAAGGAGTCTTCCTACCCAGCTGGCAACCAAAGCCATGAGCTCACCTCCCTGGGAGCAGCACGTATGGCTGTAAACTGTGTAGGATGTCTCCTCAAGACATATGGGCTCCACTTACCATACACATACCTGGTCCACCTATGGGTGGTCCTTGTCTGTCCCTGCAGTGATCAGGTGAGGAAGGGAGTCCTTCAGAGAAATCTCAGGGTGCGCCAAAAGTGTCTCCCTCTCAGCTGGTCCTGCAGCGAACAGAGCTGGTCCCACCTGGGCCGCCAAATTGACTACAGGAATTGAACTCTATAACCTCTATAACTGATACAGTCTCCCATGACATACTTATACCAAAGCTGAGGAAGTATGGGATAGGTGATTGGACAGTGAAGTGGGTCGAGAACTGGCTGACTGGCAGAGTGCAGAGGGTTGTCGTTGGCGGTGCAGTGTCTGGCTGCAGGGCTGTAACTAGCGGCGTCCCCCAGGGGTCTGTGCTGGGTCCGGTCTTGTTCAACATCTTCATCAACGACCTTGATGAGGGGATAGTGACCACCCTCAGCAAGTTTGCTGATGACACGAAGTTGGGAGGATTGGCTGACACGCCTGAAGGCTGTGCTGCCATTCAGCGAGACCTGGACAGGCTGGAGAGCTGGGCAGTAAGACACCGGATGAGGTTTAACAAAAGCAAGTGTAGAGTCTTGCACCTGGGTAGAAATAATTGCATGCACCAGTACAGGCTGGGGGAAGAGCTGCTGGAGAGGAGCTCTGCTGAGAGGGATCTGGGCGTCCTGGTGGACGACAGATTAACCATGAGCCAGCAGTGTGCCCTTGTAGCCAAAAAAGCCAATGGCATCCTGGGGTGCATTAAAAAGAGCGTGTCCAGCAGGTCGAAGGAGGTGATCCTCCCCCTCTACTCTGCCCTGGTGAGGCCTCATCTGGAATATTGTGTCCAGTTCTGGGCTCCCCAGTACAAAAAAGACAGGGATCTCTTGGAAAGAGTCCAGTGGAGGACCACAAAGATGGTGAAGGGCCTGGAGCATCTCCCCTATGAGGAGAGACTTAGGGAACTGGGTCTGTTTAGCCTTGAGAAAAGAAGGCTGAGAGGGGACCTGATCCAGGTCTATAAATATTTGAGGTGTGGGGGGCAAAGAGGTGAGGCCAGACTCTTTTCAGCAGTGTGTGGAGGAGGGACAATGGGAAACAGACAGAAACTGCACCATAGGAAATTCTGCACTAATGTGTGCAATAACTTCTTTATGGTGAAAGTGACAGAGCACTGGAACAGGCTGCCTAGGGTGGTTGTGGAATCTCCTTCTCTGGAGATATTCAAGACCTGCCTGGATGCTGAGCTGTGCAACGTGGTGTAGGGAACCTGCTTTGGCAGGGGGACTGGACTCAGTGGTCTCTGGAGGTCCCTTCCAACCCCTACAATTCTGTGATTCTGTGAATATCATGGAGTTGTTTGGATGGGGAAAGACTACCCCTTTGAATGACCTTTTGTCAGGGCATGTCCTGGGATTCCTAGGATCCTCAAAATGCAGCACTGCTTCTGTCACTGAAAAATGGGGCCCTGTGTGGGACGGAGGGAGGGTCCATGAGTCCCTGGCCCACCTGACTGAGTATTTCCATGGTCTTAGCAAAGACATACTTACAACTTGAGAATGACAGTTAGCTGTGTTCATGGTGGCATGGCCACTTTTAATGGCCTTGAACTGTCTGAACATAACTGAAGAGGCTCAGGCTGATGCAAATCAGCTATTGAATGATAGTGTTGAAAAATTGGAAAGACAGGTGGCAGTTTTGATGGGAAAAAACCTAATTCAATCATTCTCCTATGGAAGATCAGTAACAACTGTCTGGAGGACCATGGGGCCCTGTACAAGGGAATCTGTATAAAATGGACTCTGTAAATGAAGGCACTAAAAGGTCAGATTTTGAGGTTCCATTTGGACTAGATCTATTTGAGATCTGACTGATTGTAACCCAAAAAAGAAAAAAAAAAAAAAAAAAAGCAGGATAGGCTGGTGGGAGTGCCCTGACCAGTATCCAACCCCCCAAACCCTGCTGCCCATAATACAGCAGCTGAACTGATGGATATAGTACAGTGGTTTAGACAGAAACCAAGAGAGCATGCCAGCATAGCTGCTCTGGTTATGGGACATGGAGGCAGAAAGCGCTGTGGTGAATGGACTGGAAATTTCAAAACTGACATCCATTACTACTCACCCTGCCCTCAGGCAAAGACTGTATGCTCTGTCCAACATAATGAGGATAGCCATTTGATCAGTGAATGATTTATGGCTGTGTGTCATATAACATGGCCAAATAAGAATGACATACCATTAAATATCAGCCTGTGGTCCTCTATGGAGGACTAACAAAATTATATTAGAGAATTAGGCATGAAAGAGGCAATCTATGAAGATGATTTTGAGAGCCCAGTCAATAAATTTTTCATCAGGAACGAGGGATCTCATCCTACAGCCATCACCTTTACATCAGTATGGGTCTATGTTATCCATACTGAACCCCCCAGTGGCCCTCAGGTGCTGTAATACAACAGGCTGCCCAATTGATGGGGAGACAAGAGTGCCTACGGCCAGATGCAGGCTCTGAATGGTGGTGGAAAGGTCTGAGAAAGGCAGAGAACCATCTGCTGCCATGACTTAGGCGTCCAGCCCCTAAGGTAATCCAGTCTGGACCCATTAGGGTCTTGAGACAACAAATGTTTAAAGACCAGATTAGAGCAGGAGTTCAGTTTAAAAAGATCGATGGACAGCATAATCAGGAAAAAATATCTGTTAAACAGGCCCAAGCACTGAGTATTTATAGTCCAACCTTTTCAGCCAAACTAGATGTGAATGTAACTCAAGAAGGGTCTGGATGGGGGCTCTGGCAGAGCCAGAGTTCTTTGTGAACCCCTATGAGGTTTTGGCCACAGGTTTGGCATGGAGCAGAATAAAGATACATCACAGTTGAAAAGCATTTATTGGCTACCTATTCTACACTACAGGTGGTAGAACCAGTAGCTCAGATTTCAGAGGTTATCGTTAAACAACAAGGCCAGTCCAGGGGTGGGTAAAAGATCTAACACACATCTCTATGATGGGGGTGGCCCAATCACAAGCAGTGGTGCGCTCAGTTGTTCTGCTTGCCTGCTCCTCAAGGAGTTAAGAGAAATCTATGCCTGTTGCGTGTTCGAGTGCATGCGCAATGCCATGTGGAGGGCTTATCACAATAAAGATTGGCGGATTTGCTGCGTAGACCGGTCAGAACTCAGATCTGCGTTGTGCTTCCTGTGGCACCAAACGCCCAACAGTGGCAGTTCCGTGTATTGGCCAGCAGGTGGCAGCAGAGACCACGGAAAGAACGTCTGCGGGACAGACCCTGGGGATCCGTTCTCTTTTGATTATAGGGGAAGAACACAAAGATGGAAGAGGAGGGAAGGGGGAAAAAAAAAAGAAAAAAAGAAAAAACCAAACCACAGCAAACAAATAAAAACTTCTCCAAACGTAGCAAACTTGAATGTCTGTCAATAAATAAATGAGTAATTGAATTGATGTCCGTTTCAGACAGTCCCCTGTAGAATCAGGGTAAGGGTTAGGATTAGAGTTACATTGCAGGTTAATGCTGTTATCTTTACAGCTCCTGTGAGGGTTGGGGTCTGGGTCAGGTGTTTAAAAAATGAAATGAAAAAAGAATTAAAAAAATATATTGAAAGCTTCAGATTTCCTTAATCTTTGTGGGAATCATATAATGTGCAACTCAGATCTACCTCTTCGTACCTCTTTTGTGGTGTAGGGAACCGGCTTTGGCAGGGGGACTGGACTCAGTGGTCTCTGGAGGTCCCTTCCAACCCCTACAATTCTGTGATTCTGTGAATATCATGGAGTTGTTTGGATGGGGAAAGACTACCCCTTTGAATGACCTTTTGTCAGGGCATGTCCTGGGATTCCTAGGATCCTCAAAATGCAGCACTGCTTCTGTCACTGAAAAATGGGGCCCTGTGTGGGACGGAGGGAGGGTCCATGAGTCCCTGGCCCACCTGACTGAGTATTTCCATGGTCTTAGCAAAGACATACTTACAACTTGAGAATGACAGTTAGCTGTGTTCATGGTGGCATGGCCACTTTTAATGGCCTTGAACTGTCTGAACATAACTGAAGAGGCTCAGGCTGATGCAAATCAGCTATTGAATGATAGTGTTGAAAAATTGGAAAGACAGGTGGCAGTTTTGATGGGAAAAAACCTAATTCAATCATTCTCCTATGGAAGATCAGTAACAACTGTCTGGAGGACCATGGGGCCCTGTACAAGGGAATCTGTATAAAATGGACTCTGTAAATGAAGGCACTAAAAGGTCAGATTTTGAGGTTCCATTTGGACTAGATCTATTTGAGATCTGACTGATTGTAACCCAAAAATGAAAAAAAAAAAAAAAAAAAATGCAGGATAGGCTGGTGGGAGTGCCCTGACCAGTGTCCACCCCCCAAACCCTGCTGCCCATAATACAGCAGCTGAACTGATGGATATAGTACAGTGGTTTAGACAGAAACCAAGAGAGCATGCCAGCATAGCTGCTCTGGTTATGGGACATGGAGGCAGAAAGTGCTATGGTGAATGGACTGGAAATTTCAAAACTGACATCCATTACTACTAACCCTGCCCTCAGGCAAAGACTTTATGCTCTTGTCTGGAGGGCTTATCGCAATAAAGATTGGCGGATTTGCTGCGTAGACCGGTCAGAACTCAGATCTGCGTTGTGCTTCCTGCGGCACCAAACGCCCAACAGTGGCAGTTCCGCTTATTGGCCAGCAGGTGGCAGCAGAGACCACGGAAAGAACGTCTGCGGGACAGACTCTGGGGATCCGTTCTTTTGATTATAGGGGAAGAACACAAAGATGGAAGAGGAGGGAAGGGGGAAAAAAAAAAGAAAAAAAAAAAATCAAACCACAGCAAACAAATAAAAACTTCTCCAAACGTAGCAAACGTGAATGTCTGTCAATAAATTAATGAGTAATTAAATTGATATCCCTATCCCGCCCCCCCCCCCCCCCCCCCCCAACTTCTGAGATGAAAAAAAACCACTTCTTTTAGAAGAAAACAGAGTAGTAACAACTTCTGTACCTACATTCACCACTCTGAGATCCTGTCTGGGTCTCCCAAGGCTTGTAAATAACCACTGGGTCGGTTCTGATGTCGCGCGATTTGTTGTCAGTTCTCTCATGGTTCTCCGGTCAGTTCTCCGGTGCCAGGATCTGCCACAGGGCATTCTGACCACGGGCATCATGTTTCTACGCTGCCGCCTGCATTTAACAGGCAATGGGACTGCCCAGCATGTGCAAGGCAGCACCTCTTTCACACCACCAGAATGTTTAAGGCTGTTGGGATTGTTGTTAGCGTCCCATTAACACTGAGGCTAGAGATACCCTTAGGATTGACATTACTATTAGCATTACTTTGATGGTGCCCTATCTGGGTCATTTCCAGGGGATGTCAGGAGTAAGGCACAGTGTCAGGAGAAAAAGAACAGACTCTGTTACTTTATAAACGTGATAATAGAGAGAGTTCATTGGAAAAAATACAACTCTTAAATAATGCAAAGCATGCTTCTGATTGGATGCAGGCATCATCTGGGCTCTGATTAATATTACTCTTAAGGTAAAGATTATTGTTACCATAATGATTTTTTTTTTGGCTTATGATCAGGGTTAAGGTTCCTTTTGCTACAAACTTCTAGCATCATTTTTGTTGTTGCATTTGGAGTTAGGGACGATTTTAGAATCAGGGTAAGGGTTAGGATTAGAGTTACATTGCTGGTTAATGCTGTTATCTTTACAGCTCCTGTGAGGGTTGGGGTCTGGGTCAGGTGTTTAAAAATGAAATGAAAAAAGAATTAAAAAAATATATTGAAAGCTTCAGATTTCCTTAATCTTTGTGGGAATCATATAATGTGCAACTCAGATCTACCTCTTCGTGCAGTGACTGCCTGTAAATTTGCTGGAGCCTAATATAATATGGCCTTGTGCTTTCCACTAACTCACCTTCATTTCATTTTCATTACATTTGCTTGGTAGTCAGATTTTGGTGTGTGGATATTTTAAAACAATCTAACTGACATTAGCAAAAAATTAAAAATAAAATTAAAAAAAATGCACAACAGCATCGTATCAATTTTTATAGATAAGATAAAGAAGAGCAGTTTCCCTTAGTTTTCTGTGCCTCTTTACTTTCTTACCCTCTCCCCTTGTGTGAGAAACTCTCAAAGTCAAAGATTTCTAGTTAGGCAAAGATGGCAGCGATAGCAGCAGTGCTTATTCATTATTGCAATACTGCGCGCACATCCCCTATTGGCAAGGGAGAAACTGCACACCAGTCAGTGAAATCAATTCTGTTCTGTGCCCTAAACCCACTGCAGGTGATGCTCTCATGGCTCTCATTGGTTGAGCATCTCAGGCTCACAGACTCCTCGAGACTGTGGCTAGGATTCATTTCCATAGAAGGTCAATTACCAACCTCTTGTTTTTAGGTCTGCCTTGTACTTTTCTGCGGACAGAGAAGGGCAATGTTTCCAAAAGTCAGTACATTCATTCTGTCCTGTGCTGGGCTCTACCCACCCT
The DNA here is from genome assembly GCF_054131305.1 of Coturnix japonica. Lineage (NCBI taxonomy): Eukaryota > Metazoa > Chordata > Aves > Galliformes > Phasianidae > Coturnix > Coturnix japonica. The sequence continues at coordinate 3,577,623 of NW_028188947.1, forward strand.
GTATTTATCTTGTGCTTGTCTCAATTCTCCCCATGTCAGAATGCCCCCAGTCTGAACTTAATTCTGTTCAGCAACTTTCTTGGTGGAAAAACTACTTATACAGCTGTTTTACAAGAGGGTTATACATTCAGTTAGGGCCTACACTATGTACTGAAAATACTGGAAACTTCCACTGCAAAAACACAATCTACCTCTCCCATCTGTGCAGCCTTGCAGACCCAGAGCATGCCAGGTTATTTCTGCTTTCATAGCATTTGCATGCTGTAGGGTGAGCACAAGGTTCTGCTGCTTGATTCTTCTGCAAGAGCTGCCTACCGGCAAATGGTTGCAGGGATGGAGGATGTGACAGAAAGCATTTGTCTCCACAAGAGCAGAGTTACATTCAGTGCAGAGTGTGAGAGTCAGCTTGGTGTGGAAAAGCACTGACACGCTGGGGATGATGCAGTGCTCACATGTCTAACACTCACAGACATTACTGTCAGAAGGATGGTGCTGTGTTGTGCTTCTACCTTTGGCAGCCCCTGGAGAAATGCTATGGCACACAGAACACCTTTGTATTGCACTGACTGCTGCCATGCAGCATGGATTTAACACACCAAATCCAGAGGAGCATGACTGCATCTAACTGCCCTGAGAAAAACTACTGTAGCTGAAGAGATGAGGAGGCAGCTGCTCATCTGCAGAACAAGCAGTACTGCCAGACATTGGGCCAGGTGAGCACCTCCTGCTGCAGCGTGATGATGACAGGGCTGGAGATGATCTGCAAAGCCAGCTTCAAAGTGGGAGATGTGAGCCAACATGGCAGGAGGACAGAGGTGTTAGGGAGCAGCCAAGGCATCAAAGAGTATCAAAAGGCTTTGAAAAGTATCACAAAGTGACAGCCAGGAAGACTGGGATATATCATGAGCAGCAACCTGGATGCTAGAGATTATTTGCTCCCATACAAAATGGTAGAGATCTTGCTGCAGACATCCCAAAGCCAGGCAAAATGGGAACCCAGAGCTCTGCCTGCACGAACCCCACAGCCATAGCATTGCAAGCTGAGCTGCCTTGCTGTTTGTTGCATTCATCCCAATCCCTGTGATTGAAGACTCAGAATGCAGTCGAGGCGATGACTGAGCATGAGAGTGACTTTATTCAATAAAAGACAGGAGGGCTTGAGAGGTCAAGGGTGAAGATGGGACTCCTCTTGTCAAGATGAGAGTGGCTCAGAGCTGGTGCTGCTGCCTGGTGCCTGGGACTGGCAGCCTGACTCTAAGTCCCCATCTAAGATGCTCAGCTTCACCTCACTGATGCTGCCCTGCTCCTGCATGGTGGTGCTGCTGCTGGGACACTCGGGCTGTGCTTGGGATGGGCAGCACTGCAAAGGCGCTGGGTCACAATCCAGGCAGGTGACTGCTGTGTCTGGCAGGCTCAGGAGCTTCAGCAGAGCCAGGAGATATGAGAGCATGAACGTGGATGAGCCCCTTGTGTCCATCACTGTTACCATGTGGAAGGCTGTCATCCGAATTGCAGCGATTCATGCTTAATAAGAACTCTCCATTGATGGAAAGACACTGCTTGGTTTGGATCTTAGGGGTTGACAAGGGCTCGAATGACCTAGGAAGGCATAGAAACACAAGGGTTAGTTTCAAACATTTGCAAGTTGAATCATGAAAGGTTGTTGATACTTGGTAATAGAGTGGCGGCAGGAAGAAGCAAGTAGGCTTGAAGCAGCATAGCCACTGTCTTGAAAGTGATCCTCATTCAGGTCCAGCTCGTGTGTTGTTTCACTGTAATCTGCTTCTTTGGGTCTACCTAGTGGGCAGCAACACTCGAGCTGTTACTGATATCATTGAAAAGAACTGGAGACAATTGTTCTATTCCTAAGAGCTTCAAGGTGCCTAGAAGCACAAATAGAAACCAGCAGTATTTCATCACTTCACCAAAAGGAAGGTCAAACACCTGAGCTGTGAAGAGCAGTTACAGAACCTATGCATAAGATCACACCAGACATACTTTGTTCTAACAACAGTTATGGCACATAGTCCATTTCCTTCAATATTCCCAAAATGAAATGATGTGGAGCATTACAGGGAAAGAAACACTGCACACAGACACTATGACCCTGATTAGACTCAAGCAGCAGACTTAAAACAAGTCAGAGTTTTTGATTCCAGGATATTTCAGGACCTATCGTGTGAAATTCAGTTACACAACAGTGCCTAGGTGCCTGCGTTTCAAGCAACTTTCAGATCACAGCCATGTAAAATAAAAACAAATTCAGTGCAGAAATAGCAAGCCTGTACCTTAATACTCATGAGATTATCCATTTTTTACTGCATTCTGACTAAGTTCTAAAACTTGCTCATCCCAGTTCACTTCAACAAGTTCCACCAATTCAAGCAACGCAGTTCTGAGATCCTGTGTATGTTGTGCAGATAGAATTGAACAGTGCAGAAATAGTCTCTGACAGCTTTAAGAGCTCCGTTCTGCTTACAAACTCTCAGTCCAAAACTATTCAGTTTTAAGGAAATGAACACCTGAAGCAGTTGGATCATCTGCCGCATTCTGCTTCTTGGCATCATGATTAGCACAAAGGGTTTTCTGCTGTCCTGCAGAGATGGAAAAAGTCCTGCTTACAAATGGACCAAGTTTCAGTGTACAGCAGAGTTTGTACCAGACTAATAAGCCACGTCATTCAATTCATTTGCTCAGGTTGTTATGCACTCCGAAAGGAAACAGAACTAACTGCTGGATTCTGAAGGCAATCTGTGGGGTCCTACATTACCTCCTGATTCTGGAAGAGGAAATTCTAATAGCAAATGCAGAACTTTGATCTTTGTAGACATGAGAAGAGCTGGCATTTAGGAACATTCATTTCAGGGAAATCAAATGATGTGTCTGTATTTTTACTACAGATAGTATAGGGAGCAGCCAGTTGAAGAACCAGATACAAAAAATCCAGACCATTGGCAAGAAAATACTTCTCCTTAAATTCTGTATGCTATCATGGTACAGAATTACGCTACAGTGCCACATAGGCCAACCAAGCGTAGAACCAATTCCACTAAATACTGGGAGACAAAGCAGCAAAAACAGGGACAATATTCAGCAGACAGGCCTTTCCACTCACAGCTCAGCATGTTCTGCCATCCGAAAAGCAAGGCCTCTTGTCAAGCTCAGCTATTTCCCTTCTCAGTGTATTCTAGCACCACTGATACCCACTGGTATCCTCCTGTAGAGTGCCATCATATTGTCATCATCCAAAGGGAAAACCCACACAGCAGAGCATACAGCACTACACCCATGCTCCAAATATCCGCCTGAAAAACAAAAAGACAAGCTTACAAACCTGAAGCACCTCAAATGGCTTCCTGACAGACTGGATTGTCTGCCCTTGCCAAAGCCCACATATAGCCCATGAAAAGCTGGCTCTTTCCCTCAGGAAAAAGAGCCTTATCGTCCCAGAGAAAGCATATAACCCTCATTCAATTGCCCTTTCACTCAGCTTAGAGCACTACTAAAACCAGCATCTTCACCTTAGCTCATCACACTGCTGCACTTCCTTTTACAAGGATTTCACTGGCAAAAATGAAATCAAAGCCGTCACAAGGGATTTAGCACAGTTACGTGTTACTGGCTACGAGAGCTGTCAGCACAGTCACCTGTCTGGCTTTGCTGCTGTTCTATTTATGTACAGGCACAACAAGGTTCAGACACCTCACAGTGCAGTTCTCACTTTGACTGTAAAGAAAAAGGAGGCTTGAAAAGCAGCGTGTGGAAAACAAAGAAACAAGAATTAGAACAACAGTGGGGCCATGGCACTTGAAGGAATTGCTCCGCCTTTAACAGCGATTCAAGAAGGATGAGGGCATTCCAAACCAGACCAGTTTGGACAGATTAACAACTGCAAGTAGTGGGTTCCAAAATTCCAGACATGAAATCAAAGCTGGAAAAACTCTTCACATTTTCATCTCTCAATTTTTAGTACATTGTGCATTACAACGGAAACAATTCTTCACATACAACTTGGAAGCTAAAGACAAGTCTGACAAAACAGACTGCACAAAAATGATGGATAATTAACAGAGCAAATTGCTCTTTCAAAAACTTAGTAATAGAAAGAGATCTCTGAAGTTGCTGTTCTGTAGAGCCCCAAAGCAGTCGCTTGAGGCAGTTCAGGATTAGCCAGAGACAAACCAGCCAGCTGTGTGAACTGAGACCAATTGCACTTCTTCTATTTTACTTTCATTCTATGTGACCTCACTAAGCAAATATTGTCTAAGACCATGAGTATCACATAAATGTGCAGATCTCAAGCTGCTCACTTATCTAGTACCCTTGGCATGATGCTTTATTTTCCTCAGCTATTCATCTAGTTTGTGCCTGTTGATTGTGCAACAACAGCCTGTTGGTCTCGATTACCTGTAAGAGGCTTTAAATTTGGCCAGGAAAAATCATTTGAGGATAAGTAATTATCTGGGACTCAGTAAGGCAGTCTTCCCATGCTTTCATAACAGCCGAGATACACACACACACAAACTCATGGAACCCCACTGCTTTGCACAATCCTGTGCACACTCACATGTGTCATGCACTGATTTCCCAGCCAGTCCTCATGGGGTCTATTACTTAGGACAGGAGTGCAGGGGAGCAGCCAGAAGCTGTTTGCATTCCCTGCTGTCTGCTGGGCAGCTTTGCTGGAGATGCTTGGGTTGCTTTGCTTTTCCTTGGGAGGTGGGAAGGAGCTTTGGGTTGGAGGCACATCCCGTGCCAGAGCATCTCGATGGCACGTGTGTGGCACTGATCTGCAGCAGATGAAGGGGAGGAGGTCCCAGCACAGCCCTGCACCATGCTCTGCCACACTGGGCAGCTTGTTCCTGGCTCAGCAGCGTCATCAGACAAGAAGCAGGGAAGGAAATCAAGGATGGGGGGTACCATCAAACGCAGTTAGTGCATGCCTGTGCAAGACAAACAGACCCAGAGCTTGCGGGTTATTCCTGCTTTTGTAGCATTTGTGTGCTGTAGCTGAGCAAAAGGTTCTGCTGCTTGAATCTTCTTCTGCAAGAGCCACCTACCGGTAAATGTCTGCAGGGATGGAGGATGTGACAGAAAGCATTTGTCTCCATGACAGCGTAGTTACACTTGGTCTAGAGAGTGAGAGAGGCAGGCAGCACTGCCTGATGTTGGTCAGGGCGAGCTCCTCCTGCTGCAGCGCGATGATGGCAGGGCTAGAGATGATCTGCAGGGACAGCTCACAGGTGGGAGCTAGGAATGGACACGGCGGGAGGACAGAGGTGTTAGGGAGCAGCCACGGCATCAAAGAGCATCAAAAGGCCCTGAAAAGCATCACAGCCACAGCCAGGAAGCTTGGGGTTTTCATGAGCAGCATCCAGGATGCTAGAGACTATTTGCTGCCATACACAACGGCAGCAGAGCTCTCGCTGCAGGCATCCCAAAATCAGGCAAAATGGGAACACACCCAGAGCTCGGCCGCACAAACCCCACAGCCAGAGTGTTGTAAGCTGAGCTGCCTTGCAGTTTCTTGCACTCATCCCAATCTCTGCGAATGAAAACTCGGAATTCAGTCAAGGCATTGATTGAGCACGAGCGTGCCTTTATTCAATAGGAGAAAGGAGGGGGTGTGAGGTCTGGAGGAAAGATGGGACTCATCCTCTCTTGTAATCATGAGAGCTGCTCAGAGACCGTGCTGTTGCCCGGAGCCTGGGACTCGTGTCCTGATTCTGTGCCCCCCTGCGAGATGCTCAGCTTCTCCTCGGTGATGCTGACCTGAGCCTGCATGGTGGTGCTGCTGTCGGGGCACTCAGGCTGTGCTTGGGCTGGGCTGCACTGCAGAGACATTGAGTCCAGGCTGGTGCCTGAGGTGTCTGGTGGGCTCAGGTCAGCAGCTTCAGTAGGGATGGGATGAATGAAGGCTTCAACGATGATGACCTTCTTCTCTTGATAGCTGATGTTATACGGAAGGCTTTCATCTGAACTGCAGCATTCTGTGCTTAGTAACAACTCTTCATTGATGGAAGATGCGTCATCGTAACATGCCCTGCGTCTTGGGGATATACAAGGGCTCGGGTCACCTAGGAAGGAGCAGATGTACAGCAGTTAGTGTCGAACGTTCGCAAGATGAACCATGGAGATTCTTGACATTTGGCTATGTAGTGGTGGTGGGCAGAAGCAAATAGGCTTCTAGCAACAGTGTCACTGTCTTGAAAGTGATCCACGTGCAGGTCCAGCTCTTGTGTTGACAAGAGACTCATTTGGGAAAGACAGGGATCAACTGAAGATGTCAGGCACGGGCTTGAACGCCAGAAGGAGGTACAAGCCCACTGAAAGCATGAATTCTACCTGTGTTGCTGACAAGCAGTGTTTTGTAAGCTGGACTTGCACCCTTACCTGCCAGGACCAAGACTTCTGCTTCAGAGGGCTCCCTGGCACTGCTCTGCAGTTGGTGTTTGGCCACAGGGGATGGTTTGCCCAGGCAGAAGCAGGAACACCAACTGCCAGCTGCTGACTCTGCCCTCTTCCTGGGAGAACTCATTCTGCAGAGAAAACAGAGCATGCTGTCAGACGTGGTGCAGGGTGATGGAAGAGCTGCACCGAGCCCTGGCCAAAAGTTGCCTGTTCTGGGCACTGCCTGCTTTCTGCTGAAACACAGCTTAGAAACGCCCTCTGTTTCAAACAGCAGAGGATGCTTCCATTCCTACAGCTCAGCCCTCAAGTCCTGAAGGCTAAATACCTCTCAACGATGTCAAGCAAGGACATGGATCCGGAGAATGTCGGAGGCTCAGGCTGCTTTGCTCTCCCAGGGCTGACCTTCACCAGGGAACAAAGGCCGTTGATGAGCTTGCCCCATTTCTTTGGCTCTGCGCAACAAAACAAAGAAACCAGTTCATTTCAGGCCTGGCTCGGTTGGACGAAGCTGAGCGCAATGCATTCGACAGAGCATGTAACAACGGGAAGAACATTCCCAACAAGGACACGCAAGAATGGATTTTCCCCATCCCTGGAGGTGCCCAAGGAGATTACTGTAGTTCTCTTTCTAAGCTTGCTGAACTTGGGCATAAACAAACCCCCTGAAAGTAACGTTCTGACCCTATTTGACTAACTCGCATTGTCAAATGTAAATTACGCACCTGGCTTTGGCAATGAATTGAGGAGGGAATCGGGAACTTTTCCGCTGATGAGTTCCATGCACTCACCAGGGAAAAGCCCAACCTGTAATTAGAACAAAAAGACAGGTGAGCATTAGCCCGAGCCCAGAGCCAAAGGGAAGGTCCACTGACAGTGACACAGGGCAACTGTTTGCATCCAGCAGCCATCCTGTGCAGGCAGAGCAGCTCCAAGCTGAGATTCCCAACTCTACTGAAGTTGTGCTCTCTAGTCAAAAACGTCTGCCTACCTCAAAGCCACGCTTGCCTCTCCACCAGGGGCTCAGCCTGTTGATATGTCCTCATATCAACAATGCTCACCAGATCTCCGACCTGAAAGAGATTGAAACATCAATCCCAGATTCAGCAAATCTGGTAGGAAAACAAAGCAGAAAGGACTGCCCTATTCTATGTACGACAACACGGAACGCCTGGAACTGCTTACCTCCAGAGAGAGCTCATCTGGCCCCTGGGCGACGTGGCTCTTAATAACATGGGCTGCCGCAAATGCTGGTACGTTTAAAGATGACATAGCACGCACCAGCTGCGGCTTCTGCATGTTATCAGCCTGCAAAACAGAGAACAGGCCGTGGTCAGGAGCTGAGGACAAACCACGAGGATTTCAAGGTGAGGAGCACATCTGCAGAGAAAGCTGCAGCAAATGCGCTCCGTCCTTCTCAGGAGCACTTCAGAAGGAGCTGCACGTCTCATAGCTCTGGAGCAGCACTTCTTCCCCACCCTTCACTACTCCAAGCAGCTCCAACAAACTTCTCAGAAGAAATCCAGGCCAGCACAGACCTGGCAGACCAGAACCAAGTGCAGCTTGTGGGACAGCAGTGCCCACTCCTTGCTTCCACCCTGCTCCAGCAGGTTAAGGAGTCTGAGCCTCACTGGCCTTTGACAACTCAAGACTTTCAGCACCTCATGCCAACATTTCTCACTAAGATACACCTCAGGCATTGAATTCTCTTCTCACTACCTCCTCCCAGTCCTCCCCTAGGAACAGAAACCATTCAGATTCTACAGCAAACACATCTACCCTGCAAGAGCACACTGAACCACCTGCAACAATGAAACATGGTTTTGGAGAGTGGGTTTGAAAACACACCTTTAGACAGCTGTCTCCCTGTAGCCAAAAGGAAACCAAGCAGCAAAAGAAGAGTCCAGCCTGAAATATGCCCATGCTACTAGCCCAGGTTTTTCACAGTCAATGCAGAATCCATCCTGCTCTTGAGTTAACAAATGACCAGTGGGTCTCCCCTTGCTCCACCCCTTCTCCTTCAAAGCCAGAAAAAGAAAGAAAAACAAGTAGAAGAAAACCCAGACGTACCTTTCCACACACAAAGCAGAAAGTGGAACAGCAGTTGTCTCCTTCCTGAGACATGGTGGGGCGCATCCCAGAGGAAGCCCAAGTTCTTTGCTTCTCTCCACAGGGACTTCAAGCACTCTTGGCAAGAGCTGCTTTGGTTCTTTCTTCAATTGCTTCCATCACCAGAATCTCCTTTGGAAAAGGAACCCGAATGAAAGAATCAGCAAATGAAAAAGAATGAGCAATAGCCACTTTACCAGCTTTCTTCTGACACTCAATTTAGACTCTTGACTCGGGCAAGGTCTTAAAATCAGCTGGTTACAAGAACTGTCCCAAAATATATCCAACATCTGTACAGCTGCCGTTATTTCTGACAGCGAGTGTAATCACAGAATCATAGAATGGCCCGGGTTGGAAGGGACCTCAAGGATCATGAAGATCAATCACCTCCCTGTCCCTGCTGGCCATCCCCTCTTCTGATGGAGCCCAGGGGACCATTTGCTCTCTGAGCTGCAAGAGCACACTGATGGCTCACGTTCTGTTTTTCATCCACCAGGACCCCCAGGTCCTTCTCTGCGGGGCTTCTCTTAAGGACTGCTCCTCCCAGTCTGTAGAAATGCCTGGGATTCCTCCAGCCCAAGTGCAAAACCTTGCACTTTGCTGTGTTCAACCTCATTAGATTCACGTAGGCCAACCTCTCGGTTGAGCTCCCTCTGAATGGCATCCCTTCCTTCCACTGCGTCAGCCGCACCACTCAGCAAACAGCAGAGGGTGCACTCCATTGCATCATTGGTGTCTCTGATAACCATGTAAAAAAGCACTGGTCCCAAGACAGACTCCTGGATGACACCACTTGTTATCGGCCTCCACCTGGACATCAAACCATGAGTCACCACCCTCTGTCCTCTACAAAACCTCTTTGTCTTCTACTCCTGCTGCAGCTGCAATGGCTGCACCAGCATGACTCACGTGTTTGACAATCCTCCAGCTCTGGCCTAGCCATGCACAGCAGCAGTCCGTCTCCCTCCCAGCTCACTCACCAGTGTGCTGCTGTGCCCCAAATTCAGTGCAGCAGCATTGAGAGCAGGCAGCACCCATCACCCTCCTCTAACTCTCTCTGCCAGCTGCGATGAGGACTGACACAGCACGCCCACCCCAGCCCAGCTTTTCTGCTGAGACACCTCCCAGCAACCACCCAGCACCAATCCCAGTTGCTGCAAACTGTCTGAGAGCCTGCTGGAGTGCACTGACAATAACTTTGTGGGCCAAGCATTAAGCACACCAAGCAGAAGGGAAGCATTACTGGACATGCTGAACAGCAGGGGTTAAGACTGGAGGTGGTCAGGGCTGTAGTGACCATGCCCTCCTAGAGTTCCTCATCTCAAGGAATGTGTGCCTGGCAAAAAGCAAAGTCAGGACCCTGAGCTTCAGGAGAGTCAGCTGCAGGCTGTTCTAAGAATTCTTGCATGAGAGACACTGGAAAACTGTTTTTAGGGGTAAAGGAATGGAAAAGAGATGGTAACTTTCTCAGAAAACCTTTCTCAGAGCTGGAGCTCTGAGCTCCATCCCGACCACACGAAACACAGCAGAGGAGGCAGGAAAGCAGCATGGCTGAACCTGCTGGTTACAGGGAGCAACAAGAAGGAAATGGAGAAACAGCGGAAACGGAGACATGCAGCCTGGTCGCTTTGGTGGCCTTCTACAGTGGAGTGACAGCATCAGTAGGGAAAGGAAAAGCAACTGACATCACTCAGCCAGACTTTTGCAAGGCCTTCGATGTTGAGCAAGTTTCCTGTTAGAACTCAGTGTGAACAAATCTACCACTGAGCAACACCCTGAGCCCCCACTCACCTCAGCAGAGGAAAGCCTGCACCCCAGCCTTCCGCCTATTCTGCTCCATTGATGGAAGCACACCGGGCATCATTGCTACTCACCCGACCAATGATGATAGGGGCAGAAAAGGGAATTCCTCTTTACCTTTCAGATGAAAAATTGATGACTGTGTGGAACCTTCCCAGTACCGCTGCGGGGCCTTCCTTTACTTGTATCCTGCTGCTCCGTGTCACAGTGGGAGAGCTGCTCTGGCCTCTCCTCTCAGCCTGTGCCTCCTGCAGTGTGAGCAGCTTTGTGGATAGAGGAGACACCCACACAGACTTGGGCCTGGATAGAGAACTGTGCCCTACAACATAGGTACATTTACATCATGCTCTTTTCCTTGTGTGTGAGCAATCCTTGCTCTTTTCAGATGGTACTATGAGCGTGTGACACCCCAAACACATAGTTAGCATCTGTCCATATCATTAAGGCTCTCGTCAAGGCAGTTATTTCAGCCTTCTGAGGGGTAGTCCCCACGGCTGATGGTTGTGCTTCCATTCCCTGCTCAGTAGCAGTTACTGCATGTCCTGCCTTACAGCCTCCTTGTCTCACAAAACTGCAGCTGCTGGTAAACCAGGCGTCTTCTGCATCTTCTAAGGGTTCGTCCTTCAGCTCCGACCGACTGGATGTAATGTGCAGCATCAGTTGTTTCAAAGCAGTGATGTCATCCTGGTTCTCCACCAGGGGAGTTCCGCTAAGGAAAGATACTGGGTTGGCAATAGTAGTTACAATTATTTCTATATCACCCTGCTCTACCAGGATGGCCTGGTATTTCGGGAATCTTTGGGGTGAACAGATGCCATTCAGAGGGACCTTGACAGGCTGGAAAGCTGGGCTCGGGTGAACCTAATGAGGTTCAACACAGCAAAGTGCAAGGTTTTGCACTTGGGCCGGAAGAACCCCAGGCACCTGTACAGGCTGGGAGGAGTTGTCCTTGAGAGCAGCTCGGCTGAAAAAGACCTAGGGGTCCTGATAGATGAGAAACTTAACATGAGCCAGCAGTGCGCTCTGGCAGCCCGGAAAGCAAATGGGATCCTGGGCTCCATCAGGAGAGGGGTGGTCAGCAGGGATAGGGAGGTGATCGTCCCTCTCTACTCTGCTCTTGTGAGGCCCCATCTGGAGTACTGTGTCCAGGTGCGGAGCCCTCAGTACAAAAAAGATATGGAGATTTTGGAAAGGGTCCAGAGGAGGGACAGGAAGATGATCAGGGGGCTGGAGCACCTCCCCTATGAGGACAGGCTGAGGGAGTTGGGTTTGTTCAGCCTGGAGAAGAGAAGGTTGCGGGGTGACCTCATTGCAGCCTTTCAGTACCTGAAGGGAACTTACTCCCAGGAGGGGAGTAAACTCTTCGAAAGGGCTGATAATAGCAGGACTAGGGGAAATGGTTTTAAGTTGAAGGAGGGAAGATTTAGGTTGGATGTTAGGGGAAAGTTCTTTACTAGAAGGGTGGTTAGGTCCTGGAACAGGCTGCCCAGTGAGGTTGTGGATGCCCCGTCCTTGGAGGTGTTCAAGACCAGGTTGGACGGGGCCCTGGGCAACCTGATCTAGTAAAGGCGTATGTTTGGTGGCCCTGCTAGGCAGGGGGGTTGGAACTACATGATCCTTGAGGTCCCTTCCAACCCGGGTAATTCTGTGATTCTGTGATTCTGTGGGGTGAAAGCCAATGTCCCCCTTTTGCCTCCAATACAGTAAACACTGCATGAGATATTAAAACTGGTATCCTTTGGCCCAGTGTAGATTGATGGGCTTCTTGAATATTGAGCACCAGTGCACCCTGGATATCCCTTACTCACTTCAAGCTGTTTCAAGTTTACCATCAGTCCGTAGCTGTGTATCCATGGTCGGCACCCTCCTGTCATTCCTGGCAACGTATGGAGTTCCTTGGCAGTTTGCAGCTCAGGGGTTGAGCAGATGGCTTCTTTCTTGGCAGTCCTTAAGGTTCAAAGTCCAGCTGTCATCTCCTATCCCAAATACGTCACTTGCTGCTGAGTTAGTTGTGCTTTCTGTAAACCAAGAAACTCAGCAAACTCTCAGTCTATTGTACACAGTCCTTTTGTTGCTGTGGCACCCACGTGCTCCAGTAAAGTTCCACCCTAGGATGGAGGATCCCAGGTCTCAGGCTCACGAGTTGACCAGTTCTCAACAATCATTTAGCTGTTCTCACAACCCTGGGTAACACTGTCCAGGTTCACTGAGTCTCTTCTCCCTCTATTAGGGAGAACAGATACACGCAAGTACTCGTATGCTATCATGAGGAATTCAGTAGGTTACATTTAATTTAGAAGCATGATGCAATCAAAAGCTCGCTTAAATAAAAGCATACCCTTTTCTTTCACTCAAAATAATAGCCCAGAAAAAAATAAAAACAAAACAAAACTCTCATCATAATTGTTAAAGAAATTATCTACTAAATCTCGATGGAGAGTGGAGACACATGCTAGTTTTAGGAACACAGCACTTATCTCATTATCTGAATGCATCTCAAGGCATGCTCCTTGTGAAACTGTGAGAACTTCTATCATTAACAGACGTGTACCATGCCCTGATATATGGTTAAACCGCTTGCAGTGCACTGTCAGATGTACAGGATGGCAGCTGTATGTGCTGTGACCAAATAAACCCCACACTGAAACCTTTCAGAATTTTAGGACCTACAAGTACTGCATTCATATTAAAAGTAAAAAATTCCTAAGCTACACATGTTCTAGGTTTCCATTTGTTAGATACAACATACCTTTGGAAGTAGGCGCCTAAAAAGATATGCCTTCTACTTGCTTCTCTGTCTGGCTCTTCGAAAAGAAGGCCTTTGGAGCAGGAAATGCAAAGGGCAGCTCATTTCTTAACACTGACTCTGCATCAACATTCTCTGTGTTTGCACGCTTCTTAGATGCCACTTTTCTTGTCACTGGAGTTGACAGTGTGAATTCCATATCACCCAGTTGAGTATCATGCCTCGAATGGTGCCAGAGACGGAACAAAAGGTTTTCTGATCACAGCCGGAGAAGTTACTGTCAAAGAAATTCTAACAGCTGAGAAGGTCAGACACAATGCTTATAAAAATATCATACATTATTTGGCTATTGAACAAAACAGTTGAAAACTCTGATTCTCTCCTAGAATAAGTTCGTTTCTTATAGACTGTCAAACGCCATTTTTTGATTTGTTCATCTCAATTCTCCATTGAGGATTAACCCTCACCAGCTTATCTAAACATAAATATGAATTATCACTTGGTTTAGTTAAAAATTTGAATAATATCACAGTGGATTTTGTTGTCCAACACAGTAAGATTGAATTTCTTTCGGTACCTTTCAACCTCTGCCTACCTCCAGCCTAACTCCAGAATCTTATTAACTGTGCCTTATCGCTTCCCATTGTGTTTTAAAATCCTCACTGACTCCTTTACTTGTTCCCTTGCTTGCTGTTTCTGTGCAAACCAAACACTGGAGTTAGGGATCACGTCAAACCAACCATGGCCTACAGGTAGAAGGCAACAAAATTTATGCTTAACATACTTCTTTGCTCTATCTTTATCTTCCTTTGGTCAAGGTCCACTAGATACTTAAATATGGAGTAAGCACTAGATACAATGAGAAGCAGATTTCTAGATTAAGAGCTGTATTTTTTCTGTAAGAAACTAGCTGTACATCTTCACACACCTGCTTTGTTTTCTGAGTATTTAGATCGAGTGGAGATTCTTCAAACACTGAAGCTACATCAGAAAATTCCATGGATCCAAACGCATCTGGCACATGGCTGCAGTCTGGCACATCTTCATATGCCAGAGCCTTTTCAGACAGAAATGTTCCACCGAGATTCTTTTGCAGAATTAGAAGGAAGATTTCATCAGAAGATTTCACCACTAAAGTCTAAATAAGATTGGTTTGCAAGTTCCAAACTATGGCTAACAGCTAATGGAAGTCCACAGGCCAGCAGCAACAACTTTTATATTATGTTCTTAATATTCTAATTGTTGATATGACGTTCATATAAAGAGCAGAAGGGAAATTACTCTTAGAGCTCAAGTCATCTTTCACAGCCTGCGTCAACAAGAGCAGCACCTCATAGCCTTTGGTTTCAAGACCTGGACCACAAGCTAGCTAATGATTTTACACAGAATTCCAGAGTTCAAGTCACTGTTTACATTAGGGCTGAAATTGTACTGAAAGCCTTCAAGTTCATCACACTTAATTATCACTGGCACCACACATAACTCCACGTTACATATGTGATCACACGCAACCTGGCAACTTCAGACAATTCCCAAAGCACTCCACTTGCACTTGGCTACTAAAGTACAGAAAAAGGAATTAACATCAGAAATAGCTGCAGTCAAAACCATCTAAGAATCCAAGTCTCCAGGAAACAAGGAAAGCAAATCCTCTCCAGGACTGTGTTCTAAAAGGAAACAGATCAGAAAGGTGAGTTCTTCCCCCCTTTGACCACCCACTCATGTAACGTCCATGTCATTTCTAAGTATGCTGCCCAGACCAAGACTGAGGATGCTTCAGAAGAAGACCTTCCCTGCTAAGCCAAACAGAACAAGTAAGGTAGCAAAATATGTAGAGCCAAACGAGGAAAGGTGCTCTAAGAAGGTAAGCATCACAAGAGACCAACAGGAATACTTACACAATCCAAACAATGCACAGTTTCTGTTCCACAAGCTGCCAAGAGGAATGTGTGCAGTACTCACAGCGCACCATGTACACTGCTTACTGCAGTCATACTGCTTCGTAGGACCAGCCCAACTTACTAAAACACTTTAATGAGCAATCCGAACTGTCTGGATCAGCACGGTTCACTTGGAAGGGACCTTCACAGATAAACCTGAAGAGGTGAGGCGACTGCACTATCTAAACCTTAAAGCATATAGGACCTTAAAGCATAAGCTTAAAGCACAGAAGCATGACCAGCAGGTCGAGGGAGGTGGTGCTGCCCCTCCACACTCCTCTCATTGAAACCCCATCTGGAGCACTGCACGCAGTTCTGGAGCCCTCAACACAAGAAGGACTTGGAGATGTTCAGGCAGGTCCAGAGGAGGGCCATGAAGGTGATCAGAGAGGGCTGAAAGCACCTCTACTATGTGCACAGGCTGAGAGAGATGGGGCTCTTCAGCCTGGAGAAGACTCCAAGGAGACCTTAGAGTGGCCTTCCAGTATCTGAAGAGGGCCTACAGGGAAGGCTGGGGAGGGACTTTTCATAAGGGCAGGTAGCAACAGAATGAGGGGAAATGGCTTTACATGGGAAGAAGGTAGATTAGGATTGGATATTAGGAAGAAATGCTTTACTGTGGGTGTGGTGAGACACTGGAGCAGGTTGCCCAGCAAGGCTCCAATATGATTGCTTTGCAAGTTCCAAACTATGGCTAACAGCTAATGGAAGTCCTCAGTCCAGCAGCACAAAATTTTATATTATCTTCTTAATATTCTAATTGTGGATTTGACGTTCATATAAAGAGCAGAAGGGAAATTACTCTTAGAGCTCAAGTCATCTTTCACAGCCTGCGTCAACAAGAGCAGCACCTCACAGCCTTTGGTTTGAAGACCCGGACCACAAGCTAGCTAATGATTTTACACAGAATTCCAGAGTTCAAGTCATTGTTTATGTTAGGGCTGCAATTCTACTGAAAGCCTTCCAGTTCATCACACTTCATTATCAATGGCACCACAGATACCTCACAAAGAAGCATTATGACACCACAAAGGGGCATTATGACGTCAGAAAGGGCATTATGACATCACAAAGGGCATTATGAATCACAAAGGAGCATTATGACATCACAAAGGAGCATTATGACGTCTCAAAGGGCATTATGACGTCACAAAGGGCGTTATGACGTCACAAAGTAGCATTATGACATCACAAAGAAGCATTATGACACCACAAAGAAGCATTATGACATCACAAAGGGGAATTATGACGTCAAAAAGGGTCATTATGACGTCTGAAAGGGGCATTGTGATGTCACAAAGGGGTGTTATGACATCACAAAGGGGTATTGTGACATCACAAAAGAGCATTAATACATCACAAAGGGGAATTAAGACGTCACAAAGGGCATTATGACGTCACAAAGAGGCATTATCACGTCACAAAGAGGCATTATGAAAACAAAGGAGCCTTATGACGTCTCAAATGGCATTATGACATCACAAAGGGCATTATGACGTCACAAAGGGGCATTAAGACATCACAATGGGTCATTATGACGTCAGAAAGGGGCATTATGGCATCAGAAAGGTGCATTATGATGTCACAAAGGGTGTTATGATGTCACAAAGGGGCATTATGATGTCACAAAGGGGCGCTGGGAAAAGATCTCTGTGTGGAGATTGCTTCTACTAGAGGTAGTTCTATAAGACTGTTATATAGAGCTGTGCAGGGGCTGTAAATCTGTCTGCAGAGGGTGATGATCAGTTCCAAGTGTCTGCAGTCAATGCTCATGGACAGAGCCCATCCAACCTGGCCTTGAATGCCTGCAGGCTTTGAATGGGGCATCCACAGCCTCCTTGGGCAACCTGTTCCAGTGTGTCACCACCCTCTGAGCAAAAAACATCTACCTAAGATCCAACCTATACCTCCCCAGTCTCAGTTTTAAACCATTCCCCCTTGTCCTATCATTATCCACCCTCATAAACAGCCATTCCCCCTCCTGTTTATACGCTCCCTTCAAGTACTCAAAGGCCACAATGAGGTCTCCCCACAGCCTTCCATTCTCCAGGCTAAACAAGCCCAGATCCCTCCACCTTTCCTCATAGGAGAGCTGCTCCAGCCCTCTGATCATCACAGTGGCCCTCCTCTGGACCCCCCCCAACAGCTCCACATCCTTCCCAGGCCTGGACACAGTGCTGCAAATATGGCCTCACAAGAGCTGAGCAGGAGTGGACAATCACCTCCCTCTCCTGCTGGCCACCCCTTTTTCAGTGCAGCCCAGAACACACATGGATCTATCTTTTCCATATGGATATTCCCATCTGTGTACATATATATACCACACCTACACCCCCACAATCTGCTACAACTCCATAGAATTTTCAAGGTTGGAAAAGACCTGGATGATCTTATGATCTTATGATCTCAGATCTTATGATCTGGATGATCTTATGATCATCCAGTCCAACCATCACCAATACTTCCCAGTTAAATCACATCCCTCAACACAACACCCAAACTTTTTGTGAACTTCCCAGGGTTGGTGACTCTACATGAGAGAAAAGGGCACTCAGATAAGGGATTCTGCATTTGCTATTAGCAGAGGTGGGATGAGACCGAGCACTGCCCCAGCTCCTGGGATAATGCAGAAGGGCTGAGACCTTCCAGCTGCTTCCACCCAGGGTCACACAGCAAAGCCGACCCTGCAGGAGTCTGCATCATTCTTTGCATGGCATTGCTAAGAGGAAGATCCCCCCCCTACCCTTGGCTCTACACTCCAGCTGCTGTCTGCCATCTGTAAAGCCACCACAGCTCTCCTACTGGAGTTCCCATCTGCACAGTGACAGCTTGGTTTCTTCTTACTGTCAAAGCAGCCACAGCCTCAGTGCTTCTCAAATCTCCCCTTTTCAGCTGATTTCCTCTTTCTTGTGGCTGGGCAATTCCTCCCTCTCACAGTCATCCCTCTGCCCCACTCTGTGCCCACAGACCCAGAGAGGGCACACAGAGCCAGCCCTGTCCCAGCTGCTGCTGCTTCACATCTGACAGTCTCAGGAGCTGAGATCCAGGCCGAGACAGCAATGCCCAGACATGGTTTGTAGGACGTTTGTGATAGGAAATAGGGAGGCTTGTGATTAAACCTGCCCCCTAAGGAGGAAGGCAATGCTGCCTGCAGCCCCAGCAGGCATTACAAAACATCCCCATTTACAGGAGGGTTTTAAATAGCACAATTCAGGAACTACAACTGCACAAATTCCCGCATGCCCTGGAATAAGTTTGGGAATGGACATGGTTCTACCACCTGTGCAATGCCATAGAAATAACAACCATCCACCTGTAAACCTCCATCCTCTCCCCTGCTGCACAAAGGGAAGCTCAACAGCAGTGCACAAATGTCCCAGCAATGTCTGAGCACTGCTCTGTGCATCCCAACCTGCTCATCCCATCCACTCCTGGCTGGGCAGCAGGATTGGGGTGGCACATTGCAATGGGCACAGAGGAACATGGAAGCCCCACACATGTGAGGAAGGGGCTGGCTGTGCTCCACACTCACGTTATCAGACGTGATTTGCCCTTCTGTGGGGAGCCTCTGCTCTTTCCCAGCTCATCCTCCAGCGTCTGGGACTCCAGGATCTCATTCAGGCTGTTGTTGGCTGCGGGGCACCTCCATGAAGAGCCTCCCCTCCACCGACTGGCACACAACAGCCGCTCCCGCGCACTGCGGCTCAGCCAATCGGAGCCGGCGGAGCTGCCGCTGCCCGATGGGACCCCCCCCCCCCACATATTGACCCCCCAGACGAGGAAGAGGAGGAGGAGAGCGACGAGGAGCTGCCGCAGGAGCTGACGTTGGGGCGGGGGGGCAACGCGGGGGGGGGGTCGGCAGTGGGGGGTGGGGGAGGGGGTGGGGCAGCATTACCCCCGGACCCCGTGGACCCCCCCCAGCCAAAGTGCTGCTCTCCGACCCCCGCGGGCTCTTTGTGCAGCCGCTGCCCTCCAGTTATAGGACCCCCCCCCCATATTGCGCTTTGCTCACCCCCACCTCCGGAACCCCCCCCCACTCACCACATCGCCCCCTCCCCCCCCGGGTGGGGTTATGGGGGTTGGGTGGGGTCGACGATGTGCCGTAAGCCGCGCCGGGGTCGTGTGACAAACCCCCCCCCCCCATCAAGATGAATGGGGCGCTGTCGGGGGGGGGCTCAGCCGTAAGGATAAAGCGGGGGGGTTAATGACGGGGGGGGGGCAGTGCTATAGGGAACGCAACTAATCTAAGCCCCCCCCCCCCACATTAACACCCCATTGTGTGTGGGGGTGGTGGGGGTGGGGCACACAATAACCCCCCCAAAGGCCAAACAGCCCCAACACCCCCCCTCAAAGCCGCTGACTTACGCTGTGCCCCCCCTGCATGAAGGGCCCCCCCCATCGATTGAGCCCCCCCCAATCCCATCTATAGTTGAGAGCTATGCTTTTTGTAACCCCCCCCTTTCAAGGCCCCCCCCCCCCACAATGTTGTGCACGATGTGCTGCCCCCCATGAGCCCCTGACCCCCCCCCTTAAAAGATGGGGTGGGGGGGGTGGTCTCGGACCCCCCCTCCTTTAAACGATGGGGTGGGGGGGCGGATTGTCACTGCCCCCCAACTCCAAAATGGACACCCCCCTTTTAAAGGATGGGGTGGGGATGGGGGGGTGGGGGGTGAAGGTGATCTCGCCCCCCCCCCCATTAAAACGGACCCCCCACCCCTTTAAAGGATGGGTGGGGGTCGGTTACGGGCCCCCCCGGCGCTGTGTGTGTATGTGCCCCCCCCCCGTTTTGCTCCCCCCGTGGCGCAGTGTGCTGGGAAAAGATCTCTGTGTGGAGATTGCTTCTACTAGAGGTAGTTCTATAAGACTGTTATATAGAGCTGTGCAGGGCCTGTAAAGAGAGTTGAGGGGGACTCTAGTGGGCATATGGGGCTGTGGTGGGCAATAGGAGGACTAGGGGCTCTAGGGGGCTCTGAGGGTGTGTAGGGGTTGTGGATCAGGTTGGATCTTAGGAAGATGTTTTTCACTCAGAGGGTGGTGACGCACTGGAACAGGTTGCCCAAGGAGGCTGTGGATGCCCCATCCCTGCAGGCATTCAAGGCCAGGCTGGATGTGGCTCTGGGCAGCCTGGTCTGGTGGATGGCGTCCCTGCACATAGCAGGGGGTTGGAACTGGATGATTTTTGGGATCCTTTTCAACCCAGGCCATTCTATGACTGTACAGTTCCATAGTGGAACAAATATAATATGCTAACTATGTAAAACATGGAGTCAGACCTGTGTGATTTGTCCACACCAGGAGGTGATTAGAAAACAATTTGTAAGCTACAAAGCTGCTTGCTGGAAAGGAAAAGAAAATAAAACTACAAGAAAAAGGGAAATCATTTCTTCCTGAAAATAGGAAGAATTATAGATCTGACATGAAATTTGAGTGAAGCTCCTGATTTTATGAAGCTATTCCCATTATTTTCTTGGTGCTGTGTTTCCCAAATGAGTGGTTTCTGGCTCTGCTGCAGCACCAGTCTGCATGTGAACATCAACTCTGTTCACCATCTGGGAAGATTAGGACTTCCCTTCTCCTACCAGCACCACTGAATTACTCTTACTCAGTGGTTAAACAAAGGAATCTTTAAAGAAGGGTTTACAGCTGTCCTGTTGTCTGAAGTGCTTGGGGCATTCTGATGCTATTAAGCTCTATGTATTAACAAGTTAAAAAAGAAAAGGTAGGCATCTGATTGTTGTGACAGTTTCTAAGCGATTTGGAAAGCTGTACCACCCAACCACTCCTTCTATTTGATGGAGGTGACAAAGCTCAGTTTAATTTCTGACTGCTGTTTAAATTCTGAAGCTCGAGCTGGTTCCTGGAGCAGAAAAAGCTCGGAAGCTGTCCCTCCTACAAGCAGGCACCTCTGAGCAAAATATGACATCTCAGTTTCTGATGGTAAGGTCAGGAGATCTGATTCCAGCATCTAGCTTTTGGCTTAATACTGTGTTAGTGGGACCTTTGGCATCTAGCACTTAATGATCTTGAAGGTTTCTTCCAACCCAAGCCCTCCCATGATCCTATGATTCTGTGATTTCATTCAGGTTTATTGAGATGAGTTCTCCTGAATGTGCTGTTCTCCATATGATTATAATTGGAGTCCAGATGGGTGACTGAAACCAGACACCAAACTTTCTGATGGCCAAAATTAAATGAAATCAATCCTTTACTGTGTCAGTAGTCTGTAACTAGAGCCCATCAGGTAATTCCCAGCCTCCTGCCTGTATCAGTGGCTGCACACAGTGAAAAAGTCTGATGGGATTTTAACCTCTAAAATGTTCCAAAGCAACCAGAGGGTGAATATATTCACTATGTAAATACCTGCAGGAATAAGCTTGTCATGTATGTCCTCAGGTACCACAGTAGTTAATGGTGGGACTCAGTAGGTCATGCTGAAAGTTGAGTCTGCTGATTTTGAAGGTCTTTTGAAGGTCTTTTCCAGCCTAAATGACCTTATGCTAATATTTCTGAAATTTATTTCTGTTCAGCTCCCAGAAAACCTCCCACCCAGCCCCCAACTGACCCCGTGGTGAAAAATAAAACAGAAACCTCAGTGACGCTGGCATGGTCCCCTCCGAAGATGCACCGCCCCATTCCAGTCGATGGCTACATTGTGGAATGCAAGAAACTAACTGGCTTCACCTGGGTGAGGTGCCACGAGTCTCATGTCCCCGTCCCAGAGTTCACGGTGAGCAATCTGTCTGAAGAGGCTGATGATCAGTTCCGAGTGTCTGCAGTCAATGCGCATGGACAGAGCCCGTCTCTGGAATTCCCAGGGAGCGTGCACCTTGGTAAGCACAAAAACCCCAATGGAAATGGGTCAGTGTGTGCTGAGCAGCTGTGTTGGTTCCCTAAAGATGCTTCCTTTGACTTTAAGGTTAGCAGTGCATTAACACACCAAAGGCTTTCCTTTATTCCTAGTTCTCCTATCTCCTATCAACCTCCAGCTACCACTAAAGTGATACGAGTTGTTTCTGTGACAGAGACATGAATATCCTTATCTTTTGATATCTCACATGTGCAAGAGGCAGAACTTTCTGTAACAGATCTTAAGCACAGAAGTGCTTCTTCTAGCACTCATGCAAAGGGAGAAGTAGAAATGTACCTATGATTTAATCTTCCATCTCTAAATGAGATACCAGACTTGCATCTAAAGAGCATTAAGACATACATGTTCTTCCTCAGACCCAGTCCTGGCTGTGAAATCCCCCCTAACAACTGGTGAAGCTGTACCTGGAGGGGATGCCATGTTTACTATTGACCTTACAACAACGTGCAAGCATGCCAGCTGATGAATGTCTGCAGTTCACAGCTATTGGCCAGTGCATTCAGTCACCAGGTTTACCACTGCATGACCATAGAGCAGTACTTTCAGCTGCAGGTTCAGACAGCCTTTCTGATTGCACTGGAATAGTTTAGAAGTAGGGGAGCAATCATTCCAATAATATCTCTATCAATCAGCTTTGCATGACAAAGTAGAACAAATAAACATTCATGATGGGAGGACCTGTTTGTCATTGGGTGGAAACCTCTGCAGAAGCATGTTTAGAGCATTATTAATCAGTAGAAGGAGATGTTTGGTTGATTTTTACTTAGTAAATCCAGCAAGAAGACCAAATGAAATATCGTGAATTGCTCAGCACTGACACAATGATGAGTGCAGGAACAGAAGGTGATACTTTTTCAGAGATGTTGCAGCAAACATTGACCACGTTAGCCTGATCTAAATTGAAATAACGAGGCCTTTGCTCCTGACAGGTGCTGCAGTGAGATTTACCAAGAAGAGCAAAGATGTAGAAAAGATCTGCACTTGGCTGCGTGAGGAAGCCAAACTGCAGGCTGAGCTTTCAGACACAGGCGCTACTGTGGAGTGGATGAAGGATGGGAAGGAGCTCAAGGCCAGTGAAAATTATGAACTGCAAATTGTGGGGAAGAAACACACCCTGAAAATTCACAACGACTCAATGGATGATGCTGCAAGTTATCAGTGCATCTGTGAGGGGGATAAAATGCTCTATCAGCTTTCAGTGAAAGGTATGTGACAGTCTGGGCTGTCCTCTTCCTGCCCAGGGCCAGCAGACTGCATTCACCTGACTCCCCGACAGTCCAGCTGTTGTCAGACAGCATCTGGGGTGTTTTCAGTGGCTGTTTTGACTTGAACTGGCCAATCTGCTTTGTAGAGCCATTTGATTTCTGTGTTCTGTCCTGTGATTCGTCCCTAAGATATAGAGGAAATCAAGGGAAAGACAGGAAAAAGAGCATCCCAGCCTTCCTGCTCTTCTGTCAGGGTGGCCACAAGAGATGATGTCAACATCTCTTTTTGTAGCAGTGATCCCAAATGTAGAAAACACCTGTGAAGAGTCACAGGGACTAAATTGATGGAGAGCAGAACTTCCTGCCAAGGCTTGTCAGCTAGTCTTAATTTTGCTTTTCTTCTCTCTCTTTGTCATGTTAGCATAATATTTCATACTGGCAGGTCTGCCCATAGAATTAACTGGCACAGGCTGCCCAGGTAGGTGGTGGGATCCCTGGAGGTGTTCAGGAGCTGTCGAGATGTGGCCCTGATGGATGTTATCAGGGGGCATGGTGGGGTGGGTTGGGGTTGGAATCAAAGGAGGACCCCCATGTATTTCATCGGGAAGCACTACTGGTAATAAGACCTTTGGAGCAAATCCTGGTAGGGCCACGCTCAGCTGGTCCAGTCTGGAGGCTGTTTCTCCTTACTGCAGTATCTGCAGTGAAAACCAGCAGCTGCTTTTGTGTGGTTGGGCTCACATCCAGCAGTGGTGACGGGACTACAATGATAAGAGACAGTTCCTGAAAAAATGAATGAAATTTGACTGTATGATAGGATGGAGTTAAATGTATTGACAGGATCTCAGTCATCCCAGTGTCCATCAGCTGGCTCTCGAGCTCCTAAATACAGGCATTCTGTAGAACGTTGTTGAATTTGTATTATACATGCGTGTTCTTGGAACTGCAGAACAAATGCATGCATAATCCAGACTCTGATTTTAGCAGCTCTGACTGCGCTGTCTCAACAGACCCAACTCAGTTGTGCGCGCTGTTTTGAAATGATATGTTAACAAGAAGTTGGAAAACAAGCTCAATTACCCTCAGTAAAATAGGACCGTGGACTTAGGCTTGAACTTTTGGCTAAGACAGTGGTGAGATTTTGAATCTTTGAAGTCAATTATTCCACTGTGTGTTAATAAGGGCCAGTTTGTCATGGTTTTGTAATTTTGTAATTTTGCTATCAGTATTCCACATCATAACATCATGTCAAGTATGGATACTTCTGTTGAATGTGCAGTCCACAGAAGAAGACTACATATCCCAGAGAACAACAGGAGTAACAATAAGTCACGGGACCAGGACTCTATATAATCTCGTTCCCAGGCTGGAGTGCCCTCCTTCTTCTCTCGAACTTCTCGGAGAGTGGGAAGCGTTCCAGCCGTGTCGCCTAGAGTTCACAGTAGGCCTCTCGGTTTTCGGAGACTCTCTCTCTCTCTGTTTCGTTCGATTTTGTTAGCCTTAATTATATTATATTGTGTTATCTTGTATTTCGATATCATATTTAGTAAAATAAGTTTTTCCTCCTTAGATTGTCGCTGTTTTATCCCACTCCCCTTTTCCCCCTCCTTTCCGGGCCCCGGGGGGGGGGGCGTGGGGTGGCTTCCCCTGTCACGGGCATAGGTAAATCTAAGTAACCCGTGACAGATTTTTTGGTGGAGGATGCGGGCATAGAGCTTTTTAGCTTTTAGAACAACTCTCTCTTTGCTCTTAAAGAGCTTCGTTACGGGAGTGTTCGGAGTGTTATCTTTCCGTAGCTGCTCACGGAGAACGTGACCTTGAAATACCAGACAAATTGTCAACATTAAGGGCTGCTGCACATTCTCAGCATTGCTATCTAACTTTTGTGTAGAAAACAAAGGGATTTCTTTCTCCCTTAGAGCAAAGCTAGCTAGCTCTGACTTTTACAGAGCCTGCCAGCTATGAATCCACTCTTCATCCCAGTTGCTCTGTTTAAGGGATTGAAAGCAATTATGATCTTCTTAAAGTATTGGTCAACTATTAACACCATAATTTGGTGTTGTGGAATTGTGCAGATATATAGCCTAATAAGGTGGATACTGATGGAGACACCTGCCTGGTACTTTTACGAGATGTGGTATGGTCAGAATTTTGGCATCTACACCTCAGATGCAATTGTGAATCTTACTAACACTTGCATCCCAGATGGAACAGGCAATTTTACAAATACTTGCATCCCAGATGGAACAGGCAATTTTACAAACACCACCATGTTTAATTCATTGTACAGGCTAAAAAAACCCTTTTTATTTAGGTTGTACTCTCAGATTTCCACACGCTTTTCAATAACTGAGATAGGGTTCATACTTGCATTCATGTTATCACTATCAATGCATGCATATATGTTCCTATGCATTCGTTCTATGCGGAAGTCTCCTCCAGAACCAGAGAATGATGACTGGCAGGGAATATGGAAAGGTTTAGGAAAAGTGTTAGAAGCATGGGGACCCGCAGTGTCATGGGATTTCACTCTTGAACACCTAAGGGACCCTAAGAAATTAAGTGAGTATTTGGGTCAGAGATCTAAGGAGGTAAACCTTATGTGGGGTTTGGCTTATGCATACCGTGCTTTGTATCATACTATTCTGGAGAGAGAGAGTTTCCGATCTGAGATTCAAGCCCAAGTTAATTCTGATCAGTCACAGGAGACATCAGTAGCAATATCAGTTGCCCCTGTGGAAGGCAAGAAATGGAAACGGGTGTCCATGCGTCTAGAACGAAAAGAAGGAGAAGCACAGGGGGGGGCAGCAGAAGACCCAGGTGCCGGGCATGGAGCAGTACCGAAAAAAGCAAAGGCAAAAACCAAGAGGCATGAAGAAGAGACTGATGATGAGGAGGAAATCACCTATTGTCGACCTCTGAAGCTGACTGAAATCCAAGGCTCAAGAAAGGAGTTTACACGGCGTCAAGATGAAGGTATCCTTGCTTGGTTGCTTCGCTGCTGGGACAACGGGGCCAACAGCTTGTCTCTAGATGGTAATGAAGCTCGCCAACTAGGAAGCATTGCCCAAGATGCAGGTATCGACAGAGGGATTAGCAGATGTTCGGATGGAGCTGCTACTCTCTGGTTGCGGCTGTTAGAAGCCGTGAGAGAAAGGTACCCCTATAAGGATGCTTTGAAGCCTAAATTTGATAGTTGGAATACCGTCCAAAAAGGTATTCAGCGCCTGAGGGAATTGGCCATGGCGAAAATGTTGTACAGCCCTGATCCAAGCGAACTTGACCCAGAGAGAGTGAGGGCCGATCCTGACATGTGGCAGAAAATCACAAGTACAGCACCAGAGAGAATTGCACAGTCATTGGTATCAGGATCTAAAGGATTCGTGGACAGATGGCCCCGAGTTGTTGAGCTGATTATAATGCTTCAAACCATCGATCAGCAGCTCCCCCAACTGCATGCCGCAGTTTCTGCCATCTCACGGCTAGAAAACCGAGTAGATGAAATGTGCAAGAAATTGTTTCCATCAACTAATTGTAATGATCCCGTAATAGTATCAAAAACAACTGATGAAGGTCAATCCTCGTACGGGCCACCAGGTCTAATGAAGGATCTGATCAAACTAGTCCAGTCCTACTCCCCACCTGCATCATCAAAAGTCTCAGCTGTTAAACGCACACGCTTCCCAGCTCGAGCAAAGAACAACAGTACGATTGCACCGCGTGTTTCCATGTGGCGCTACCTACGTGACCGTGGAGAAGACATGAGGAAGTGGCATGATCAGCCCACGTCTGCACTACGAGCACGGGTGAAAGAACTACTAGACATACCAACCACCAGTGGAGTTGCTCCAGTCATCACAGGTAACCAATAGAGGGGCCCTGCCCTCAGTCAGGGGAGGGAAAGGGATAATAGAGTTTATTGGACTGTGTGGATTCGATGGCCTGGCACATCAGAACCACAGGAATATAAGGCGCTGGTGGATACCGGTGCACAGTGCACCCTAATGCCCTCCAGTCATGAAGGGACAGAATCAATCCATATTTCTGGAGTGACTGGGGGCTCTCAAGAATTGACTGTGCTGGAGGCTGAAATAAGCCTCACTGGCAAAGACTGGCAAAAACATCCTATTGTGACTGGCCCAGGGGCTCCATGTATACTGGGTATTGATTACCTCAGAAGGGGGCATTTCAAGGATCCTAAGGGGTATCGATGGGCCTTTGGGATAGCTGCTGTAGACATGGACAACATTAAGCAGCTGTCTGTTTTGCCTGGCCTGTCAGAGGACCCGTCTGTTGTGGGGCTGCTACGAGTAAAAGAGCAGCAGGTACCGATTGCTACAAAGACAGTGCACAGACGGCAGTATCGCACCAACAGGGATTCTTTGCTCCCCATTCATGATTTGATTCGCCAGTTGGAGAATCAGGGAGTGATCAGTAAAACTCACTCACCTTTTAACAGCCCCATATGGCCAGTGCGTAAAGCCAGTGGAGAATGGAGGCTGACAGTAGACTACCGTGGCCTGAATGAGGTCACACCCCCATTGAGCGCTGCTGTGCCGGACATGTTGGAACTCCAGTACGAGCTGGAGTCAAAAGCAGCCAAATGGTATGCCACCATTGACATTGCCAATGCCTTCTTTTCTATTCCTTTGGCCGCAGAATGCAAGCCACAGTTTGCCTTCACCTGGAGGGGCATTCAGTATACTTGGAACCGTTTGCCCCAGGGGTGGAAACACAGCCCAACCATTTGCCATGGGTTGGTCCAAAATGTACTGGAACAGGGTGGTGCTCCTGAACACCTGCAGTACATTGATGACATTGTTGTGTGGGGTGATACAGCAGAAGAAGTTTTCACAAAAGGAGAGCAGATAATCCGGATTCTTCTACAAGCTGGCTTTGCTATTAAGCGAAGCAAAGTAAAAGGACCTGCCCAGGAAATTCAGTTCTTAGGTATAAAGTGGCAGGATTGACGTCGTCACATCCCAGCAGATGTGATCGACAAAATCACTGCCATGTCTCCACCAACTAGCAAGAAAGAGACACAATCTTTCCTGGGTGCAGTGGGCTTTTGGAGGATGCACATTCCAAACTACAGCCTCATTGTAAGCCCCCTTTATCAGGTAACGCGGAAGAAGAATGATTTTGCATGGGGCCCTGAGCAGCAGCAGGCTTTTGAACAGATTAAACAAGAGATAGCCCGTGCTGTAGCCCTGGGGCCAGTACGGACTGGACAGGATGTAAAGAACATCCTCTATACTGCTGCTGGAGAGAAAGGCCCCACTTGGAGTTTGTGGCAAAGAGCCTCAGGAGAGACCCGAGGCCGACCCCTGGGATTCTGGAGTCGATCATATAAGGGGTCTGAAGAGTGCTACACTCCAACTGAGAAGGAGATCTTAGCCGCGTATGAGGGGGTTCGGGCTGCTTCCGAAGTAGTCGGGACTGAAACACAGCTCCTTTTGGCACCTCGACTGCCAGTGCTGAACTGGATGTTCAAAGGACAGGTTCCCTCCACCCATCATGCTACCGATGTCACCTGGAGCAAGTGGATTACGCTGATTACACAGCGAGCGCGAATGGGAAACCTCAATCGTCCAGGAATCCTAGAGGTAATCATGGACTGGCCTGAAGATAAAAAGTTTGGAACATCACCAGCAGAAGAGGTATCACGTGCTAAAGAGGCCCCACCATACAACGAATTACCAGAAAATGAAAAGAAATATGCCCTATTCACTGACGGATCATGTCGCATTGTAGGGAAGCATCGCAAATGGAAAGCTGCTGTGTGGAGCCCCACACGACAGGTTGCAGAGGCCACTGAAGGTAAGGGAGAATCAAGTCAGTTTGCTGAGGTAAAAGCTGTCCAGCTGGCCTTAGATGTTGCTGAACGGGAGAGGTGGCCAATGCTGTATCTTTATACTGACTCATGGATGGTGGCAAATGCCTTATGGGGGTGGTTACAGCGGTGGGAACAAAATAACTGGCAACGGAGGGGAAAATCTGTTTGGGCCGCTGAACTATGGAAGGACATTGCTTCCCGAACAAAGAATATGGTTGTAAAGGTGCGTCATGTGGATGCACATGTGCCCAAAAGTCGGGCTACTGAAGAACAACAAAACAACCATCAGGTAGATAAAGCTGCCAAAATTGAGGTGGCTCAAATTGACTTGGACTGGCAGAATAAGGGTGAATTATTTCTAGCTCGATGGGCTCATGAGACCTCAGGCCATCAAGGAAGAGACGCAACATATAAGTGGGCCAGAGACCGAGGGGTGGACTTAACCATGGACGCTATTGCGCAGATTATTCATGATTGTGAAACATGTGCCATAATTAAACAAGCCAGAAGGATGAAACCTCTCTGGGAGGAAGGGCGATGGCAAAAGTATAAATATGGGGAGGCGTGGCAGGTTGATTATATCACCTTGCCACGATCTCGCAGTGGTAAGTGTTATGTACTCACTATGGTAGAGGCAACCACTGGGTGGCTTGAAACATATGCAGTACCCCATGCAACTGCTCGAAACACCATATTAGGTCTTGAGAAACAAGTCTTGTGGCGACATGGCACCCCAGAAAGAATTGAATCTGATAATGGGACACATTTCAAAAATTCTCTTATAAATACTTGGGCCAAAGATCATGGCATTGAGTGGATTTATCATATTCCCTACCATGCACCAGCTTCTGGTAAAATTGAACGATATAATGGGTTGTTGAAAACTATGTTGAAAGCAATGGGTGGTGGAACATTTAAGCACTGGGAGAAGAATCTGGCAGAAGCCACTTGGTTGGTCAATACTAGAGGATCTGTCAATCGTGATGGTCCTAGTCAATCTAGCCCCCTACACACTGTAGAAGGAGATAAGGTCCCTGTTATACATGTAAAGAACATGTTGGGAAAAGCTGTTTGGGTTCTTCCAGCTTCTGGAAAGGGCAAACCTATCCGTGGAACTGTCTTTGCCCAGGGACCTGGGTGCACTTGGTGGGTAATGCAGAAGGATGGGGATGTTCAATGTGTGCCACAAGGGAATTTGATGCTGGGGGAGTGCAGTCAATAATTATATGTATCTATATATATATATATATGTTTGCATGTGTAGTGTATTTTAGTTATTATAGTTGTACATTTAGTTATGTTACATGCAATTCTACTATTTAGCTATCACAATTTTACATACGTGTATATATATGTATATATATGTATATATTAACCATGATGTAATAATGTAGAATAAGGGGTGGAATGTCATGGTTTTGTAATTTTGTAATTTTGCTATCAGTATTCCACATCATAACATCATGTCAAGTATGGATACTTCTGTTGAATGTGCAGTCCACAGAAGAAGACTACATATCCCAGAGAACAACAGGAGTAACAATAAGTCACGGGACCAGGACTCTATATAATCTCGTTCCCAGGCTGGAGTGCCCTCCTTCTTCTCTCGAACTTCTCGGAGAGTGGGAAGCGTTCCAGCCGTGTCGCCTAGAGTTCACAGTAGGCCTCTCGGTTTTCGGAGACTCTCTCTCTCTCTGTTTCGTTCGATTTTGTTAGCCTTAATTATATTATATTGTGTTATCTTGTATTTCGATATCATATTTAGTAAAATAAGTTTTTCCTCCTTAGATTGTCGCTGTTTTATCCCACTCCCCTTTTCCCCCTCCTTTCCGGGCCCCGGGGGGGGGGCGTGGGGTGGCTTCCCCTGTCACGGGCATAGGTAAATCTAAGTAACCCGTGACACAGTTTTATCATCTAACTTTTGCACTCCAATTAATTTCCATAAAGGAATTCTTTTTTTTCTTTTTTCTTTTCAGTCCTAAGTGATATCTCTATCTTTTAGGCTTGATTTGTTTGCCAGGGGGTTACAGTGCAGTAATAGATACCCCCTCCATTGATTTCCTTCTAGTTTGCTTGTTCCAATTCTTTCCTCAGTTTTCCTATTTTAGACATTTTCTTGAAGCCTTGGGCTTCTTCCTTTGGCTCTGTCCCCTGTACAGTGTACGTCCTTCAACTTGTGGAGATAAGGTAATCTGGTACGTGGTTTATAAAAGCTGCCAATTTGCCAGCTTCTGAATTAGAATCTAGCAATTAGAACTAGGATTAAACGTGCACGTTTGATCTTATGATAAATGAATGCCCCATGGTCACCAATGTCCCTGCAGTTCTTTACCATCATATGTATTTTGTGTCTTCATATTTTGTTTCAGCACTGGCAAACTTCGTAATCAAAGAGACAAGTGGAGGAGTAATCAGGGCCGTTGCTGGAAAACAAGCTGAATTTGTTTCTGAGACCTCTGAAGCCAATGTCATGGTGAAGTGGTACAAAAATGGCAAAGAAATCAAGACCAGTAAGAAATTCACAATGGAAGATAAAGGGAAACTGCATAAGCTTGTGGCTTCAGCTGTAACGAAAGAAGACGAGGGAACATACATCTACACAATTGGAGATGACACTCTGATTTTTGATTGGAAAGTCTCAGGTAAGTTTGTGAGGCAAACATAGGATCACAATCCATGTAAAGCACTTCAGACTTAATTCATTTTATTTGTCCAACGCTGTGGGTTTCCAGTATTTAGGACAAAGATTGCATAGCTCTATTGAAGCAATTCTGACCTTCCTGTTGTCCCTATGCAAATCCACAGTATGAGCAAATAATGTAACTGTGTTGTGATGAATTCAAGACAGCCTTAGCTCCAGCTGGGGCTGGAGTCACGACTTGAGCCCTGACATCTGGGCTTCATTCATCTAGTTCATGTATTGCCTCAGCACTTACATCATCTTTAAACCTATGACTGAAATGGTCCTAAGTTATTAGCATGGGAATCCTGTCTCCTCTTTGGACAAATTAAACTCCACATTTGGAGAGTTGAGTGTCTCCTGCTGTACCCGAAGGACATTGTGATCTCTGAGGTGTCTCCCTGAGGTGCTGTAAGCACAGCCATTAGCTCATAGTGCAAGTAAAGCACTGTTAGGTCAAGCCTGGAGGAGTAATGCTTGTCACTGACATGTTCCTGTTCAGGGTGGAGCTGGAGGGTAAAATAACACAATAAATTGTCATTGAAATTCAATATCTGTGAAATTCAGCTGGTTGCATTCACAGAACCTGGCGTTAAGATCTGTTTTCTGTTTTATATCTTGAGCCTATTTTCCATAACCCAGTCCTCATTTATGAACTGAAGCTCTACTGAAAGCCTTTCGCTGTGTATGCTCATGCTGCAGTGCAGCGCTTGTGACCTTTAACAGCACATTCACGTTCCTCTGATCACAGGATCCTTACGGTTGATTAAGACCCTCTAGTCTGACTGCTCACCCATCACCACCGTGATGCTCACCATCAGCTTAGCTAAAAACTCAGCAGAGATGATAGATCAAGCACAACACTGGATTTGGGGTGGCTAGAGATTCCTAAGATATTGAAGGATTGCTTGCAGGTGGTGTTGGTTCAGGTATTCACCCTGCATCCCACCTGCTGTTCTGTTTGGTTGAGAATCATGCATTCTGCAATTTCACTTTGTAATTCAAAGACCCTGGCTTTATCTGTTGAAAAACTGATCTAAAACAAGCCAAGAAGACTCCGTTGGAACTGGTTGATGCAGAACAAAGGCATCCCCAAAGGACAAGTTGCACTGTTTGATGAACATTATTGGATGAGAGCTAAGCTAAGATTTAAAAAGTTCTGGGGCTGTCTCTGAGCATCAAATACAGAGGAAGCCTGCATGATTCCCTGAGAATGGATACCTCCTACTTTGGTGTAGGGTTAAGGGAACACTAGCAGTAACTCCTATCACAAAATGTAACATGGCTCAGACAAAATGCCATCAAGAGGGCTTAATTAGGAGCACCAAATGGTCGCAAGATGGTCTTAGGGCAGGGAAGTAATCTATCTATGTGATATTGATTGATGCTATTAGTTCTTAACAGCTTGACTCTAGAAGGACTGTTGTTCTTTGGTCACCTAGTTATAAAAGAATAAATGGCTCCTGTCTATTACAATTTTTAACACATTTTTTGTTCACTGATGCCATAAATGTTCCTGGCATAGTAATTGGCCTTGGTATATTCAGTGACTGAAAGCAACAGTTGTTGCTCTAAGAAATGCAGTACAAAGCTAGGTCTGCCTGTAGCTGACAGCCATCAGCTTGCTCCTCAGGCAGGTTCTGTCTGTGTATGGGAGATCACAATGTGAACCACTGATTGATCAGCTGAGGCAAGTGTGGGGTCAGCTGTGGGAGCACAGGTGAAAGTTATGTAGCTGTGCTCCCTGGAGGGGTGGAGTTCGACTCCACCTCCTCTGAGACCTCATTTAAGGGCTGACCCTCACTGAGGCAGCATCTCTTGGAGATTGCTCACCAGGGAGGATCACCTCAGCTCTGGTGAGTTCCCTTTTCCTTATATCTTCTGTATTTCTACCATTTTACTTGTAATTGCTATCCTTGTTAATACCAGCATAGTTATTGCCAATACATTTGGCAAGCCAGGCAGGAGCCACTGACTTGGCATCTAGAAATATAAGGAAAAAAAAAAATGTCCTTTGTGTGGAAAATCTTTAATTGGTACAAGGGGGAGAAGACCACCCCCTTAGGGACATGCCTTCCTGGACAAATTCCAGGTTTTGAGGCGTCCCCATATTACCAATTAGCAACAATTATTGAACAATGGGGCCCTTTAAGAGTACCAAATAACATGGACGCCTATTGTCTAACTGATTACTTTCTAGGACTACAAAAAGATATCTTAATTACAAAAGAAAAGCGAATGGCTGCATCTATGGCAGCCTGGCCATTATTAAATGCTTTAAATTGGGCAGAGATAAAATCAAACAACATTGCACATGAAAATGAATTGTTAAAGGCCCGTATTGAAAAATTGGAGGGTGAGATCAATCTATTGACAGGAAAAAAACCGTCATTTTCTTCCTCCAACCCTCAAATTAGATACATTTCATTTAATGACGATCAAGATCCTGAAGAAATGAATCAAAATAAGATCACTAAATCTGATCTAGAAAAACCATCTGAGACGGACTCACTAGAAGTCCGTCCAGTAATAACTCAAAAAACAAAGAAAATTCAAGATCGACCAGCAGGAGTGCCTCCTGATCAATGGCCCCCTGCCGAATCTGTTTTACATGTAACAGCCCGTCCATATACACCTACTGAACTCATGGACCTAGTGCAACGATTTAGGCAAAGGCCAAGGGAAAGTGTTCCGGCTTGGTTATTACGGTTATGGGATTCAGGGGCAGATAGTGTACTGGTTAGTGGCCCCGAAGTATCTAAGTTGGCCACAATAACAGTACATCCTGCCCTTCGGCAGAGACTGTATGCTGGGACTCAGTTCCCTGAAGAAAACCATTCAATTGTAGAATGGATAATGGCTGCTTGCCGCATGGTGTGGACAAATAAAACTGACATGCCAGTAAACACAGGGATGTGGTCTTCTATGGAAGACCTTCAAAATTATATACGCGAATTAGGTATGAGAGAGGCTATCTACGAAGACACATTCGATAGCCCTGATATGGTTAAATTTTCTGCGGGAATGAGGGACCTAATTTTACAGTAAGCACCCTCTCATATGTATGGAACCTTGGTTTCCATACTTAATCCAGTAGTATCCGCAGAGGCAGTAGTCCAACAAGCCGCCCAATTGGTAGCAGACCTCGGAGAAACTGAGCGTTTACGAGCTAAGCGCAATATCAGGGTGATTGAGGATGCCGAGGCTTTTCCAATAGTGCGAGCCAGAAGATCGGCCCCGCGAACTTCTCGGGCAGGACCTGTTAGGGTATCCCGGAAACAAATGTTTAATGATCTGCTCCGGGCAGGCGTTCAGTTTTCAAAAATTGATGGGCAGCCCAATCAGGTTCTCCTTCAGTTGTGGAAGCAACTGAAGGATGAACAAAAATTTCAGAATAAACCCAAAAGGCCAGGGATAAGATTTATAGAGTGGCGACCAACAACAACATGGAATTTAGAAGATTTTATAGTTCCAAATAGGAAAAAGAAGCCACCTCAGGTGCCTCGGGTTATGACACCGGAGGTATCGGAGGTAAAAGACTTGAATCTGGCTCAGTTCATGGCTTGACGAGGGATGTCAGTCCTCCTAGGGCCTCTAGACGGGACCGGAGGCCCTATGTGGAACTGACGATAGACTGGTCCCGAAAGAATATACAGAAGGTTATGGCCCTAGTTGATACCGGGGCAGAGACATCTATAATATATGGAGACCCAACTAAATTTAAAGGTAATAGAGTGATGATTGGAGGTTTTGGGGGACAAACCATTCCGGTCACCCAAACCTGGGTAAAACTGGGGGTCGGGCGTCTTCCACCACGGGAGTACAAGGTATCCATTGCCCCAATTCCAGAGTATATATTAGGAATTGATATCCTGTGGGGTCTGGCTCTCCATACAACAGTGGGAGAGTTCCGATTGCGGCAGAGATGCATTAGTATCCGGGCAATCCAGACAATATTGAGAGGCCATGCAAAACATGAGCCTATTTGTTTGCCGAAGCCACGCCGGATTACTAATGTGAAACAGTACAGACTCCCGGGTGGGCAGGATGAAATAACAAAGACGGTGCAGGAATTAGAAAGAGTGGGTATTATAAGGCCTGCACATAGCCCATATAACTCCCCAATATGGCCAGTGCGAAAACCGGATGGAACATGGAGGATGACAGTAGACTATAGGGAATTAAATAAGGTCACGCCACCTGTTCATGCGGCTGTACCCAATATTGCCTCCCTAATGGACACACTAAGCAGGGAAATCAAAACATATCACTGTGTCTTGGATTTGGCGAATGCATTCTTCAGTATTCCAATCAGTGAAGAATCGCAAGATCAGTTTGCATTTACATGGGAAGGGAGGCAATGGACTTTCCAGGTCCTACCCCAAGGGTACGTACATTCGCCCACTTTTTGTCATAATTTAGTGGCACGTGATCTGGCTAAGTGGGAAAAGCCAAATAATGTCAATTTATATCATTATATTGATGACCTCCTGTTAACATCCGATTTGTTAGAGGCGGTGAGACAAGCAGCAGATTTGTTGATAGCTTACCTGCAGAAAAGAGGGTGGGCTATAAACCCACAGAAGGTGCAAGGTCCGGGGCTATCTGTAAAATTCCTGGGAGTAATTTGGTCCGGGAAAACCAAAGTACTACCCAGTGCGGTAGTAGATAAAGTCCAAGCGTTTCCAGTCCCTACAACATCAAAACAATTGCAAGAATGTTTGGGTATATTGGGGTATTGGCGCTCCTTTATACCTCATTTAGCTCAGCTATTAAGGCCATTATACAAGCTTACAAAGAAGGGTCAATCATGGAATTGGGGAAAGATAGAACAGGATGCTTTCCAACAGGCAAAACTGGCAGTTAAACAAGCTCAGGCGTTGGGTATATTTGATCCGACCCTCCCAGCTGAACTAGATGTTCATGTTACTCAAGATGGTTTTGGCTGGGGCCTGTGGCAACGCCAGAGTTCTGTTCGAACCCCCATTGGATTCTGGTCTCAGGTTTGGCACGGAGCAGAAGAACGATATAGCATGATTGAGAAACAGTTATTGGCTGCCTATTCGGCATTACAAGCAGTAGAGCCGATAACGCAAACAGCAGAGGTCATAGTTAAGACTTCATTACCAATCCAGGGGTGGGTGAGAGATTTGACTCACCTTCCTAAGACTGGGGTGGCCCAAGCACAAACGGTGGCACGATGGGTCGCCTATCTAAGCCAGAGAAGCAGTCTGTCTTCATCTCCACTTAAAGAAGAACTACAGAAGATCCTAGGCCCAGTGACGTATCACAGTGATACATCAAAAGAACCGATGGTTGCTCCACCAGAGAAGAGTCCCGTTCAGGAAGGAAGATATCCTATTCCTGAAGATGCCTGGTATACGGATGGGTCCAGCAGAGGCAACCCGAGCAAGTGGCGAGCAATAGCATACCATCCCTCTACTGAGACCATCTGGTTTGATGAGGGGGATGGTCAAAGCAGCCAATGGGCAGAATTGCGAGCCGTGTGGATGGTTATAACTAAAGAACCTGGTGACGGCGTCCTGAACATCTGTACAGATAGTTGGGCTGTGTACCGGGGGCTGTCACGGGTTACTTAGATTTACCTATGCCCGTGACAGGGGAAGCCACCCCACGCCCCCCCCCGGGGCCCGGAAAGGAGGGGGAAAAGGGGAGTGGGATAAAACAGCGACAATCTAAGGAGGAAAAACTTATTTTACTAAATATGATATCGAAATACAAGATAACACAATATAATATAATTAAGGCTAACGAAATCGAACGAAACAGAGAGAGAGAGTCCCCGAAAACCGAGAGGCCTACTGTGAACTCTAGGCGACACGGCTGGAACGCTTCCCACTCTCCGAGAAGTTCGAGAGAAGAAGGAAGGCACTCCAGCCTGGGAACGAGATTATATAGAGTCCTGGTCCCGTGACTTATTGTTACTCCTGTTGTTCTCTGGGATATGTAGTCTTCTTCAGTGGACTGCACATTCAACAGAAGTATCCATACTTGACATGATGTTATGATGTGGAATACTGATAGCAAAATTACAAAATTACAAAACCATGACATTCCACCCCTTATTCTACATTATTACATCATGGTTAATATATACATATATATACATATATATACACGTATGTAAAATTGTGATAGCTAAATAGTAGAATTGCATGTAACATAACTAAATGTACAACTATAATAACTAAAATACACTACACATGCAAACATATATATATATATATAGATACATAAAATTATTGACTGCATTCCCCCAGCATCAAATTCCCTTGTGGCACACATTGAACATCCCCATCCTTCTGCATTACCCACCAAGTGCACCCAGGTCCCTGGGCAAAGACAGTTCCACGGATAGGTTTGCCCTTTCCAGAAGCTGGAAGGACCCGAACAGCTTTTCCCAACATGTTCTTTACATGTATAACAGGGACCTTATCTCCTTCTACAGTGTGTAGGGGGCTAGATTGACTAGGACCATCACGATTGACAGATCCTCTAGTATTGACCAACCAAGTGGCTTCTGCCAGATTCTTCTCCCAGTGCTTAAATGTTCCACCACCCATTGCTTTCAACATAGTTTTCAACAACCCATTATATCGTTCAATTTTACCAGAAGCTGGTGCATGGTAGGGAATATGATAAATCCACTCAATGCCATGATCTTTGGCCCAAGTATTTATAAGGGAATTTTTAAAATGTGTCCCATTATCAGATTCAATTCTTTCTGGGGTGCCATGTCGCCATAGGACTTGTTTCTCAAGACCTAATATGGTGTTTCGAGCAGTTGCATGGGGTACTGCGTATGTTTCAAGCCACCCAGTGGTTGCCTCTACCATGGTGAGTACATAACACTTACCACTGCGAGATCGTGGCAAGGTGATATAATCAACCTGCCACGCCTCCCCATATTTATACTTTTGCCACCGCCCTTCCTCCCAGAGAGGTTTCATCCTTTTGGCTTGTTTAATTATGGCACATGTTTCACAATCATGAATAATCTGCGCAATAGCGTCCATGGTTAAGTCCACCCCTCGGTCTCTGGCCCACTTATATGTCGCGTCTCTTCCTTGATGGCCTGAGGTCTCATGAGCCCATCGAGCTAGAAATAATTCACCCTTATTCTGCCAGTCCAAGTCAATTTGAGCCACCTCAATTTTGGCAGCTTTATCTACCTGATGGTTGTTTTGTTGTTCTTCAGTAGCCCGACTTTTGGGCACATGTGCATCCACATGACGCACCTTTACAACCATATTCTTTGTTCGGGAAGCAATGTCCTTCCATAGTTCAGCGGCCCAAACAGATTTTCCCCTCCGTTGCCAGTTATTTTGTTCCCACCTCTGTAACCACCCCCATAAGGCATTTGCCACCATCCATGAGTCAGTATAAAGATACAGCATTGGCCACCTCTCCCGTTCAGCAACATCTAAGGCCAGCTGGACAGCTTTTACCTCTGCAAACTGACTTGATTCTCCCTTACCTTCAGTGGCCTCTGCAACCTGTCGTGTGGGGCTCCACACAGCAGCTTTCCATTTGCGATGCTTCCCTACAATGCGACATGATCCGTCAGTGAATAGGGCATATTTCTTTTCATTTTCTGGTAATTCGTTGTATGGTGGGGCCTCTTTAGCACGTGATACCTCTTCTGCTGGTGATGTTCCAAACTTTTTATCTTCAGGCCAGTCCATGATTACCTCTAGGATTCCTGGACGATTGAGGTTTCCCATTCGCGCTCGCTGTGTAATCAGCGTAATCCACTTGCTCCAGGTGACATCGGTAGCATGATGGGTGGAGGGAACCTGTCCTTTGAACATCCAGTTCAGCACTGGCAGTCGAGGTGCCAAAAGGAGCTGTGTTTCAGTCCCGACTACTTCGGAAGCAGCCCGAACCCCCTCATACGCGGCTAAGATCTCCTTCTCAGTTGGAGTGTAGCACTCTTCAGACCCCTTATATGATCGACTCCAGAATCCCAGGGGTCGGCCTCGGGTCTCTCCTGAGGCTCTTTGCCACAAACTCCAAGTGGGGCCTTTCTCTCCAGCAGCAGTATAGAGGATGTTCTTTACATCCTGTCCAGTCCGTACTGGCCCCAGGGCTACAGCACGGGCTATCTCTTGTTTAATCTGTTCAAAAGCCTGCTGCTGCTCAGGGCCCCATGCAAAATCATTCTTCTTCCGCGTTACCTGATAAAGGGGGCTTACAATGAGGCTGTAGTTTGGAATGTGCATCCTCCAAAAGCCCACTGCACCCAGGAAAGATTGTGTCTCTTTCTTGCTAGTTGGTGGAGACATGGCAGTGATTTTGTCGATCACATCTGTTGGGATGTGACGACGTCCATCCTGCCACTTTATACCTAAGAACTGAATTTCCTGGGCAGGTCCTTTTACTTTGCTTCGCTTAATAGCAAAGCCAGCTTGTAGAAGAATCCGGATTATCTGCTCTCCTTTTGTGAAAACTTCTTCTGCTGTATCGCCCCACACAACAATGTCATCAATGTACTGCAGGTGTTCAGGAGCACCACCCTGTTCCAGTACAGTTTGGACCAACCCATGGCAAATGGTTGGGCTGTGTTTCCACCCCTGGGGCAAACGGTTCCAAGTATACTGAATGCCCCTCCAGGTGAAGGCAAACTGTGGCTTGCATTCTGCGGCCAAAGGAATAGAGAAGAAGGCATTGGCAATGTCAATGGTGGCATACCATTTGGCTGCTTTTGACTCCAGCTCATACTGGAGTTCCAACATGTCCGGCACAGCAGCGCTCAATGGGGGTGTGACCTCATTCAGGCCACGGTAGTCTACTGTCAGCCTCCATTCTCCACTGGCTTTACGCACTGGCCATATGGGACTGTTAAAAGGTGAGTGAGTTTTACTGATCACTCCCTGATTCTCCAACTGGCGAATCAAATCATGAATGGGGAGCAAGGAATCCCTGTTGGTGCGATACTGCCGTCTGTGCACTGTCTTTGTAGCAATTGGTACCTGCTGCTCTTTTACTCGTAGCAGCCCCACAACAGACGGGTCCTCTGACAGGCCAGGCAAAACAGACAGCTGCTTAATGTTGTCCATGTCTACAGCAGCTATCCCAAAGGCCCATCGATACCCCTTAGGATCCTTGAAATGCCCCCTTCTGAGGTAATCAATACCCAGTATACATGGAGCCCCTGGGCCAGTCACAATAGGATGTTTTTGCCAGTCTTTGCCAGTGAGGCTTATTTCAGCCTCCAGCACAGTCAATTCTTGAGAGCCCCCAGTCACTCCAGAAATATGGATTGATTCTGTCCCTTCATGACTGGAGGGCATTAGGGTGCACTGTGCACCGGTATCCACCAGTGCCTTATATTTCTGTGGTTCTGATGTGCCAGGCCATCGAATCCACACAGTCCAATAAACTCTATTATCCCTTTCCCTCCCCTGACTGAGGGCAGGGCCCCTCTATTGGTTACCTGTGATGACTGGAGCAACTCCACTGGTGGTTGGTATGTCTAGTAGTTCTTTCACCCGTGCTCGTAGTGCAGACGTGGGCTGATCATGCCACTTCCTCATGTCTTCTCCACGGTCACGTAGGTAGCGCCACATGGAAACACGCGGTGCAATCGTACTGTTGTTCTTTGCTCGAGCTGGGAAGTGTGTGCGTTTAACAGCTGAGACTTTTGATGATGCAGGTGGGGAGTAGGACTGGACTAGTTTGATCAGATCCTTCATTAGACCTGGTGGCCCGTACGAGGATTGACCTTCATCAGTTGTTTCTGATACTGTTACGGGATCATTACAATTAGTTGATGGAAACAATTTCTTGCACATTTCATCTACTCGGTTTTCTAGCCGTGAGATGGCAGAAACTGCGGCATGCAGTTGGGGGAGCTGCTGATCGGTGGTTTGAAGCATTATAATCAGCTCAACAACTCGGGGCCATCTGTCCACGAATCCTTTAGATCCTGATACCAATGACTGTGCAATTCTCTCTGGTGCTGTACTTGTGATTTTCTGCCACATGTCAGGATCGGCCCTCACTCTCTCTGGGTCAAGTTCGCTTGGATCAGGGCTGTACAACATTTTCGCCATGGCCAATTCCCTCAGGCGCTGAATACCTTTTTGGACGGTATTCCAACTATCAAATTTAGGCTTCAAAGCATCCTTATAGGGGTACCTTTCTCTCACGGCTTCTAACAGCCGCAACCAGAGAGTAGCAGCTCCATCCGAACATCTGCTAATCCCTCTGTCGATACCTGCATCTTGGGCAATGCTTCCTAGTTGGCGAGCTTCATTACCATCTAGAGACAAGCTGTTGGCCCCGTTGTCCCAGCAGCGAAGCAACCAAGCAAGGATACCTTCATCTTGACGCCGTGTAAACTCCTTTCTTGAGCCTTGGATTTCAGTCAGCTTCAGAGGTCGACAATAGGTGATTTCCTCCTCATCATCAGTCTCTTCTTCATGCCTCTTGGTTTTTGCCTTTGCTTTTTTCGGTACTGCTCCATGCCCGGCACCTGGGTCTTCTGCTGCCCCCCCCTGTGCTTCTCCTTCTTTTCGTTCTAGACGCATGGACACCCGTTTCCATTTCTTGCCTTCCACAGGGGCAACTGATATTGCTACTGATGCCTCCTGTGACTGATCAGAATTAACTTGGGCTTGAATCTCAGATCGGAAACTCTCTCTCTCCAGAATAGTATGATACAAAGCACGGTATGCATAAGCCAAACCCCACATAAGGTTTACCTCCTTAGATCTCTGACCCAAATATTCACTTAATTTCTTAGGGTCCCTTAGGTGTTCAAGAGTGAAATCCCATGACACTGCGGGTCCCCATGCTTCTAAGACTTTTCCTAAACCTTTCCATATTCCCTGCCAGTCATCATTCTCTGGTTCTGGAGGAGACTTCCGCATAGAACGAATGCATAGGAACATATATGCATGCATTGATAGTGATAACATGAATGCAAGTATGAACCCTATCTCAGTTATTGAAAAGCGTGTGGAAATCTGAGAGTACAACCTAAATAAAAAGGGTTTTTTTAGCCTGTACAATGAATTAAACATGGTGGTGTTTGTAAAATTGCCTATTCCATCTGGGATGCAAGTATTTGTAAAATTGCCTGTTCCATCTGGGATGCAATTGTTTGTAAGATTCACAATTCCATCTGGGGTGTAGATGCCAAAATTCTGACCATAACACATCTCGTAAAAGTACCAGGCAGGTGTTTCCATCAGTATCCACCTTATTAGGCTATATATCTGCACAATTCCACAACACCAAATTATGGTGTTAATAGTTGACCAATACTTTAAGAAGATCATAATTGCTTTCAATCCCTTAAACAGAGCAACTGGGATGAAGAGTGGATTCATAGCTGGCAGGCTCTGTAAAATTCAGAGCTAGCTAGCTTTGCTCTAAGGGAGAAAGAAATCCCTTTGTTTTCTACACAAAAGTTAGATAGCAGTGCTGAGAATGTGCAGCAGCCCTTAATGTTGACAATTTGTCTGGTATTTCAAGGTCACGTTCTCTGTGAGCAGCTACGGAAAGATAACACTCCCAACACTCCCGTAACGAAGCTCTTTAAGAGCAAAGAGAGAGTTGTTCTAAAAGCTAAAAAGCTCTATGCCCGCATTCTCCACCAAAAAATCTGTCACGGGTTACTTAGATTTACCTATGCCCGTGACAGGGGAAGCCACCCCACGCCCCCCCCCGGGGCCCGGAAAGGAGGGGGAAAAGGGGAGTGGGATAAAACAGCGACAATCTAAGGAGGAAAAACTTATTTTACTAAATATGATATCGAAATACAAGATAACACAATATAATATAATTAAGGCTAACAAAATCGAACGAAACAGAGAGAGAGAGTCCCCGAAAACCGAGAGGCCTACTGTGAACTCTAGGCGACACGGCTGGAACGCTTCCCACTCTCCGAGAAGTTCGAGAGAAGAAGGAAGGCACTCCAGCCTGGGAACGAGATTATATAGAGTCCTGGTCCCGTGACTTATTGTTACTCCTGTTGTTCTCTGGGATATGTAGTCTTCTTCTGTGGACTGCACATTCAACAGAAGTATCCATACTTGACATGATGTTATGATGTGGAATACTGATAGCAAAATTACAAAATTACAAAACCATGACAGGGGCTCACTCTGTGGATTACGCAATGGGCTACCCAGGAATGGACTATCCACGCCCGACCGATTTGGGGTAAAGACATGTGGGTAGACATTTGGAATACGGTCAAACACAGGACAGTATGTGTCTACCATGTCTCTGGTCATCAACCCTTGCAGTCACCAGGAAATGATGAAGCTGACACACTGGCCCGAATCCGATGGATTGAGAATTCACAATCTGAAAATATTGCCCGTTGGTTACATCAGAAGCTACGGCATGCTGGACAGAAGATAATGTGGGCAGCTGCTAAAGCATGGGGGCTGCCTGTACAACTATCTGATATCGTTCAAGCGTGTCAGGATTGCGATGCTTGCTCAAAGATGAGACCGAGACCGTTGCCTGAAACAACATCCCACATTGCTAGAGGATATAGTCCTCTTCAGAGATGGCAGGTCGACTACATTGGGCCCCTCCCTCGGTCTGAGGGGGCGAGATATGCCCTGACCTGCGTTGACACTGTAAGTGGACTGCTGCAAGCCTATCCTGTACCAAAGGCAAATCAAGCATACACAATTAAGGCACTTACTAAACTGATGTCTGCATACGGGACACCTCAAGTTATCGAGAGTGACCAAGGGACTCACTTCACTGGAGCGATGATACAGCGCTGGGCAGAAGAAAACAACATTGAATGGCGATTCCACCTGCCATATAACCCAACAGGGGCAGGCCTTAT
Source organism: Coturnix japonica (assembly GCF_054131305.1). Lineage (NCBI taxonomy): Eukaryota > Metazoa > Chordata > Aves > Galliformes > Phasianidae > Coturnix > Coturnix japonica. The sequence goes on from NW_028188947.1 coordinate 3,622,053, forward strand.
TGAACGTTATAATGGTATCCTTAAGGCTGCCCTGAAAACAGACTCTCAGTCCCTGCAGGGGTGGACAAAAAGATTATATGAAACCGTGCGGGACCTGAATGAAAGACCTCGGGATGGCAGACCCAGTGCCCTGAAAATGTTACAAACTATATGGGCCTCCCCTCTTAGGATCCAAATTACAGGCACCGATAATAAGGTAAAACCGCAGGTTGGTACTGAAAATAATCTTCTGCTCCCTGCCCCTGAGAATTTAGAACCGGGAATCCATAAGATAAATTGGCCTTGGAAGGTGCAGGTAGGACCCAAATGGTGTGGCCTACTTGCACCTTGGGGGAGATTATTGGAGGTGGGAGGTTCAGTCACCCCCTCGGTGATAGGTACATGGCCTACTGACATCGTGGTCAATACTCCGGCCTTTATTGCTAAAGGAACACCTATTATGTCCCTATGGCAGATCAAGACTCCTCCTCTGGTGCCAGATATAGTTATACAGCCACAGATATCTGGCCAGAGGGTATGGTATCGGAGGCCGGGACATAATCCAGTACAAGCAGAAGTATTGACCCAAGATAAGAATACGGCCTGTATCTTGCCCTGGAGGGCGGATCTTCCCCTCCTAGTACCCTTGAAACATCTATATTACTCCCCTTAAGATTGATTCTAAGCCTCTAGGACCATTACTCTGGACTGATGAAACGCAGACGGACCTGCACTTCAAGATGATTTGTCTCCGGTAACATCTATCAAGCACTGGCCCATGGAGGATCATAAACACCCATCCAATCATCATCATTTGAATAATATCAACATCTAATGCGACGGGAGATTGTATCAGCGTCGTGATTGGGTCTCTGTAATAAGGGGAACTCACCTAATCATTGGTTCACGTTGTGAAGGGGTGGAGTGTATGGGAGATCACAATGTGAACCACTGATTGATCAGCTGAGGCAAGTGTGGGGTCAGCTGTGGGAGCACAGGTGAAAGTTATGTAGCTGTGCTCCCTGGAGGGGTGGAGTTCGACTCCACCTCCTCTGAGACCTCATTTAAGGGCTGACCCTCACTGAGGCAGCATCTCTTGGAGATCGCTCACCAGGGAGGATTGCCTCAGCTCTGGTGAGTTCCCTTTTCCTTATATCTTCTGTATTTCTACCATTTTGCTTGTAATTGCTATCCTTGTTAATACCAGCATAGTTATTGCCAATACAGTCTGGATGGAATGAAGGGCATGAAATACTGATGTGCTCATCAAACGCTGCTTGTTAGCTTAGAGACAAGGTGTTGAATTGGTTTGTTCATGTATTGCAAACAGGTTACTTAGCTGCCTTCATTTTAGCTTCAGAAGAACATGTGCAGAATACAGAATTGATTAGAAGAAATAAGAACTGTCTGCATAGAACTTACTCTTTCCTTACACAGGAGAATCAAGCACACGTTTGTATGTGAGTACCTCCAGAGGTGAAACTTGATCCCCCAGATGTAATGAGCAGAGACATTACAATCAGTTCTAACTGTATCTTAATGCTGTGCTGAATAAGCCTGAGTCAGGATGTAAACCACTTTCTCTTTTTTTCTTCAGATGAAGCCATTAATTTTGTCAGCAAGTCCAAAACGACTCCAGAAATATCAGTCAGTCCTTCTGAAGACCTGGAGCTGGTGTGTGAGGTGTCAGCTGCAAGCGGAGCTGTCGTATAGAAGAAAGATCAAATAGAGGTGAAGCAGGACCAGAGGACAACCATCATCTCCCAGGGGACGCACCGCAAGCTCATGGTCAAAAATGTGACCCTGAAAGACCAAGGGAGCTACAGCTGTGAAACAAAAGATGACAAAGCAACATTCCAAGTGAAAGTCAGAGGTGAGAAAATGCTTGGAATCCCAGAGATAAAGGAACACTTCATTTTGTGTGTCTTGCATTTGGAGGATCAACTTACAGCCTCTCTGGTGCAAAACATTTTGGCTATAGGACTTTCTTTGTCATCTAGTGTCATAGCAACACTTTTCTACATGTGCTTTTCCATCCAGGAATGAATTACTGCAACAAACAATAGGCAAGGAGGGTAACTTGTGCAGCTCTTGTAGTCAGCTGGTGTCTGCAGGGTTACAGTGCAAGAGCACACCAGGCATGCAAGGAGTGAGAAAAGGGGAGGTGTTTGATGAGATCTGGTTACAAAATTTGAATGACACAATGAGGTGGAAAATGCCACTAATCAGACTCATAAATGGCCTGGGTTGCAAAGGCCCACAGTGCTCATCCAGTTCCAACCCCCTTCTTCCTATGTGCAGGGTTGCCAACCAGCAGCCCAGGCTGCCCAGAACCACATCCAGCCTGGCCTTGAATGCCTGCAGGGATGGAGCATCCACAGTCTCCTTGGGCAACCTGTTCTAGAGGGCCATTCCCTTCTGATTTACTGGAAATGTAGAGAGACATCAGAAGAAACAAAGAGAAGGGAGGAGGTTCAGCAGTGCATGCAGGTGTTCTAAATCTCATGTCCAAATCTGCTATCAGACTGCGAAATGTTTAGATTTATGATATGATATGAAATGATATGCCTATTCATTTCCCAAGGCAAAATAGAGGGGAAAGTATTTTCCTGTCTTAATGAGGCATCATGATGGTCCCTGTGAAGGGCAAGTATAATGAAAATGGGGAACTGGAGTAAGCTCTGCAGCAGACTACAGCAAAATGGTGTGACTGTTGTGATGTCCCTGCAGAGAAAGAAGACGTGTTTACAAACAAGGACAAGGTACAAAAGGAGGTGAAGGCTGCACTGACTCAAAATGCCACGCTGAGTTGCGAGGTGGCCCAGGAGAAGATGGAGGTGAAGTGGTACAAGGAGGGGAAACTGATCACCTCGAGCAAGAAGTTCAAGGTGGAGTCAGAGGGCAAACAGTGTCGGCTGGTGGTGATCCAGGTAGAGAAGAAAGATGCAGGGGAGTACAGCTGCGAGGCTGCTGGCCAGAAACTCACCTTCAAGATTCATGTCACAGGTGAGAGAGAACACATTTTGGCCTTTCATTCTAGAATGTTTTAGAAAACGGTCATTAGTTTGTAAGTTTTCCCTGCTATGCTTAAAATTTTTGGAGCTGAACTTTGGGGTGGTTAATTTCTGATGAGGAAATTGAACAAATTATTCTAAATACAGTTGTGAGGCAGCTCCATCTTTTAAAATCTTCAGGAATTTCCTTTTGCTGTGGGAATGAGGCCATAGACAAGAAAGTTCTGATTGCACTTCTCCATTCCCACGTGCCTGTACCACTAGAACAACTCTGCAATGCAGCTGCGTCTCAGGAAGTTTCAGAACAGGGGCTTTGTGTCAAGCACTAGGGGGTGTGCTCTATGTAACATGTTTTTGTCTTGGAAGGGCTCATTTAGCATGGGAGAGAATACTACAGGAATGTTTTGTATAAGTTGATGTTTTGAAGACATAAGTAAATGGCAGCTAGGGGACGAAAGAGTCATGAGAGTCATACAAGAAGCATCACAGAATGCCTTTTGTTGGAAGGGACCTGGAGGATCATCCAGTTCCAATCTCTGTCCTGGAAAGGAACACATTCTTTGAGACTAGGTTGCTCTAACACCCATCCAGCCTAGACTTGAATGTTTTCAGGGATGGGGCATCCATAAATTGCACAACTTCTCTCCACATCATTCTCTTGGGTCATCAGACTGGGAGAACTGATTCATTTTTCTGACTCCTTCCCCAAAACCTGCTCTTCTTTCAAGAGGCCAAACTAATGTATCTCTCTCTTTTCAGAGCCAGAATTTGTATTTACAAACAAGGAGAAGGTACAGAAGGTGGTGAAGGCTGCAACAACAGAAAATGCCACGCTGAGCTGCGAGGTGGCCCAGGAGAAGATGGAGGTTGTCATCAGTTTATAAGCAATGAGCCAATAATGTTCCAATTATAAACTTTTATTAATTGTAGCGGGTAAAACTAAAAGGCAATTCAGTGCTGGGCGACAGGGGGATTATTGTTCCTCCAACTGCCGCGCCGTCCCGTCCCTTGCAACTTCTTTTGTATTGTCCATCCCGAGCGTATTGTCCTTTAATTGGTCGGTTGTGATCATGCGACTTGGTGTGTCGTTCCTTGGTTGGTCCTTCCGTGGAACTTTGTATCCATCGGGGCGCGCTTTGCCTGTAACTACGCAGAGTACACAATCTACCCATAAAATTAGAGTGTTCTGCAACCTTTGTGGCCTCCATATTCCACCATTATATCCCGGTCCTAATGAACAAGCACTCCACCACAATGCTACCACATCCCGGCCTTAATGAGCAAACATTTTATCACAGAGGTCAAGTGATAAAAGGAGGGGAAACTGATCACCTCGAGCAAGAAGTTCAAGGTAGAGTCAGAGGGCAAACAGCGTCGGCTGGTGGTGAGCCAGGTGGAGAAGAAAGATGCAGGGGAGTACAGCTGCGAGGCTGCTGGCCAGAAACTCACCTTCAAGATTCATGTCACAGGTAAGACAGGTGTTGTATGAAATACAGCAGAGAACAGTAAAGTAAAATCTAGTTTCTATTATACTGCACCTGGATCACTGTAGTCTGTGCTGAGGTTTTTTCCCTAGACTTGATTGCCTGGGTTTGTAGAAAGTATTTGGTTTCAGTATGACACAAAGACCTGTTTCAGTCTGTCTGTAGAGCAATAATTAGTAATATATGTACAGTGGAAGCAATATTCAAGATATTATTCAAATCTCTCCTGTGCCTGAGATCCCAAACTGTAATTCTTGTTCACCGAAACATTTGACTAAGATAAGTATGTGCAGTGAGGCTGGAGTGCATGTTCTACGTGCAGCCTTTCATGGCAGGAGAAGCAGGAACTTCTCCTAGTAGTACACTGCCTTTTTACTATGCCTTTATGTTGGAGGCTGCATCTGGATAGGTGAGTCTGCTACTCACAGTAAGAGACCTGGTAGAGCTGACTATTGCCAGAGCTCAAAGTAAGATAGATATCTGCAAATCACACACAAAGAACAAAGGACTGCGTTGGTGAGCATATTTCCTTTGTGCCTTTGACAGTCACAGTTGTGGCAATGGTAGAGGCCATGAGGAGTCTGTTCAGGAAGCCAGGAGTACTGTTCTGGGTCATGAAAAGGCAGCCAGTGGTTTGACTATCACATGTTTATGTGTTTTGATGTTTCACAGTGGGTCTTAAGTAAAAGGAACTCAGGTTTTGGTTGCCTGCAGGACAGATGTTCTTTTGGGTTCAATATGTTTGCATAGTGACTTGCAACCATGGGACTGGTGTTCAAGGACCCTCTTGGTTCCTTCAGTTCCTAGGTTCTTTCTTGCCTAGATTTGACACTTTGTTTCAACAGAAGAGCTGATATTCTCTAGTGAAGGCTATTAGTTTGGGCACAAGTGGTAACCTAAACCTGTTCCAACCTGTACATACAAACCTGCAAGTTGGTCTCATTTCGGTCCCTCAGTCAATACTTTTTCTTTTCTTCCCTCAGAGCCAAAACCTGTGTTTATAAACCAGGAGCAGGTGCAGAAAGAGGTGAGTGCTGCCCTGGCAGCAAGTGCCTCCCTCAGCTGTGAAGTAGCACAGGATCCAACAGAAGTAAAATGGTACAAGGATGGAAGACTGCTTGCCTCCTCCAGAAAGTTCAGAATGGAATCTGTGGGCAAAACACGGCGTCTGGTTGTGGAGCAGCTGGAGAAGAAAGATGCTGGAGAATACATCTGCGAGGCTGCTGGCCAGAAGATGACCTTCAAGTTGGAAACAACTGGTGAGCATTCGCTTTGGGAGCACTAAGCAGCTTTTTATGTGGCTTAGAGGAAGACTGGCTGTCTTCTACCCTGTGGGCATGGAACAGCCACAATTCCCCCCGGAACAACATCAATGACCCACACCACAAGTTGGATTCTCCTTTTTAATGTAGTGGTAGCGAGGTGAAAATCTGGCTGTGGAATATTTTTGACTAAGGAACTTCTACTTTAATTTCTAGATGCGCTGAATTACCCTCTGGAGTGTCTTTCTGAATATATAAGCAACCATGGGTGACTATGATCCTGATTTATATCTAGGTTCAGGCTTACTTTTTCAGTTAGGTTAGATCAATAGCTCCAGAGAAGATAGGGAAATACAGCAGTTCACTGATACCATGTGTCAGAAGAATGCAGCTCAGTGCTGGGCAGTTTGCTGCTTCATTCCCTCTTACAAGTTGCACCCAAGGCTGGAAAAGACCACTGAGATAGCTGAGTCCAACCCAGCCCACCCTCACTGGACTTACTAACCACGTCCCCAGTGCCACATACCCGTGGCTCTTGAGCACCTCCAGTGACTGCGGTATATCAGCGTGGTTGCTTCAGTTGTGGGAGTTTTCAGACACTGGCTGTTGTTCTAGCGAGACAAAAAACCAAAACTGATGGAACAGTGTCTATACAGGAAGCAACTGGCTGTCCTGATGGCTGCCAACAGTTTTACACAAGGTGTGTCATGCAAGCTTGCATGAGTCTGGTTTAAAAACTTGCTGTTCTGATGGAAGGAGAGGATGTTGGTACAGGATAACTGCGGGATTTGTGCTCTCCCGACATCCAGTTGCAATCACAGCTTATTGTTGCTATAGAAAACAGCTTCTCTGTAGACAAATTGAGTTAGTTCCAATAAGTGGCTGAAGCCCTAAGTGATCCAAGGTGAAGCATGATCCAAACTGGAATTTAACTAATTGTAGTAGGGAATCCAAGCCTTAATGAGATGAGTTATTTAAAATATGAGTCCTCCATCTAAAACAGCATTGAACTCTTACTCTGGTTTATGATAGAAGTGAGAGTTTAACAGCAGAAGTCTGAAGTTATGCTCCATATTTCTCATCACTCAAGAGAATATTTGAATATATGAATTCCTTTGGCTATGTTAGAGCTCATAATGAGGTCAGCTGATGTTCTTTAAATGCTCGGAGTCTAGCAATGTGGGGAAGTGGACTGCTATTTGCTGTTGAGCTTTAGGCTAAGAAGCCTGATTTTAGAGGACTGTGGACTTCCCCTTTCCCTTCCCCTCTCCTCCCCTTCTCCCTGGACTGATCCCACATGGTTTGAGAATGATTTCAGATCAAGGTAAATGAGGAATCGCCGTGTGAAAACCTGTTGTTTTACTGCACTATAAGAGACACTTAGTCAAAAGACAAGTGTGTGTTCCAAGCTTGAGATTGCAGGAGATCCTAGAAACAACTCAGCTGCTCAAACCTGTAGTCTGGCTGAATCTTTTATTGTCAGTTTTGGTCAGGAGGAGATGCTTGAGTAAGACAAATAAAAGGTCACGGGTAAGTTGGTCCTTCTTGTGATATACTTCTAGGCTTTCATCAGGGAGAAGCTTAATTAGTCCAAATAATCATAGCAGAAACCACACCAAGAGCATGAGAGTGAAATTTATACTTTCTTGACGTGAAGGAAAATTTTACCTGGTTCTGCCATTCCCCAAATATTTGTTTCCTTATGACAAGAAGAACTTTGCAGAAGTAATTTTTTTTTTTCAGTCTTGCGTGCAACACAAAAAGGGGTAAAATCTAGGAGGCCACCTGAAATGTTTTTTCCATCTGGAAGGATCCATTTAACAGCACCCATGGACCTGGTTATGAACAAAACTAAGTTCCCAACTAAATCCACATTCTTCTTTCTCCTTCTCAGAATTGCCTGTGAAAATCAGCAAACCATTGGCAGACAGTAGCGTCATTGAGAAGGACAAGGTCACATTTGAGTGTGAGCTGTCCAGGCCCAACATGGACGTCAAGTGGTTCAAGGTATGGCATGTAATGGTATTTTCCTTTCTGACTTCTCTGGAAATGAATGAGAGCCTTTAATTTCACTTCCAAGGGATGCGAGTCTGAGCTTTTCCTTGATAGCTTTTTCACTGCTCTCTTTTCTTTATGCTCTTTTATTTGCCCAGATCAGCACTCTTTGTTATTATGTCCTGAGTTCATTTATCAAGTTGAAATTGAAGTTTGTTTTGGTTTTATTGTGAACTTTTTAGGTCATGCTGCACAAAATATTGTTGGTTGAACTACAGTACAGTCTTGAGCTTCAAGTCTAACACAGAAATTCTCAGCTGGGATTTTGTAGCCTTGTTGTGAACTGGGTTTTTGGGGTGAAATCTCAGTTTTCTTTGCACCTGACAGTGTGAGAATTTGCTCTGGCACTTTGTGTACCTCCCCGGTTCTCAGCTGTTCCTTCCCTTACTTGGGGATAACGTCATTTATTCAAGGTGATGTCCAAACAGGCTTGTTAACAGTCCTCCGCAGTGCTTTAAGCTGTCATAGGTCAGCCAGAATTTATGCATGTTCTATAGCCATTCCTTCATGTTGAAAACACTGCACTGTGCTTAAGCTTCAGCATATGTTCCAGTAAGCACAGTTCCATTAATTCTAGGGGAGTGGGTGAATTAAGCATAGATCTGAAGGCTCCCTTTGCTCAGTGCAGAGATGGAAGGACTAATGGAGATCTGACTTGATATTTTCCCTTCTAGGATGGGAAGGAGCTCTGTCAAAGTAAAAAAGTGGGCATTACTTCCCAGGGAAATAAGAGAAGTCTCATTATTCACAAGTGTGAATATGAAGATCAGGGAACATCCACATGCTGAGCAGCCTAAGACAAGACATCAGCTACCCTAAAGGTTCATTTTATGTTTAACTGAAAGAGCAAATAAATCCTCTTGTGGTATTTTGCACCACGGGAAGAAATGCTTCATGGGCAGTTTGGGCATTTCTTGGTTAGTCCTTTTGGATACCTTTCTCTTTCTTCTTTATGCTCAAGACAGATTTTCCCTCCATGTGTTGCATTGGTTAAACCCCAGTTTGTAGCTCATCATTGGGCTCTGAAGCATCAGACTTGTTACTGAACACACGGGTCTGCTGTGCCCTGGTAGATGCCACCTTCCCAAGGGACGTATGAAAGGATGCTTTTTTCTGATTTCCTACTAGATGCTGTCCTCATGTGGCCACTTGGGTTCAGTGTTAGCATGAACATGAACATGTGTCCTGTCCCATGACTTTGGTGAACTCTCATTTTCTCTCTCATTCTGCAACCAGGTTGGGTTGCTGTTTCAGTACTGGCTGTTTTATGTAGCCATTCCATTTGTTCTGGTTTACGTTCTTTTTTATTTTCTTTTTTTCAGGCATCATTTCTATACAGTAGACAAAGCCAGCCTATTACATTTGATTTACAGCTTTTAGCTTTTGCTGGTAAGCATTTCAGCTCTCAGGCAGTTTTACCAACAGCTTTGAAGAGCTGAAATGAACCTGCCTGGACACGATGGTCTGTTTTTGTTGGTGTAATGAATTTATGAAGTTAAACTGATTGACCCCATAAGGTTTTACAGTGTATGACTCACGTCTGGCAGAGTTATCACAGCAATGAGTTTATATACTTAGCATTTCAGGAGGCAAATGGTTGGGGATACTCTTTCATTTGCTTGCGTCTCAGAGTGAATCACTAGTATGTGAACCATCCTTCATCTCCTTTGTATTGCTTTTGTGTGTGTCTGTGTGTGGTTTCCCCTGTGAATTTCATTCTTTCCAGTTATATGGAAGTTCTCTTTTGAGCAGTGAAATTAGATGTTCCATCATCAGTCATAATGGTAAAGCTGAGTTGCCACGTTATCTGTGTCCTTTCTGTCTGGCGTCTCAATAACTGCTGCCCCACCACAATATCTGCCTAATACTTCAGCTCCATGGATGCCTCCTTGTGCAAACTGAGAGCCTGTATTTGGTGTGCATAGATCTGGGCTTACATCTGTGCTGGTAAATGCACTAGTGCATGGGCTAAGCAGTCCTGCCTCCTGTGCTGTGGGCATTGAGATGGGGCTCCTACAAGCTGCCCATTGCAAGATATTTAGAAACTAATTGCTGCGGAGGTTTCCATCCTCTTTTCAGACTAACTAAAATTTGGTTAGTGGGATCAAAACAGAAGGGGCAGGGAGGGAGAGCTGACCAAGGACTACTGATGGAACAACTATGAATCCTTGGTTCCTCAGGATTCCCTGCATCAGCAGTTGGCAACAGGAGTAAGGGGGCTCAGGAGGACACTGTGGAGTAGTGTGAAAAATGAGCGAAGAGAGTTACTAATTGATGCCTCTTGGAAAGTAGTCCAAGAGTGGTCCTCTTCATAAACTCTCCTCTTGTGTGTGGTTTTATCTTTATGAGGTGTTCATAACAAGTGATGTGTAGATCTCCCTTATCTCATAATGTCTTTTCCTGCCTGCAGTGAATATGCAGGATACTGGATCATATACCAGCTTCTTTGAATTACTGCTCATGTCAGGAGATAAAACCTGCCTATTCTTTGAACTAACACTGGCGAGGGTTAGTTATTCTGGCTACCGAGAGAATGACACAGCAGATTAAACTCTTTCATTTCCTTCTTTGTCAAATGCCTTTTCATCTAACTGTGTGTCCCATAGAAATTCAGAGCAGTGTTGGCTGAGGGAAGTGGAAATATTTATCTCCTGTGTGTATCTGCCACCCTATTTAGACATGCTGGCAGAGCGCAGAGATTGGAGGAGTTGGATTAGGCAGTAGTTTCCCTATTGCTCACAGAACCACTTTTTCTGTGGTCTCCCAGCTACCCTGTGCCCAGTGGCCTATGCAAGATGGAGCGGAAAAGGCTCATTTTATGAACAAGCAGGAACCTTTCTGGTCAGATTAATACCTGTGCTCTTTTAGAGAGATTTAGATACTAGAGATTTTAGGTACTGGAATAGGCTCCCCAGAAAGGTGGTTGAATCACCATCCCTGGTTGTGTTTAAGAGCCTTTTGGATGTGGTACTCAGGGATATGATTTAGTGTAGGGTTTTTAGAGTTAGGGTACTGGTTAGGCTGCGGTTGGACTTGATGATCTTCAATGTCTTTTCCAACCTGGGTAAATCTATGATTCTATGCAGGAACTCTTCTCCTGAGGTTAATCCAAGTTGTATCCAGGCCCTTCAGAAGGAAAGGGATATAGCAGCACAGAAATATGGCCTGATTCTGACATAACTAAATGCAGACCTGGAGAGTTAAAAGGGATTGTGTGATGTTCAAAGGATTTTGAAGCAAAGATGTCCCCTAGGTAAGATTTGTGGCTGACATTCCCCATACATTGTTTGTAGGCACACAAGCTAAGGAGAGACTAGTGATGAGCATGCAGAGAAGCCAATGGTTCAGACAGGTTTGTAGTGACACAACACTGTAGAGTTCTGTCTAGTTCTCCTTGGCATAGTTTGGAAAATAAAGATGAGGTAATTGGTGGTAACCAATATGGCTTCATCAAGGTCAAGCCATGTCTGACAAACTTGGTGGCCTTTCATGATGGAGTAACAGCATCAGTGGATAATGGGAGAGCAACTGACATCATCTACTTGGACTTGTGCAGAGCATTTGATCCCGTCCTGCATGACATCCTGGTCACCAAACTGGAGAAAAATGATTTTGATGGATGGACCAGTTGCAGGATAGGGAACTGTCTGGATGGTCACACTCAGAGAGCTGCAGTCAATAGCTCAGTGTCCAGGTGGAGGGTGGTGTTGGGACCAGTGTTATTTAACATTTTTGTAGGCAACATGGAGAGTGGAATCAAATGCAGCCTCAGCAAGTTTGCAGATGACACCAAGCTGAGCGGTGCTGTTGATGTGCTAGAGGGAAGGGATGCTACTCAGAGGGACCTGGACAGGCTGGAGAGGTGGGCCCTTGGCAGCCTCATGAACTTGAGTGTGGCCAAGTACAAGGCCCTGCACCTGGGTCAGGGCAATCCCAAGCACAGGCACAGGCTTAGAGGAGAATGATTTGAGAGAAGCCTTGACCCTGAGGAGAAGAGTTGGTGTGGAGGGAGGTGTCCCTGCCTATAGCAGGGGGACTGGAACTAAATGACCTTAAAGATTCAGTCAGTTCTATTGTTTTTCTACCCTTAATTTTGCTTGAAAGGTTTTAGAATAAATGAGATTCTGGTTTCCATGAAAACTGTTTGCAGGGAGCTCCATTGTAGCTAGTAGGTCTGTCTTTAAGTTCAAGGGCAATAATGCATTGACTGTGTTGAAGAGAGAAATGACTCAGGAATGGATGATGGTTTAGAATAAAACATAATCCTACTTATTTTCTATGCAAATATGTGTAAGGAAAAGATGCTGCACTCAGTTCTGGAAATACCCTGACAAATATATCTCTACTGTTTCACAGCTGGAGATATCAAGATTGTTAAAGCACTGGAAGATGTGGAAGTGAATGAATATGGGAGTGCATCTTTTGTCTGTGAGATTTCACACGATGAGGTTCAGACCCAGTGGTACAAAGAGGACAACAAGCTGAAGGCTGATGACAACATCAGAATGCAACAAGATGGTAGGGTGTAAGCGGGGGGTCTTTCTCCTGAGTGGGGGGTGGGTTGGAGATCAAGCATATAAGACATCTGAAATGAAGTGAAGAGGGTTCAGAAGCGAGTTCCCCTTTTGTTTTGGGACTGAGGTTTAGGTGGAACAAGTGACATGGTGGGATGCTTAGTGTGGGAAGTGTGATGCTATCCCACCATCCCACACTGCTGGGAGCAGGTAGGAAATGAGTGCAGTTATTTCCAAAGTGGGGGTGAACAGGGCAGTCAGTTCACCTCTCCAAAGAGGTTTTGTCTGACAGTGAGTGTGATCCTTCTGTATCAGATACTTTGAATTTGACGGTGGCCGCATTTGATCAGTCCTTGTAGAAGCCATGTTTAGATTCTGCTTTGGTCTGCTCCATTTCCAGTTCAAAGTCGTTGGACACTAAATGAGACAGCTGCATCTCAGTAAAAGATGTGTTTGAATAGCTGTGATGTGCTTACTATTCAGATTTACAGAGCTGAGGTTTTGTCCTTGGCTATAGCAAAGAAGTCAAATCAGGTGAAATTAATTGTATTTCTGAACTAGACAAGTTTAAGTTTGGTAGCACCTAAATTTGGTGCGGTTTGTCATTGATTTCATCTGAAAGAAACTTGCAGGCTTTTTATCTGCTGTTGTCCCCAGCGTAAGATTATCCATTCACATCCTAAAGTACTTGTTATATTTTCAACTCACTCTTATTTGAATAAAAGCCTCAACAATTGGGAGCAATTTAATAAGCACAGAACAAGAGCTGGACCTTGCATTTGGTAGATACTGTACAGTATTACTTCATAGAAATGTAGTCAATGGCATTCCCTATAGACAATCGTTTGTTTTATCTTTAGAGTCGTTCAAAGAACCATTGTGAACTTGACATTAATTGGAATGGAATACACGCAAGAGACTTTCCTCTTCTTCCAATTGTCCTCATCCTTTCTTCTCTTCCACCCCTGCTTTGCAGATTACCATATAGAAATCACCAGGAAGTTGGAGGACAAGACAGCTTTGGAACGTCATTCTGTCATCCTGTCCTGTGACTTCAGGCCTTCTCCAAAGGTTGTGAAATGGTTCAAGGGCCGCACACCCATCGAGCCCTCTGAGAAGTACAAGATCAAGAGGGATAAGCATTCAGTAGAGCTCAGAATTCTGAAGCTGAAGCCCGATGATGCTGGTGTGTACAAGTGCAAGGCAGGAATTGCAGAGACTGAGGCCACGCTGACAGCTGAAGGTATGAGCAGGGAGGGTGGCCTCTTCCATGTCCTATTTCACCTCAGATTTCTCTTCTTGAGGTTGACTTCTGCCGTTCTCTCCTGCTAACTTTATACATGTATTATCTTCACATAGATGATTACACAAAGATCATCTAGTCCAACCATTCTACCACATCCCAGTATGATTTATAGTAACAGTGGTAACAGTTCACCTTGTTTCCCCACAGCCCGCAATGTAGAAGTAACGAAGCACCTGCAGGATGTAGAAATTGAAGAAGAGAGCTCTGCTGTCTTCTCCTGCGAGCTGTCCCATAATGACGAGGACGTGGAATGGTTCCTGAATGGCAACCTCCTTTACACCAACAATTACAATGACATCAAGAACGTTGGCAATTGCTGCACACTGACAATGAAGCAGGTTAAGCCTGAGGATGCTGGCACAGTGACAGTGAAGTCAGACAAGGTGTCAGAAAGCGCACCTGAAGGTGATAGGTGGGTCTGATCACACCCCTCCTGGATGTAAGAGATGCTAAGGAGCTCCAGTTCATTCTATTGTGCAGCAGTCCTGCTTCTAAAGCTGACCTCTCTGGGGTGACAAGTCATCAGAGGCTTTCTTCCAGTGGAAGGTTCCATTGCAGCAGATATCAAGGAAGGAGGATGGTTTTGGTGTCCTGCCAAAGCATTCCATTGCTTTTTATCATCATTTTACTTAACACAAGGAGAGTTACAGGAGCAATTTCTTTTACTGCTTCAGTAACATGCAGTGTCAATGCTGTTGTCTCCAAGGATTTATGACTGAAGGAGAGATCATTCAGTGTGTGTTTTGCCTCTGGGATGACTAATGACCAGGCTGTGAGCAACCTGATCTAGCTGTGAATGTCCCTTTTTATTGCAGGGGAGCTGGGCTAGATGGCCTTTAAGGGTCTCTTCCAATTCTAAGGAACTTGTGCCTGAAGTGCAGAAGTGGATGAATTATACCACTTCTTCATATCCTCCCCATGATTACAGAGGAAATACAACAAAACAACATGCATGGTCTTACTGTTGTCATTTGCTTGAATACGAAGACGTCTCTTTTTTATGGTTGAGATTTTTGTTGATATGGGTCAGGAGGAACTCACACTTTTTAGCTTTCTCAATAGGCAAAAAGTTCCAGTTGCTGCAAGCCACCGAGGTAACCAATAGAGGGGCCCTGATCCCCCTTGTGCCATCGGGATGCTCTGGCACGGGATGTGCCTCAAATTCAAAGCTCCTTCCCACCTCCCAAGGAAAAGCAAAGCAACTCAAGCATCTCCAGCAAAGCTGCCCAGCAGACAGCAGGGAATGCAAACAGCTTCTGGCTGCTCCCCTGCACTCCTGTCCTAAGTAAGTGACCCCTCGAGGACTGGATGGGAAATCAGTGCATGACACACGTGAGTGTGCACAGCATTGTGCAAAGCAGTGGGGATCCGTGTGTGTGTGTGTATTTGTGCATGGATGGTGTTGTACACACATTTGTGTCCATGAGTGTACAAACCAGTGGTGTTGCTCAGGTGTGTGTAGGTCTGTGGATATGTGTGCAAGGACGAGCATGCACATATATGTACGTGCACAGGGGTGTGCAGAGTGTTGGAGCTGCACAAGGACATTGTGGTACCGGTGTGTGCGTGCACTTTGGGAGTGAAAGGAAGGGGTTACACATGTGTGAGTGTGTGTGCGCACAGGGCTGCACTAAGGGATGTGGTTGTGTGAGTGTGTGTGAGCACATAGATAGTGCGTGGATGCGGTGGCACAAATGTGTGCTTGCACAGGGCTGTGCTGAGGAGTTGGGCTGCACACAGGTGCACACAAAGGGATGTTTGAACCCTTTGCCCCTAAGAACAGTTTTCCAGTGTCTCTCGTCCAAGAATTCTTTGAACAGCCTGCAGCTGACTCTCCTGAAGCTCAGGGTCCTGACTTTGCTTTTTGCCAGGCCCGCATTCCTTGAGATGAGGAACTCTAGGAGGGCATGGTCACTACAGCCCTGACCACCTCCAGTCTTAACCCCTGCTGTGCAGCATGTCCAGTAATGCTTCCCTTCACAGAATCACAGAATTACCCGGGTTGGAAGGGACCTCAAGGATCATGTAGTTCCAACCCCCCTGCCTAGCAGGGCCACCAAACATACACATTTACTAGATCAGGTTGCCCAGGGCCCTGTCCAACCTGGTCTTGAACACCTCCAAGGACGGGGCATCCACAACCTCACTGGGCAGCCTGTTCCAGGACCTAACCACCCTTCTAGTAAAGAACTTTCCCCTAACATCCAACCTAAATCTTCCCTCCTTCAACTTAAAACCATTTCCCCTAGTCCTGCTATTATCAGCCCTTTTGAAGAGTTTACTCCCCTCCTGGGAGTAAGTTCCCTTCAGGTATTGAAAGGCTGCAATGAGGTCACCTCGCAACCTTCTCTTCTCCAGGCTGAACAAACCCAACTCCCTCAGCCTGTCCTCATAGGGGAGGTGCTCCAGCCCCCTGATCATCTTTGTGGCCCTCCTCTGGACCCTTTCCAAAATTTCCATATCTTTTTTGTACTGAGGGCTCCACACCTGGACACAGTACTCCAGATGGGGCCTCACAAGAGCAGAGTAGAGAGGGACGATCACCTCCCTATCCCTGCTGACCACCCCTCTCCTGATGGAGCCCAGGATCCCATTTGCTTTCCGGGCTGCCAGAGCGCACTGCTGGCTCATGTTAAGTTTCTCATCTATCAGGACCCCTAGGTCTTTTTCAGCCGAGCTGCTCTCAAGGACAACTCCTCCCAGCCTGTACAGGTGCCTGGGGTTCTTCCGGCCCAAGTGCAAAACCTTGCACTTTGCCGTGTTGAACCTCATTAGGTTCACCCGAGCCCAGCTTTCCAGCCTGTCAAGGTCCCTCTGAATGGCATCTGTTCCCTCCACCGTATCGACTGCACCACTCAGCTTGGTGTCATCAGCAAACTTGCTGAGGGTGCACTCCATTCCCTCATCGATGTCATTAATAAAGATGTTAAAGAGCACCGGTCCCAAGACAGACCCTTGAGGGACGCCGCTCGTTACCGGCCTCCACCTGGACATAGAGCCATTGACCACCACCCTCTGTCTGCGGCCTTTCAACCAATTGCTTATCCATCTAGTTGTCCACCCATCAAATCTACCTCCCTCCAATTTGGAGATGAGGATGTGATGGGGGACCATGTCAAAGGCCTTGCTCAGGTCCAGGTAAATGACATCGGTCGCCTTCCCTTCATCCACCAACGCCGTCACTCCATCATAGAAGGCCACAAGATTAGTTAAGCATGACCTTCCCCTGGTGAAGCCATGCTGGCTGTCTCGGATCACATGCTTGTTCTTTATGCGATCAAGCATGTTGTCCAGGAAGATCTGTTCCATAATCTTCCCAGGCACAGAGGTGAGACTCACCGGCCTGTAGTTACCCGGGTCGTCCCTGCTCCCCTTCTTGTAAATGGGAGTGACGTGACCCTTCCTCCAATCATCCGGGACCTCACCTGACAGCCACGACTTCTCAAATATGATGGAGAGCGGCTCAGCAACCACCTCAGCCAGCTCCTTCAGGACCCTGGGATGCACGCCATCTGGCCCCATAGACTTATACTCATTCAGTCTAAGGAGGCACTCTCGGACTTGCTCTACCCTTACAGTGGGGAGGGATTTACCTCCTTGGTCCCCACATGGAGGTATGGGGGTGCAAGACTTAGGGACGTGAAAAAGACTAGAATCCTGGCCACCAGTGAAGACCGAGGTGAAGAACTCATTCAGCACCTCAGCTTTCTCTTCATCTGTTGAAGCCATTTCTCCTTTTAAATTTACCAGAGTAGGCACGCCCATTTTGGCCTGTCTCTTCTGGCCAATGTACCTGTAGAAGGTTTTCTTGTTGTTTTTCACATCCCTCGCCAAGTTCAGTTCTGCCTGAGCCTTGGCTTTCCTGATCCCACATCTGCAAGTTCGGACGGCATCCCTGTATTCTTCCCGGGTGACACAGCCTTGTTTCCAGAGCTTGTACACCCCTTTCTTCACCCTCAGTTCTCTTAGCAGGTCCTTGCTGAGCCATGCCGGTTTTCTACCTCTCCTGCCCACTTTCTTAATCAGGGGAATGGAGACCTCTTGTGCTGCCAGGAGGGCATCCTTGAACAGTAGCCAGCTCTCCTCAACGTCCTTATCTTTGAGGGCAGCGCGCCAGGGGATCTTGGCCAGCATTCCATTGAGTAGCTTGAAGTCTGCTCTTCTAAAGTTGAGCATCCTGGTCCTGCTCTTTGCCAGGCCCACATCGCTTGAGATCACAAACTCAACCAGGGCATGATCGCTGGAGCCCAGGCAGCCTCCAACCTTGACGCCTTTGATGATCTCCTCAGCGTTGGTGAGCAGCAGGTCCAGCAACGCTTGACCTCTGGTCGGTCTGTCCAATACCTTCCCTTCTGCTTGGTGTGCTTAATGCTCCTTCCCACCTCCCAAGGAAAAGCAAAGCAACTCAAGCATCTCCAGCAAAGCTGCCCAGCAGACAGCAGGGAATGCAAACAGCTTCTGGCTGCTCCCCTGCACTCCTGTCCTAAGTAAGTGACCCCTCGAGGACTGGATGGGAAATCAGTGCATGACACACGTGAGTGTGCACAGCATTGTGCAAAGCAGTGGGGGTCCGTGTGTGTGTGTGTGTATTTGTGCATGGATGGTGTTGTACACACATTTGTGTCCATGAGTGTACAAACCAGTGTTGACTGGTGTCTTATGTGTTCTTGGTCTCTCATGTGTTCTTAACTGCTTGGTGTGCTTAATGCTTGGCCCACAAAGTTATTCCCAGTGCAGTCCAGCAGTCTCTCAGACAGCTTGCAGCCAGCCATGCTGATTTCCCAGCCTGACTGGAATCCCCCATCAAGTTGAGAGTCAGTGAGTGCGGTGCTTCTGGTAGCTGCAGTAAGCAGGGCCCATCAACAGGCTCCCTTGACCAGGCGGCCTGGAGCAGACCCTCACCTCCAGAAGCCCATTATTGGTTCAGTCCCGAATTTTACCCGCAAGTTCTCAACGTGATCGTGGCTGTTCTTAGTCCTTTGCAGTCAGCTTCTTCATAGAGAGGGCAAATACCTTGCCCTCCGGAATTCCATAGTAACAATCATGTCTCCTTTATGTCAGGTGAGGTGTTTTTTGTTGTTGTTGTTTTTTGTTTGCTTGTTTGTTTGTTTTCCATTTTCTAGGTAGAAAATTTAATTTCTGAGCCAGGAGAAGAAGAAGTGCAACATGTAACAATCTTCCTGGCACTGTGCAGTTTGCATGAGTAGCCAAGTGCTCCTCAGGTAACGTGTGCTGCAGAGCTGACCTTGGTGGCAGGGGTTGTGTCTTCATTTTCTTCCTGTCATGTGGGAACATAAGAAGACTCTTCAGAGCAGGAGCTGCAGAGGAAGATGAACGGCATGAGAAGGTAAGGCTAGGAACCAAGGACACCTCCAGAAAGAACAGAAAAACTAAGTCATTTAAGATGCATGATGGCCGTGTGATACTGTCCGTGACTGGAGGAGAAGCACATGGCTAGGAATGACTGATGGCTCTGGTGGGATGAGTGCCTACGTGCGCCGTAAAGGAGAGTTTGTGGGATGTTCTGTGGACATGTGAAGGCTGTGGGAAAGTTAAGAGAGAAAACGTGTGAATTCACAGAAGTGGTATTAGAACCTGGAATAAACCATTTGGATCACTCACATCTGAGTCCGTGCCAGATTGTCGCACTGTCAGAACCTGAGGCCTGGGATTTTCCTTTAGTAGTGCCAACTGCCTGTTGTAAATGAGAAAAGATATTACTAAACATAGCTTCCCTCCTTGTAGTTTTGATATTTCTGTCTTTGCATTCCTTTAGCACCCAGGGTGTTGATGCAGCTGCACAAATCCGCTGTACTGTCCTCCTGTTTTGCATGGAAGAATGGTAAAATAGCAATCTCTGGGTGAAATTTTGTTCAGGCGTTTTCCTTTCTGTGCCCCTACGAAGCAATGGCTTGGAAATGGCAGTGCCGCCTGGGAACCCACACAGCAACCCAGTATCTCATTGTCTGGGTCTGTGAAAAACCACAATGATGACAAAAGATGTTTCAATTCTGTCTGTGCTGTCAGTGCAGCCCTGAGGAGCGGTGTGGGCATGGCATGGCAGGGAGAAGGGATTTCCCTTCCAATGGGAAAGTGCCTGTTCATGTGTTGGTATGTAACCGCTCCATGGCCTGCTCCATGTGCTTCTGAATGGGCAGCTCAACTTTTGTGTCACTCAGCCACCTGTGGCAGAGGTCAGGATTAGTGCCTTTCAAGGAGCTGAGAAGCATTTCTTGCTCAAGTCCTGCTTCCAAGCTTAACCACCTACAATGAAGTAGATGTCGTTTTTCTGGTGTCCTTCAATTCCGTGTCCGCATTTTCCCAAAAGCAAAAGAATTTGGAGTTAACCAGCTGCAGTGAAGTGAGCGATTTCAGTGCCTATTTCTGATGGTGGCAATGAGTTCAGAGGTCACACTTAATTGACGGTGCCTGTTTCCATTCTGACAAAGGCTGTAGTTTCAGCTGACTTCCCGAGGCTGCCATGTGTGGTGGTGACACAGCCTTGGGCTTGTGCGTTTGCATGACTCCCACCTTTCCTTTCTGTGTCTTGCAGGTCAGCTGGTGCTGGAAGCGGCCGGTATCTGAGTAGGAATGAAGGTGAGTGCAGGAGCAGCTGCTGAGGGGAGGAAGGAAGTCCATGCTAATGAGCTCTGAAGCATCTGCGGGTCCGGTACCAGAATAGGCAGCAGTGATGCAGGGGGCTCCTCGGCAGGAAGCTGGCTGATCCAAATGCTTGCTGAGAGTTTGGAAGCCCAAACCCTTATGGTCTCTGTAAGGGTGGTTAATAAAAAGATATTAACCAAGATGGTGGTAAATAGCCTAAGGTTATTAGCAAAGGGAAACTCACCAATATCGATACCTTGACTAGAAAGCTGAGGCAGCCTCAACTAGGGAGCAATCTCTAAGACATGCTGTCTCAGAGGTGGTCAGCCTTTAAATGAGGTCTCAGAGGAGGTTGAGTCGAGGTCCACCCCTTCTGGGAGCACAGCTAGATTACTCTCACCTGTGCTCCTGCAGCTGACCCAATACTTGCCTCAGCTGATTAATCAGAGGTTCAAGCTGTGATTTCCCATACAGTCTCTAAGCTGAAGGCAGCATCTCCTTGATCTGATGGTGGTGTGCCTGAGTGAGGGAGTGATCCAAGCTGGATGCAGAAGAGTCATCTTAATTTCTCTGCTATTTTACTTCAGATGACACCTATTGGGTGTTGGTTTCTTAAAATTTGGATCTAGGAGGTGGTCTCTTCCTTTGCTTCTGATGAAAGCACAGAAGTGCAGCAGGAGTAGAAGACAAAGAGGTTTTCTTGGTGACAGGAACACCAATTATTTGATTCAAGTGTGTAACTGATGTAGATGGTGAAGAACAGATCTGCCTCAAAGACATGCTTGATCACATAAGAAATGAGCATGTGATCCAAGACAGGCAGCGTGGCTTTAGCAGGGGAAGGCCATGCCTAACCAGTCTGGTGGCCTTCTATGATGGAGTGACGGCATTTGTGGACAAAAGGAAGGTAACAGATGTCATTGACCTGGACTTGAGCAAGATCTTTGACATTGCCCTCCACCACATCCTTATCTCTAAACTGGAGGGATGTGGATTTGACAGGTGGACCACCTGGTGGATAAGGGATTGGTTGAAAGGCCACAGACAGAGGGTGGTGATTCATGGTTCTATGTCCAGGTGGAGGCCGATAACAAGTGGTGTCATCCAGGAGTCTGTCTTGGGACCAGTGCTTTTTTACATGGTTATCAGAGACACCAATGATGCAATGGAGTGCACCTTCTGCTGTTTGCTGAGTGGTGCGGCTGACGCAGTGGAAGGAAGGGATGCCATTCAGAGGGAGCTCAACCGAGAGGTTGGCCTAGGTGAATCTAATGAGGTTGAACACAGCAAAGTGCAAGGTTTTGCACTTGGGCTGGAGGAATCCCAGGCATTTCTACAGACTGGGAGGAGCAGTCCTTAAGAGAAGCCCCGCAGAGAAGGACCTGGGGGTCCTGGTGGATGAAAAACAGAACGTGAGCCATCAGCGTGCTCTTGCAGCTCAGAGAGCAAATGGTCCCCTGGGCTCCATCAGAAGAGGGGATGGCCAGCAGGGACAGGGAGGTGATTGATCTTCATGATCCTTGAGGTCCCTTCCAACCCGGGCCATTCTATGATTCTGTGATTACACTCGCTGTCAGAAAGAATGGCAGCTGTACAGAAGCTGGATATATTTTGGGACAGTTCTTGTAACCAGTTGATTTTAAGACCTTGCCCGAGTCAAGAGTCTAAATTGAGTGTCAGAAGAAAGCTGGTAAAGTGGCTATTGCTCATTCTTTTTCATTTGCTGATTCTTTCATTCGGGTTCCTTTTCCAAAGGAGATTCTGGTGATGGAAGCAATTGAAGAAAGAACCAAAGCAGCTCTTGCCAAGAGTGCTTGAAGTCCCTGTGGAGAGAAGCAAAGAACTTGGGCTTCCTCTGGGATGCTCCCCACCATGTCTCAGGAAGGAGACAACTGCTGTTCCACTTTCTGCTCTGTGTGTGGAAAGGTACGTCTGGGTTTCTTCTGCTTGTTTATTCTTTCTTTTTCAGGCTTTGAAGGAAGTTTGTTGGAGCTGCTTGGAGTAGTGAAGGGTGGGGAGGAAGTGCTGCTCAAGAGCTAAGGCTCTGCATGATCATCTTGGATGGTTTTAACCATGATATCTGAAGACATAGTTTCCATCAGAATGATCCCAACATTGTGCGAGTGTCTCAGATGTATGAGAGCACCCGCCTCCTCCAGCTGAGCCATAGGAAAGCTAACTGTGCCCAGTAATTACAGCTTCTGCAGATTGAATATGCTTCCAAGTGTTTTCCTTAGTGATCAATAATGTCCCAGCACTCTGAGATTCCATCTCTGGCACAGTCTGGAGCATCTCTGCAATCCTTGGTTGCTGGAGGGCACGTGGTGAGTGCATGGACAGGGTGGCACAAACGCGTGCGTGTGCTGAGGAGTTGGGTTGCACACAGGTGCACACAAAGGGGTGTTTGTGGAAGGTGTAGGCACGTAGGTGTTCCCAGGGATGGTTTGCACACGTCTGTGAATGCAAAGGAGGGCACACGATGCAGAGTGTGCATGGGGGTGTGCAAAGCAGGCAGGGTGGTGAATGGGTGTGCGTGTGCACATGGATAGGGGAAGGTTGGGGTTACAGGTTGACCTGTGCTGAGGTGAGTGGGGACTCACGGTGTTGCTGAGTGGTAGATTGGTTCACACTGAGTGCTAACAGGAAACTCGCACACCCTTTTTGTTTCAGCTGTGCCAGCGCTGTGATCCCTTGCTGCAGGGATGGGGTGTTGGAAGGATGGTGTGCGTGCCGAGCTCCCATCTCTTGCAGGAATCAAGTGTAGAGCAAAAGGGATGTTTGGGCCAGGTGACTGTAAGAAGGCTGGCTGCTTTGGATGGTGGTAGCTGATGGAAACAGGTGCTCTGGGGACCGTTCAGCTTTTAACAGAAGACAGGGGTCCTGCAGCAAGAACGACTAGGTTCTCAAATGGCTTCAGACGTGCACACCGACTACATCCCCGCAGACATTTACCGGTAGGTGGCTCTTGCAGAAGAAGATTCAAGCAGCAGAACCTTTTGCTCAGCTACAGCACACAAATGCTACAAAAGCAGGAACAACCTGCAAGCTCTGGGTCTGTTTGTCTTGCACAGGCATGCACTAACTGCGTTTGATGGTACCCCCCATCCTTGATTTCCTTCCCTGCTTCTTGTCTGATGACGCTGCTGAGCCAGGAACAAGCTGCCCAGTGTGGCAGAGCATGGTGCAGAGCTGTGCTGGGACCTCCTCCCCTTCATCTGCTGCAGATCAGTGCCCCACACGTGCCATTGGGATGCTCTGGCACGGGATGTGCCTCCAACCCAAAGCTCCTTCCCACCTCCCAAGGAAAAACAAAGCAACCCAAGCATCTCCAGCAAAGCTGCCCAGCAGACAGCAGGGAATGCAAACAGCTTCTGGCTGCTCCCCTACACTCCCGTCCTAAGTAAGAGACCCTATGAGGACTGGCTGGGAAATCAGTGCATGACACACGTGAGTGTGCACAGGATTGTGCAAAGCAGTGGGGTTCCACGAGTTTGTGTGTGTGTGTATCTCTGCTGTTATGAAAGCATGGGAAGACTTACTGAGTCCCAGATAATTACTTATCCTCAAATGATTTTTCCTGGCCAAAGTTAGAGCCTCTCACAGGTAATCGAGATCAACAGGATGTTGTTGCACAATCAACAGACACAATCTAGATGATCAGCTGAGGAAAATAAAGCATCATGCGAAGGGTACTAGATAAGTGAGCAGCTTGAGATCTGCACATTTATGTGATGCTCATGGTCTTAGACAATATTTGCCTAGAGAGGTCACATTGAATGAAAGCAAACTCTAAGATGAATGAAAATATGCACAGGAGAAGAAGCCTCTGAGGCTTCTCAAGTGTTATGACCAGAAGACATAAACTCTGTTAAAGCAAACGTTTCTCTCTATTTTTTGTGTTATTCCAGGCAGGCCTTGATTACCGCCTGAACACATGCTGTGGAAGCCCAGCTTATGCAGCACCAGAGCTAATCCAGGGCAAAGTGTCTATTGGCTCAGAGGGATGTAGAGCGGTGTTTGTTTTCCCCTCTTTCCCTTCCCTCTCCACAGAGCATTTAAAGGCAGTGGAGCTCAGGTAGGCTCTCTTGGTTTCCCTTCTGAATTCTGCTAGGTTGCATCGCTTGGTAGCTCTCAGAAGCTGTCAGTGGCCACAGACTAGAAAAGTGCAATTGGTCTCAGTTCACACAGCTGGCTGGTTTGTCTCAGGCTAATCCTGAACTGCCTCAAGCGACTGCTTTGGGGCTCTACAGAACAGCAACTTCAGAGATCTCTTTCTATTACTAAGTGTTTGAAAGAGCAATTTGCTCTGTTAATTATCCATCATTTCTGTGCAGTCTGTTTTGTCAGACTTGTCTTTAGCTTCCAAGTTGTATGTGAAGAATTGTTTCCGTTGTAATGCACAATGTACTAAAAATTGAGAGATGAAAATGTGAAGAGTTTTTCCAGCTTTGATTTCATGTCTGGAATTTTGGAACCCACTACTTGCAGTTGTTAATCTGTCCAAACTGGTCTGGTTTGGGATGCCCTCGTACTTCTTGAATCGCTGTTAAAGGCGGAGCAATTCCTACAAGTGCCATGGCCCCACTGTTGTTCTAATTCTTGTTTCTTTGTTTTCCACACGCTGCTTTTCAAGCCTCCTTTTTCTTTACAGTCAAAGTGAGAATTGCACTGTGAGGTGTCTGAACCTTGTTGTGCCTGTACATAAATAGAACAGCAGCAAAGCCAGACAGGTGACTGTGCTGACAGCTCTCGTAGCCAGTAACACGTAACTGTGCTAAATCCCTTGTGACGGCTTTGATTTCATTTTTGCCAGTGAAATCCTTGTAAAAGGAAGTGCAGCAGTGTGATGAGCTAAGGTGAAGATGCTGGTTTTAGTAGTGCTCTAAGCTGAGTGAAAGGGCAATTGAATGAGGGTTATATGCTTTCTCTGGGACGATAAGGCTCTTTTTCCTGAGGGAAAGAGCCAGCTTTTCATGGGCTATATGTGGGCTTTGGCAAGGGCAGACAATCCAGTCTGTCAGGAAGCCATTTGAGGTGCTTCAGGTTTGTAAGCTTGTCTTTTTGTTTTTCAGGCGGATATTTGGAGCATGGGTGTAGTGCTGTATGCTCTGCTGTGTGGGTTTTCCCTTTGGATGATGACAATATGATGGCACTCTACAGGAGGATACCAGTGGGTATCAGTGGTGCTAGAATACACTGAGAAGGGAAATAGCTGAGCTTGACAAGAGGCCTTGCTTTTCGGATGGCAGAACATGCTGAGCTGTGGGTAGAAAGGCCACAGCACAGTCTGCTGAATATTGTCCCTGTTTTTGCTGCTTTGTCTACCAGTATTTTGTGGATTTGGTTCTACGCTTGGTTGGCCTATGTGGCACTGTAGCCTAATTCTGTACCATGATAGCATACAGAATTTAAGGAGAAGTATTTTCCTGCCAATGGGCTGGATTTTTTTGTATCTGGTTCTTCAACTGGCTGCTCCCTATACTATCTGTAGTAAAAATACAGACACATCATTTGATTTCCCTGAAATGAATGTTCCTAAATGCCAGCTCTTCTCATGTCTACAAAGATCAAAGTTCTGCATTTGCTATTAGAATTTCCTCTTCCAGAATCAGGAGGTAATGTAGGACCCCACAGATTGCCTTCAGAATCCAACAGTTAGTTCTGTTTCCTTTCGGAGTGCATAACAACCTGAGCACATGAATTGAATGACGTGGCTTGTTAGTCTGGTACAAACTCTGCTGTACACTGAAACTTGGTCCATTTGTAAGCAGGACTTTGTCCATCTCTGCAGGACAGCAGAAAACCCTTTGTGCTAATCATGATGCCAAGAAGCAGAATGCGGCAAATGGCAGATGATCCAACTGCTTCAGGTGTTCATTTCCTTAAAACTGTGAATAGTTTTGGACTGAGAGTTTGTAAGCAGAACAGAGCTCTTAAAGCTGTCAGAGATTATTTCTGCACTGTTCAATTCTATCTGCACAACATACACCGGATCTCAGAACTGCATTGCTTGAACTGGTGGAACTTGTTGAAGTGAACTGGGATGAGCAAGTTTTAGAACTTAGTCAGAGTGCAGTAAAAAATGGATAATCTCATGAGTATTAAGGTACAGGCTTGCTATTTCTGCACTGAATTTGTTTTTATTTTACATGGCTGTGATCTGAAAGTTGCTTGAAACGCAGGCACCTAGGCACTGTTGTGTAACTGAATTTCACACGATAGGTCCTGAAATATCCTGGAATCAAAAACTCTGACTTGTTTTAAGTCTGCTGCTTGAGTCTAATCAGGGTCATAGTGTCTGTGTGCAGTGTTTCTTTCCCTGTAATGCTCCACATCATTTCATTTTGGGAATATTGAAGGAAATGGACTATGTGCCATAACTGTTGTTAGAACAAAGTATGTCTGGTGTGATCTTATGCATAGGTTCTGTAACTGCTCTTCACAGCTCAGGTGTTTGACCTTCTTTTTGGTGAAGTGATGAAATACTGCTGGTTTCTATTTGTGCTTCTAGGCACCTTGAAGCTCTTAGGAATAGAACAATTGTCTCCAGTTCTTTTCAATGATATCAGTAACAGCTCGAGTGTTGCTGCCCACTAGGTAGACCCAAAGAAGCAGATTACAGTGAAACAACACACGAGCTGGACCTGAATGAGGATCACTTTCAAGACAGTGGCTATGCTGCTTCAAGCCTACTTGCTTCTTCCTGCCGCCACTCTATTACCAAGTATCAACAACCTTTCATGATTCAACTTGCAAATGTTTGAAACTAACCCTTGTGTTTCTATGCCTTCCTAGGTGATTCGAGCCCTTGTCAACCCCAAAGATCCAAACCAAGCAGTGTCTTTCCATCAATGGAGAGTTCTTATTAAGCATGAATCGCTGCAATTCGGATGACAGCCTTCCACATGGTAACAGTGATGGACACAAGGGGCTCATCCACGTTCATGCTCTCATATCTCCTGGCTCTGCTGAAGCTCCTGACCTGAGCCTGCCAGACACAGCAGTCACCTGCCTGGATTGTGACCCAGCGCCTTTGCAGTGCTGCCCATCCCAAGCACAGCCCGAGTGTCCCAGCAGCAGCACCACCATGCAGGAGCAGGGCAGCATCAGTGAGGTGAAGCTGAGCATCTTAGATGGGGACTTAGAGTCAGGCTGCCAGTCCCAGGCACCAGGCAGCAGCACCAGCTCTGAGCCACTCTCATCTTGACAAGAGGAGTCCCATCTTCACCCTTGACCTCTCAAGCCCTCCTGTCTTTTATTGAATAAAGTCACTCTCATGCTCAGTCATCGCCTCGACTGCATTCTGAGTCTTCAATCACAGGGATTGGGATGAATGCAACAAACAGCAAGGCAGCTCAGCTTGCAATGCTATGGCTGTGGGGTTCGTGCAGGCAGAGCTCTGGGTTCCCATTTTGCCTGGCTTTGGGATGTCTGCAGCAAGATCTCTACCATTTTGTATGGGAGCAAATAATCTCTAGCATCCAGGTTGCTGCTCATGATATATCCCAGTCTTCCTGGCTGTCACTTTGTGATACTTTTCAAAGCCTTTTGATACTCTTTGATGCCTTGGCTGCTCCCTAACACCTCTGTCCTCCTGCCATGTTGACTCACGTCTCCCACTTTTAAGCTGGCTTTGCAGATCATCTCCAGCCCTGTCATCATCACGCTGCAGCAGGAGGTGCTCACCTGGCCCAATGTCTGGCAGTACTGCTTGTTCTGCAGATGAGCAGCTGCCTCCTCATCTCTTCAGCTACAGTAGTTTTTCTCAGGGCAGTTAGATGCAGTCATGCTCCTCTGGATTTGGTGTGTTAAATCCATGCTGCATGGCAGCAGTCAGTGCAATACAAAGGTGTTCTGTGTGCCATAGCATTTCTCCAGGGGCTGCCAAAGGTAGAAGCACAACACAGCACCATCCTTCTGACAGTAATGTCTGTGAGTGTTAGACATGTGAGCACTGCATCATCCCCAGCGTGTCAGTGCTTTTCCACACCAACCTGACTCTCACACTCTGCACTGAATGTAACTCTGCTCTTGTGGAGACAAATGCTTTCTGTCACATCCTCCATCCCTGCAACCATTTGCCGGTAGGCAGCTCTTGCAGAAGAATCAAGCAGCAGAACCTTGTGCTCACCCTACAGCATGCAAATGCTATGAAAGCAGAAATAACCTGGCATGCTCTGGGTCTGCAAGGCTGCACAGATGGGAGAGGTAGATTGTGTTTTTGCAGTGGAAGTTTCCAGTATTTTCAGTACATAGTGTAGGCCCTAACTGAATGTATAACCCTCTTGTAAAACAGCTGTATAAGTAGTTTTTCCACCAAGAAAGTTGCTGAACAGAATTAAGTTCAGACTGGGGGCATTCTGACATGGGGAGAATTGAGACAAGCACAAGATAAATACAGGGTGGGTAGAGCCCAGCACAGGACAGAATGAATGTACTGACTTTTGGAAACATTGCCCTTCTCTGTCCGCAGAAAAGTACAAGGCAGACCTAAAAACAAGAGGTTGGTAATTGACCTTCTATGGAAATGAATCCTAGCCACAGTCTCGAGGAGTCTGTGAGCCTGAGATGCTCAACCAATGAGAGCCATGAGAGCATCACCTGCAGTGGGTTTAGGGCACAGAACAGAATTGATTTCACTGACTGGTGTGCAGTTTCTCCCTTGCCAATAGGGGATGTGCGCGCAGTATTGCAATAATGAATAAGCACTGCTGCTATCGCTGCCATCTTTGCCTAACTAGAAATCTTTGACTTTGAGAGTTTCTCACACAAGGGGAGAGGGTAAGAAAGTAAAGAGGCACAGAAAACTAAGGGAAACTGCTCTTCTTTATCTCATCTATAAAAATTGATACAATTGATGCTGTTGTGCATTTTTTTTAATTTTATTTTTAATTTTTTGCTAATGTCAGTTAGATTGTTTTAAAATATCCACACACCAAAATCTGACTACCAAGCAAATGTAATGAAAATGAAATGAAGGTGAGTTAGTGGAAAGCACAAGGCCATATTATATTAGGCTCCAGCAAATTTACAGGCAGTCACTGCACGAAGAGGTAGATCTGAGTTGCACATTATATGATTCCCACAAAGATTAAGGAAATCTGAAGCTTTCAATATATTTTTTTAATTCTTTTTTCATTTCATTTTTAAACACCTGACCCAGACCCCAACCCTCACAGGAGCTGTAAAGATAACAGCATTAACCAGCAATGTAACTCTAATCCTAACCCTTACCCTGATTCTAAAATCGTCCCTAACTCCAAATGCAACAACAAAAATGATGCTAGAAGTTTGTAGCAAAAGGAACCTTAACCCTGATCATAATCCAAAAAAAAAATCATTATGGTAACAATAATCTTTACCTTAAGGGTAATATTAATCAGAGCCCAGATGATGCCTGCATCCAATCAGAAGCATGCTTTGCATTATTTAAGAGTTGTATTTTTTCCAATGAACTCTCTCTATTATCACGTTTATTAGTAATGTCAATCCTAAGGGTATCTCTAGCCTCAGTGTTAATGGGACGCTAACAACAATCCCAACAGCCTTAAACATTCTGGTGGTGTGAAAGAGGTGCTGCCTTGCACATGCTGGGCAGTCCCATTGCCTGTTAAATGCAGGCGGCAGCGTAGAAACATGATGCCCGTGGTCAGAATGCCCTGTGGCAGATCCTGGCACCGGAGAACTGACCGGAGAACCATGAGAGAACTGACAACAAATCACGCGACATCAGAACCGACCCAGTGGTTATTTACAAGCCTTGGGAGACCCAGACAGGATCTCAGAGTGGTGAATGTAGGTACAGAAGTTGTTACTACTCTGTTTTCTTCTAAAAGAAGTGTTTTTTTTTCATCTCAGAAGTTGGGGGGGGGGGGGGGGGGGGCCGGGAAAGGGATATCAATTTAATTACTCATTAATTTATTGACAGACATTCACGTTTGCTACGTTTGGAGAAGTTTTTATTTGTTTGCTGTGGTTTGATTTTTTTTTTTTTCTTTTTTTTTTCCCCCTTCCCTCCTCTTCCATCTTTGTGTTCTTCCCCTATAATCAAAAGAAGGGATCCCCAGGGTCTGTCCCGCAGACGTTCTTTCCGTGGTCTCTGCTGCCACCTGCTGGCCAATAAGCGGAACTGCCACTGTTGGGCGTTTGGTGCCGCAGGAAGCACAACGCAGATCTGAGTTCTGACCGGTCTACGCAGCAAATCCGCCAATCTTTATTGCGATAAGCCCTCCAGACGAGAGCATAAAGTCTTTGCCTGAGGGCAGGGTTAGTAGTAATGGATGTCAGTTTTGAAATTTCCAGTCCATTCACCATAGCACTTTCTGCCTCCATGTCCCATAACCAGAGCAGCTATGCTGGCATGCTCTCTTGGTTTCTGTCTAAACCACTGTACTATATCCATCAGTTCAGCTGCTGTATTATGGGCAGCAGGGTTTGGGGGGTGGACACTGGTCAGGGCACTCCCACCAGCCTATCCTGCATTTTTTTTTTTTTTTTTTTTCATTTTTGGGTTACAATCAGTCAGATCTCAAATAGATCTAGTCCAAATGGAACCTCAAAATCTGACCTTTTAGTGCCTTCATTTACAGAGTCCATTTTATACAGATTCCCTTGTACAGGGCCCCCATGGTCCTCCAGACAGTTGTTACTGATCTTCCATAGGAGAATGATTGAATTAGGTTTTTTCCCATCAAAACTGCCACCTGTCTTTCCAATTTTTCAACACTATCATTCAATAGCTGATTTGCATCAGCCTGAGCCTCTTCAGTTATGTTCAGACAGTTCAAGGCCATTAAAAGTGGCCATGCCACCATGAACACAGCTAACTGTCATTCTCAAGTTGTAAGTATGTCTTTGCTAAGACCATGGAAATACTCAGTCAGGTGGGCCAGGGACTCATGGACCCTCCCTCCGTCCCACACAGGGCCCCATTTTTCAGTGACAGAAGCAGTGCTGCATTTTGAGGATCCTAGGAATCCCAGGACATGCCCTGACAAAAGGTCATTCAAAGGGGTAGTCTTTCCCCATCCAAACAACTCCATGATATTCACAGAATCACAGAATTGTAGGGGTTGGAAGGGACCTCCAGAGACCACTGAGTCCAGTCCCCCTGCCAAAGCAGGTTCCCTAAACCACGTTGCACAGCTCAGCATCCAGGCAGGTCTTGAATATCTCCAGAGAAGGAGATTCCACAACCACCCTAGGCAGCCTGTTCCAGTGCTCTGTCACTCTCACCATAAAGAAGTTATTGCACACATTAGTGCAGAATTTCCTATGGTGCAGTTTCTGTCTGTTTCCCATTGTCCCTCCTCCACACACTGCTGAAAAGAGTCTGGCCTCACCTCTTTGCCCCCCACACCTCAAATATTTATAGACCTGGATCAGGTCCCCTCTCAGCCTTCTTTTCTCAAGGCTAAACAGACCCAGTTCCCTAAGTCTCTCCTCATAGGGGAGATGCTCCAGGCCCTTCACCATCTTTGTGGTCCTCCACTGGACTCTTTCCAAGAGATCCCTGTCTTTTTTGTACTGGGGAGCCCAGAACTGGACACAATATTCCAGATGAGGCCTCACCAGGGCAGAGTAGAGGGGGAGGATCACCTCCTTCGACCTGCTGGACACGCTCTTTTTAATGCACCCCAGGATGCCATTGGCTTTTTTGGCTACAAGGGCACACTGCTGGCTCATGGTCAATCTGTCGTCCACCAGGACGCCCAGATCCCTCTCAGCAGAGCTCCTCTCCAGCAGCTCTTCCCCCAGCCTGTACTGGTGCATGCAATTATTTCTACCCAGGTGCAAGACTCTACACTTGCTTTTGTTAAACCTCATCCGGTGTCTTACTGCCCAGCTCTCCAGCCTGTCCAGGTCTCGCTGAATGGCAGCACAGCCTTCAGGCGTGTCAGCCAATCCTCCCAACTTCGTGTCATCAGCAAACTTTCTGAGGGTGGTCACTATCCCCTCATCAAGGTCGTTGATGAAGATGTTGAACAAGACCGGACCCAGCACAGACCCCTGGGGGACGCCGCTAGTTACAGCCCTGCAGCCAGACACTGCACCGCCAACGACAACCCTCTGCACTCTGCCAGTCAGCCAGTTCTCGACCCACTTCACTGTCCAATCACCTATCCCATACTTCCTCAGCTTTGGTATAAGTATGTCATGGGAGACTGTATCAGTTATAGAGGTTATAGAGTTCATTTCCTGTAGTCAATTTGGCGGCCCAGGTGGGACCAGCTCTGTTCGCTGCAGGACCAGCTGAGAGGGAGACACTTTTGGCGCACCCTGAGATTTCTCTGAAGGACTCCCTTCCTCACCTGATCACTGCAGGGACAGACAAGGACCACCCATAGGTGGACCAGGTATGTGTATGGTAAGTGGAGCCCATATGTCTTGAGGAGACATCCTACACAGTTTACAGCCATACGTGCTGCTCCCAGGGAGGTGAGCTCATGGCTTTGGTTGCCAGCTGGGTAGGAAGACTCCTTGGGTGAGTTCCTATGAAAGGGAACTGTATGTCATATGAATGGAAACAAGAACAAGTACTCTCTCCCAGGTGGGTGACAATAGGAGGGACCTAGGTTGGTCTCTCCTACGGGTATGGGATATAGTGGATAGCCTGTCAAATGGTAGCCTGGGTTCTCCAAGTTGTAATCACGGGGGTTATAGGTTGTATGTTCGATATTATCATCTGCTTTAAGTGTTTGGTACCGTGTGTCAAGCCGACTCTGGGAAAAACATTAACGTTTGCAACTGGTCGACCAGAGTATGAGTGTTATTAAGATTCCAGCTAGAAAACGTTGTCAGCATTGTGTAGTATGAATAAACCATGGTTTTTGATCTAAATGTCAGAGTGAGTGTGGTGTGAGTGAGACACAGAACAGCTGCAGGGTGAGTGCCGAGTCCCGATCCATGTTTCCTTCCTCCTGTGAGGGAAATGGCCAGACACGGACAAAGTGAAAGACTGTGTTGTCTGTCCACTCATATGTACTTTCTGCTTGTATGTAAGAAGACGGGAGTTTGTACTCTGTAGATTAGTAAGATTGTCCTGAGGAGAGGTGTACATTCCACCCAACCAATGAATGTCAACACATTTATGTAATACTATGTACTGCTTGCGAGGAAGTGTGTGAGGGAGGTGGTTCAATCAGTGCTGGTTCTGTGGCACAGTGTTTATAACTGAAGAATACAGACTGTATTAAGGGAGTTTATGTGAACTGAAGAACTGTACTGTTTGACAAACAGTTTTGATGGTATAAGAAAGTGTAATTGTTAATGATATATGAAAGTGTAGTTGAGGGAATGTGGAAGTGTATCTGAGCATAGAAATAGAGGAAGCATTTACAGAGGAAAAAGGATTAAAGTGAGTTTACCTGCACTGACATGAGAGCAACACCCTGCCAGACCGCTGCCCTGTGAGCTGAGCAGAGCAGAGCAGAGACACAGTCCCCATGTATCAGGTAGTGTTATTCTGCTTACCAAAAGAATGAGTTCACTACAGAAGAGGCAAATCTTCCCCTCTGCTCCATCTGTGGCATACTCTGGAGTTCAAGGCATTGCAAAGCTATGGCACATCTACTTTCTTTCAATGATGAAAACTTAGTGTGCTCTGGGCTCTCATTTCAATTGCATCTAAAGAAGTCTAGGGTCATACCAGCTGACAGGAAGCTGGCAAATGTTGTCTCATTGTAAGGAAGAGCAAGAAAGATGACATGGGCAATTATGGACCTGTCAGTCCAGAGCCTGGTAAAATTATGGAGAAAATGATGGTGGGAGTTATGGAAAAACAGCTGAAGGACAATTCTGTCATTGGTTGCAGCCAACACAAGTTTGTGAGGCGAAGGTCCTGTTTAATTTAAGCTCATTCTGTGACACAGTTATCCGTTTAGTTGACCAAGGGAAGCCAGTTGATGTAATCCTTGAGGATTTCAGTGGAGATTTTGATACTGTTTCTCACAACAACCTTCTGGACAGAATGTTCTGCATATGGCTAGACAGAAACACAATGTGGTGGGTGAGCAGTTGGCCAGTAGGTCAGTCCCAAAGGATTATAGTCAGTTTTTTCCATCAGGCTGGTAGATGGTCACTGTCGGGGTCCCCAGGGTTCCATTTTGGGGCCACTTTCCTTTCATGTTTATGCAGATGACTTGCATGCAGGACTAGAAGACGTTCTGAGCAAGTTTGCTGATGAGACCAGATGAGGAGGTGCTGTTGCCTCGACTGAGGGTGGAGAGGACTTGCAGAGAGATGTGGACAAGTCAGAGAAGTGGGTACCAGTTGGTACTAAGCACCAAGTGCATAAAGTATAACAAGAACAAGTGCCTGATTGTGCACCGCAGAACATAAAGGACTTCAAACTCTGGGAGAATGTGCAAACGAGGGCACTGGAACTGAGAGATCTGAAGTTCAGAGTTTCACAGGGATTGACTGCTTGTTCAGACTGGGCCCTTCTCACATCCCTTCTCACATCCTGCAATGAAACATAGGTCTCATCTGGGACATGAACCTCACAGCGTCCTTGCACCACATGTAGAGCCTGGGATCTTCTGTCCCCATGTCTTTCATTTAACATCATACGGACCTCCAACCCATTGCCCCAGGAAATGCCAGGAGCCAACATGAGAGACAGGATCTCTCTACCACTGGTCTTGCAATCAGGGCTTGACCTGTCTGCTTCGTAAGGCAAAGGAGAGGTTTCTTAGCATGCCAGTGCCTTTGCCTGCCTGTAGTCATGGCTTCCAGTTATCTTCTCTAACAAGTCCCTTGGGAAGCTTACTTGGTAATGGCCCTCAGTGGGCCCATTAATACTCCAAGAAACTTCACTGTTACTTCCGACTTTGTCTTGTTGAGCACTTTGTGCAAACTTCTCTCTGCACTAGAGGCTGATGAACTCAGCATCAAATGCACCTTGGGGCCCATTATAACCTAAAGAATCTCCTGTGCCTTATGCCATCTTGTTATCTTCTTCAGGTTATCAGAACTTGTTCAGCAAAAAGGAGGGATATCTGGAGAGAGCTTAAAGAATCCAGTATAAATTTATTGTCTATTTATTTATAGTTGGGTTTAAAGAAGACATTAAAGCAGCACTGTGCAACTGATACCAATCCAGGATGTCCCAATGAGTTCTGTACTGTTACTGTGTTGACAAAGGTCCTTCTCAACCTCCCCACCCAATTTCTGCTCACAATGGACCTATGGGACTTGCATCACTTTTCTTCACATCACTCTTCTCCTCTGCATTCATCCGCTCAGTGTTAAAACTGCTTTGCACCAACTCCCACTGGCTTTCCTCAGAGAACCAGCTACACATGGAAAAGGAAAGATTTCTCTTTTTTATCTGGCCAGCAAATGGAAAGAAAGGTGATGCAATTGAATGAACAGTAAAACACAGTGATCAACTGCATGCCATGTTCAAGCGGCATCTATTGAAGTTTGTCTTTCATATGGAATATTTTTAAAAGAAATGATTTATTCTGAGGTAGGATAGGATAGATTGAATCACAGTGAAGTAGTTGACAACAGAGGCCATCAGACTCTGAGAGATGGAGCAAATTCCAGTAATCTTCCTGGGATAGATCAGCCAGGTAGTTGAGAGGTATCAACTTAAAACTGATCAGGACTTGTGAGTATTTCACACATTGAGATGGGTTAACACATTCTCATTGATTTATATCTTTGTCTCCAACTCTGTTTTTCACTTTTACTGACATTAATGAACATCTTTCAGACTTCGTGCCTTAATAAAAAAGAGACAGTGATTGAGAAAAAGAAAAAGTATAAGAAGAAAAAGAAAAAGAATAGATAGGAAGGGTTAGATCAAATCACAGTGAAGGAGTTGACAACACATTCCATCAGACTTTGGGGAGATGGAACAAATTCCAGTAATCCCCCTGAAAGTCAGAAATCAGACAGATAATTGGGAGGTATCTGACTGAACAAAGAGCAAGGGATGGAGAAATCTGGAGGGCAGTGGGAGTAGTGTGTGCCCAAATGGCCTGCTGAAAACATGCCCTTAACCATGGCCATTTCTTTAGGAGAGCTGAAAAAACTTGGAGGATGAGGCACATCAAATAGGCAGCAGGGAAGAGTAGTGCTGGGCACCAGGCTACAGTCACAGGGCATTGGCACTGGCACCGCTGTCTGTGTCTCTGAACCTGAAGGCATTTGTGTCCAGCGAACACAGTTCTGGAAAACATTGTAGTTTCAGTAAAAGAAAAAAAAAGACATCAAATCACCTCAAAGATTCATATTTACAACTTAAAATGGAACAAGACTCATGAGAATTTTTCATGTTGAGAAGGGTTAACACATTTTCATTGATTTCCATCTTTGTCTTCAATTATTTGTTTCAGTTTTATTGACATTTATGATCAACTATTAAGCTTACAGCCTCAAAATAAATAAATAAATTAAAAGAGATACATTTGCATCTTGCACATGGCCTGATGCCCCTTTCACCTTCACAGTTCCCACAAGTCCTTCCATGCCGGAGAGTATGAGATCCAGCAGAGCACCTCTCCTCTTTGGTTCCTCCACTGCTTGGTCAAGAAGCTGCCATCTGTGCTCTCCATGGATCTGCTGGATGCCACATGCCCTGCTGTGCTGTCCCTGCCACAGATAATGGAGTGACAAAGGCCACCAAATGGGACAAGGGACAGACAACATCAGATTCCCATCTGTCTGCAGAGGGCACCTTCCATTTACTCTCCCTGATCAGGAAGACAGGAAAAGACACTGATGGTCTCCTCTGTTTGCCATTTCCATTAGCTCTGACCTGTCTGCTCTTCCATCCCCAGGCAGAGCTCAGTGCACTCTCACAGAGGGCAGTCGCCCTTCTTTGTCTCCTCGCCCATCCATCCTAAAGACTCGGTATCCCCCTTGTGCTACAGTGCAGTTGTGGAAACCATTAAACTGTGTCCCCATGGTCCAAACAGGAGCTCAGGCCTGCAGCTCTACCAAGATTTCTAGCTTCTTGTGTGTTGGTGTTTGCATTAGTGCAAAAGCACAGAAGTAAATATCCTAATTGAAAAGCATCACTGGACATTGCCTGACTGGATAGCTCATCTATAGAATCAGTGTGCAGAAGGTGGCACACAAACATTAGACCGATCGTGGGTCTTGGAGGTGACGTAGCAGCACGGACACACCATGGGCATGGCTTTCCTGAAGGCCCTGTGCTGCTCTTGTAGCTGTGAGTGAATTCACCGGACAGCCGGTGCTATCCCCTCTCTGGCCCTCAGCTGATGACCAGGAAGGAGGTGTCTATCTCAGGGATTTCCCACACGGTTTACAAGCACTGGCAAACATCAGGAGCAGCCCAGGCACCTTGGGCATCACCCAGTGTCTGTGTGTGAGCTGCTGCCTCCCAGCTGAAGGACCGAGGACTCAGAGCAGGAGCTCACATGCAGGCAACTCCTTGTGCACTTCTGAACTGAACCAGAGAAATCCCAGCTCCTGTGGTTCTGTGGGGAGCCGAATCCCATTTCAGCTCCAGGATTTCTGTCAAGGGATGAGACTCCTGCGCTGCCTCAGCTGGATCACTGCCCTGCACAGGGAAAGTCCAAACCTCGCCTTCCTTGTCTGGTTGCCCTTATTGTTTCATCAAACGATCTCTGGGAGCACTCCCCATATGTCTCCAATCATTCACTGACCACTGGACATGTGGTGGTTAATTGAGTGGATTTCAAAGCACAGTCATGATGCTGTTGTCTTTCAGGAGCTGTTGGCCATGAGGACCCAGGGACATGTCAGGGGAAATGAGTGGGAAGGATAAAAATGACATAATCTGCTGCTTGCTTGTCCAGGTTCCTGGGACACAGGGAGCTCATAAAAGTGGGCAGAGCTGCAGAGAGACAGCTGTGCCCAGGAGCAGATCTCGTGCACAGCACAGCCTGCAGGTGACAGAAGGAGAGGAGAGAAATTGGAGAGAGCTTGCAGGATGTGTGTGGTGTGAGCGGGCTGTGAACACACTGCAGGAGCATTGCTCACAGACCATGACAAGGTAAGTCTCACAGCTGACCATGAGCTGCTTTTAATTAAGGGGTAACTATAACTGGGACATCCCATAGGAGATCTGACTGCAGGCACTGCATGTTTCTTTACTGTGGAAAAAGCTTTCTGCTCCAGCTGAGACGGGTGCCCAGGGCTGTCCTGCAGAGCAGGGTCCCTGCTGTGCCCCAGGGGCTGTGTGCCGGGTATGGGACTCTGCCGCCTGCCAGGCTCAGCACTCAGCCTGCCCGGGGAGCTGCCCAGGGCGCTGCGGGGAGACGTGTGGGGTAAGGAGCCCCCGGCAGGGTTTGTGCTGCCACAGCTGCTGCCTGGGGCAGGGGATCACAGCTCCACTGCACAACTGAATGTTTCTGAGGGCACTTTGCAAGAGGAGAGCCAAGGCAGGGGGTTTCCATTTCCTGTTCTGAGGCAAAGAGGTTTGGAGTCAGAAATCTAAAAGGGGCAATAAGAGTTCTGAGAATTTTTCATCAATCAATTGCTTGTTTTGTGAACACTCACACATGATGTGCTTTCAGT
The DNA here is from genome assembly GCF_054131305.1 of Coturnix japonica. Classification (NCBI taxonomy): domain Eukaryota; kingdom Metazoa; phylum Chordata; class Aves; order Galliformes; family Phasianidae; genus Coturnix; species Coturnix japonica. The sequence goes on from NW_028188947.1 coordinate 3,660,789, forward strand.
CTCCCCTTTCTCGAAGGATGGAATTATCTTCATTTTCTGTAGGCATGAATAATTCACTTATCCTACAAACAGGCAGCATTTTCTAACTGAAACTGAATGCCACAGAAGCTCGGGTAGGGGGCTCTAAGAGCACTTGGGGTAAAGATATGAGACATGAAACAGATGAAAATATCCAGGGAGAAGGGATAAGAAAATAAGAGGAAGGTTAGAGCTCCATATGCTGCTTCAGCTTAAGGAATGCTGATCTACATGAAATTAAATGCAAGTAATGGTGCTAAATGTACACTGTTGTAGGAGAATTAAAACATTTCATAGTATAGCAGGAGTAGTGCCTCTGAGAATGGTCTGGACTTGTCATTATCTTCTGCACTCTGAGCAGGACTCCAAGCCCAACAACAGCAGATGCCCAACAGCAGCTCCATCAGTGAGTTCCTCCTGCTGCCGTTGGCAGACACGCGGCAGCTGCAGCTCCTGCACTTCTGGCTCTTCCTGGGCATCTACCTGGCTGCCCTCCTGGGCAACGGCCTCATCAGCACAGCCGTAGCCTGCGACCGCCGCCTGCACACCCCCATGTACTTCTTCCTCCTCAACCTGGCCCTCCTCGACCTGGGCAGCATCTCCACCACTCTCCCCAAAGCCATGCCCAACGCCCTCTGGGACAACAGGGCCATCTCCTACACAGGATGTGCTGCACAGCTCTTTTTCTTTACCTTCTTCATGTCAGCAGAGTATTCCCTTCTCACCATCATGTCCTATGACCGCTATGTTGCCATCTGCAAGCCCCTGCACTACGGGACCTTGATGGACAGCAGAGCTTGTGCCACCATGGCAGCAGCTGCCTGGGGCACTGGGGTTCTCAATTCCCTGCTGCACACTGCCAGTACGTTTTCACTGCCTCTCTGCCAAGGCAATGTTGTCAACCAGTTTTTCTGTGAAATTCCCCAGATCCTCAAGCTCTCCTGCTCAGAATCAAATCTCAGGGAAGTTGTGTTTCTCATTTTTACTATCAGTTTAGACGTAGGCTGCTATGTTTTCATAGTTGTGTCCTATGTGCAGATCTTCATGGCTGTGCTGAGGATGCCCTCTGAGCAGGGACGGCGCAAAGCCTTCTCCACGTGCCTCCCTCACCTGGCCGTGGTCTCCCTGTTTCTCAGCACTGGTGCTTTTGCCTACCTGAAGCCCCCCTCCATTCCCTCCCCACTCCTGGATCTGACAGTGGCACTTCTGTACTCAGTGGTTCCTCCAACACTGAACCCTATTATCTACAGCATGAGGAACAGGGAGATCAAGCACGCTCTCAGGAAGGTGTTGCAATACTCACTATTCCCGCTTCAATAAAGTGCACATCTTCATCGCATGATTCCCAGTGATGGTTCTTCATCTTTTATGCATCTTTGATTGATTGATTATGTGAGATATAGCAACGTGCAAAAAAATGTTATTGAACTTATAAATAAAAATTTGTTTCACTTCTTTCACACCTACTATCCATTTTCTCACTCCAAGAGCTCATGTAAACATGGAACCAGATTCCCCGAATAGGTTAAGAGATAAATAAATAGCATTCAAAATACGCTTTTCCTTAGCTCTTCTCTTATCCAACTTTGTCTGGATTTGGGGAAGGTACAGCCACAGATAGAAGCACAACTAGTTCTTTTCATTCCTCCTCTCTTTACACTGATACAGTGCACAGAGGATTCGAGTCCTCTCATTTCTACAGGCCTGAAGGTCTTGTGTGTCTCACAGCAGTCCCGTCGTCTCTACAGCAGCACTCAGTGGTTTGCTTAATTTTCTTATCTCAATACTTGGAACAGCTACAGGACCTGTAGCATAAGTGACCGCAGAGCTCCTTATGAGGGGTGGAGTGACAGTGGGATCTGTCCAGAGCTTGGAGCAACTGCAGGATGTGTAGCAAAAACTTGGAGCTATTGCAGGGACTGTGCCAGGAGTTGCAGAGGCTGCAGCAATGTCAGCAGATCCAGCTCTCTTCCCCTTGAAGATGCTGAATAGTGTTGAACACAGCTCAGTAGGTGTGGGCCAGGCCCTGGCACACTGCAGTCATTTGGGCCTTTTTAGGATTACCAGTGCCACAGCAGACCTGTCTCCAATATTCTACCAGTTTCTCAGGATCCTGCAGTTGCTCGGAGATGAAGTTCCAAAGCCCTGGGGGTGCCCACCACTCCAGGCAGCTGCCCAGACTGTCCCACACCCCCTGCCATGCAGAGCCTTCTCACCTTGGGGCAGATCTCTCACTGATATTCCTGAATAATTGTTTAACCTCAATCCTAGAATCATAGAATCACCAAGGCTGGAAAAGGCCTGAAAGATCATCCAATCCAACCGTTCACCTATTACCTATAGCTCCCACTTAACCATGTCCCTCAACACAATATCCAGTCTCTCCTTGAATACCCCTGGTCTCCCAGAGACGACAGTGTAAAATGTGTAATTCCTAATCATACCAACAATATTACTTCCAAAACCCAAAGATGACCGCAGAGCTGAATGTGCACAAAACTTCACTTTGCCAATTTTATCGTGGTACAAACTGAGGTCAAACAGCATAGCAAAATAAATACCCTAATCCAGCATCCAGAGTTGACAAATGATGCAGCAGGGAAAACAAGCAGCAAGCAAGGAGCTGTGAAATGCAGCTTCATGAGAAGACTCAGCAAGCTTCACAAATAGGGAAACTATCAGCACCATGGCCTGCACATCTCCAACTCCCACAAAGCCCTGTCCACTCTGGACAGATGTGCTGTTACCACAACCCTTGGAGCCTCACATCAGGCACCAAAATGACTGTGGTTGTTGAACCCAACATGTGGCTCAGCAGCTCACAGTGCTTTGTGCACTGCCCCATTCCCAGTGGGATGGGGATGAGAACTGGGAAAAAGAGTACAACTTCTGGGTTGTAACAAAGCAGTTTACTAAGAGAGATAAAAGGAGAGGAGTAATAGTAATCACTATATATCCGTTGATATAGAATCGTATGTAACAACTGATGCACAAGCACTTGCTCAGCACCACCAGACTGATGCTCAGCTGGGCCCTGAGCAGTGAAGAGACTGAGATGAACTCCCACCCCTTTCAATACAATTTCTGCTTGCTGTCAGCTGATAGAGAACGTCCCTTTGGCCACTATCAGTCAGCTGTCCTCACTCTGTTCCCTCCCAGCTCCATGTGCCCTCCACTGACCATGGCCTTGGCTCTGTACAACACTGCTTAGCAGCAGCTGTAAACATCAGAGTGTTATCAATGGTTTTCTCCTAGAACCAAAACACTGCACCACAGCAGACAGTCTGAAGAAAACAATTCCATCCCAGCTGTAACTCAGATTCCTGCCTGTCCCCTCTTCTTGTTCTTCCTGATCGGGAAGCAAGGAACCGAATCTGCCGCTCTCCTCTCTGAGCCCTTTCCATCAGTTCTCAGCTGGCTCCTCTGCCATCCCCAGGCAGAGCTCAGTGCCTTCTCATGGATGGCAGCAGCCTTTTCTCTTCTTCCTTGCCCATCCGTCATGCAGAATCTGTACCCCATTTGCTACAGTACAGAGCTGAGAATCAACCCACCATGTCTCTGTGAACCAAACAAGACCCTAGGCCTGCAAAGGCACAGAGATTTGGAGTTCGCTGAGTGAATGTTTGTGGTCCTCTCATTAGTGTAAGGATTCTTCAGAAAGCATCCCCTTCCAGAAGCATGCTTTGATTTAGCCTGTCTGGGTCTTGCATCTACACTGTGGTACTGATGTTCAGGGCCTTGCTCAGAATCAGCAGCCTGCATGAAAGGAAAAGCTCTGTGGTTTTCTCTTGATTTGTCCCGTTTATTTCCCATGCTACCCGCACTGGTCTACAGGCACTTTAGGGCAGCAGTAGGTTGGGGTTACCCCCAGAGGGTACACAGTAAGATTTAGGACGGGGTATTGGCAACAAGACTTTCTCTGAGGAATCCTCACACAATCCTATAGAACAACTCAGAGGCTTTCCATTCAATCTCCAACAGCAACAATATCCCTCAGCCCTTCTCTGTCACATCCAATTCCCCACCCTTCCCCATTTGGACCTGGTTTAAAGCCCTATAATCAATCAGTGCAGGAGCATTTCAGATGGGGTCATGGAGGAGGCAGACTGCCATTCTTGGGGTGGCCATTTTCCCAGGAGGGCATGGTGGGAGGGCTTTGTCCCATCTGGTTCCACCAACACTTGCATCCACCCAGCAGAAGGCTGTGCCCTCTGTGTCCCACTTGAACTCTGCATGGAGCTTACAGTTGGCAGTGACATGGCTGAGAAGCTCTGGGCATGGATTAAGGGACAGGGAATTAATGTGCCTTCCTAACTTCCTCCCTGCATGCCTTAGCAACTTCCTTGTAATCTCCCCAAGTACCCAGCCCCTTCTTCCAGAGGACGGAGATTCTCTTTTTCTTCCTGAGTCTCAATAGTTTTTCCCAGTTCATCTGCACTGGTCTTCTTCCCCTATGGCTCACCTTATGGCATTCAGGGACAGCCTGATCTCGTGCCTTTAAGATTTCCATCTTGAGGAGTGTCCAGGCTTCCTGGACCCCTTTACCCATAAGGAGCGACTCCCAAGGGACCTGTGCTACAAGTGTCCTGAACAGGTCAAAGTCCGCCCTCTAGAAGTTCAGGATAGTAGTTTTGCTAGTCACCCTTCTGACATCTCCAAGAATAGAGAATTCTACCATTTCATGGCCACTCTGCCCAAGACAGTCCCCAACCTTCTCAACTCCTACCAGTCCTTCACTGTTAGTGAAGAGCAGGTCTAGCAAGGAACCACCCCTGGTAGGACTTCATACCAGCTGTGTAAGGAAGCTGTCTTGCATGCAATCTATAAACCTCTTGGACTGATTCCTCTGCTATTTATTATATTCCCAGCATATATCAGAGAAGTTGTAGTCTCCCAAGAAAATGAGTGCTGGCAATCTTGCGACTTCAGTAAGCTGCTCATAGAATGCCTCACCCATCAATTAGGCGGTCTATAAGAAACCTTTAGCAAGATGTCACACTTACAGGCCTTTCCCCCGATCCTTACAAACATGCACTTCATTCTGAAGCCCAAGCTCTTCAACATCGAAACTCTCTTTAATATAAAGGGCCACACCACCACCCTTCCTTCCTCCTCTATCCCTTCTGAAGAGCTTGTAACCATCCATCACAGCACTCCAGTCATGGCAGTGGTCCCACCATGGGTCGGTAATAGCAACTAGGTCATGGTTTGTCAGATGCACAGTTGCTTCCAGCTCCTCTTGCTTGTTGACCAAGCTGCGTGCGTTGGTGTAGACGCACTTCAGCTGAGGCATCTGCCTCTCTCCCAGCTCAAACAGCATTTCCCTAGGCTTATCTCTGGTAAGCCCTGTTTTGTCCACTCCCCCATCATAGCTAGTTTAAAGCTCTTTCGATAAGCCCCGCTACCGTCTATGCTAGGATTCACTTCCCCCTTTGAGACAGTTGGGTTCCATTCATGGATAACAGACCATGGGCCAAGTAAACTGTCCTGTGATCAAAGAACTCAAAGTTTCTGGCTCAGTACCAACCTCTGAGACAATTGTTCATTGCTTTGCTTTCCAAGCCTGCTCTGTGTCCCTCACTGCCACTGAAGGTATAGAACAAAAAATCACTTGATCTCCCACTTTGTGAACTAAATGGCCTAAATTCCTGAAATCTCTTTTTATAGTTTGTAGTCTTATCTAAGAAATTTCATCACTGCCCACCTAAACTATGAGTAGTGGAAAATAATCAGTGGACCTAACCAGCATTGGGAGTTTCCTCATTATGTCCCTGACCTGAAACCAAGAAGGCAGCAGACTTACTGACAACTGGGGTCCAGTCTGCAAATGGGGCCCTCTATTCCTCTGAGAAGGGAGTCACCCACCACGGCCACCCTTCTTTCTTTCATGGCAGAGGAAGTCACAAGGCTTGGTAGTGACTGCCTTGCATTAGGTTTCCTCCTGGGCAGATCCTCCATTGCCTCCCCATTCTTATCTCCTTCAGATTTCAGAGTGTCAAACCTGTTGCTTAGATGGATCAGGGGTCGAGGGCTAGGCAGGCATGGGGGGGCTCCTGTGATGTTGAGTTGGGACTCTCTTCCAACCCTTCTCATCAGTCAGGTCTGTCTGACTGTGACAGGGCAGGGAGTCAACCACTTTTCTGGGGGTATCTGCCTGGCAGCCTTCCCTCGGGGATGCCAGCAAGTCACTCCACCAGCCCATCTCCCGATCACACTCCCTGATGGTAAACTGTGAGTAAAACCTTGAGTAAAGTGAGAGTTCACCTAGACAAAAGTATGAGTAGAAACATGGACTGACGTGAGGGTAAACCCAGAGTAAACCCAGGATCCCATCCATTGGGCATGCACAGCCTCTGAGGGCAACTTTTTCCAGGGTTGCTGTGTAAAAATATAGGTTCCTCACATCTAACCTATGTCTCCCCTTTTTAATTTAAATCCGTTTCCATTTGTCCTGTTATCAACAGACCATCCCATCCTTATTCTAGCGTTAGGCATCTCATCCTCAGATGGAAACCCTGGGGCTGAATTGGGATCAGTTTTTCAAAGAACCACAGGAGCTACAAGTTCACCTAGCTGAGTTCAGATGTGCACAGTGAGGTGTCTGTGTGTGAGTCCCTCATCTGAATCCTTGGTTTTTATTCCACAGGGACTGCACTACTCATACACAGTCTCTCAGTGATGCCCAAGGTGCCTTGGGTGATCCTAGTTTTGTGCTAGTGCTTGTAAACTGTGACGGAAAATCTATGAGATAGACACCTCCTTCTGGAGCATCAGCTGAGGGCCAGAAGGGAGGTATTCTTGGCCATCCTAAATACCACCTCAGCCACGTGCTTAGGGCACCCATTGTGTCTTTTGCACCTGACCCCATGGAGTATGTAGTGATATTCAGCTTATCAAAAGGATGAGCTCAGAACAGAAGAGGCAGATCTTCCTCTCTGCTCCATCTGTGGCATAGTCTGGATTTCAAGGCATTGCAAAGCTATGGCACATCTACGTTCTTGCACTGATGACACTTTAGCATGCTCTGGGCTCGCATTTCAATGGCATCTAATAAATCTAGGGTCATACCTGTTGACAGGAAGCTGGCAAATGTTGTCTCATTGTAAGGAAGAGCAAGAAAGATGACACGGGCAACTATGGACCTGTCAGTCTCACTACAGTGCTTGGTAAAATTATGGAGAAAATGATGGTGGGAGTTATGGAAAAACAACTGAAGGACAGGTCACAGACAACACAAGATACAGAGGGGAAGGTCCTATTTAATTTCAGGTCTTTTTATGACACCTTTATCCATTGAGCTGAACAAGGGAAGGCAGTTGATGTAATCCTTGAGGATTTCAGTAGAGCTTTTGATACTATTTCTCCAGCACCCTTCTGGACAGAAATTCCTGCATACAGCTAGACAGAAACAAAACGTGGTGTGTTGTAATACAAGAAGAATTTTACAGAGCAGCAGCCATGGATTGAGATAAGGAGTTCACAGAGCAGCAGCTGCGGAGCAGGATAAACAGCATGAGAACAAAGGACATCTCTAGGAAAAGAATGAATGGCTCGTGGCTTTGAAGGGGGGTTATAGGGTTGTTATTGCAGTAGCTTTCCTCCAATTAGCGTGTGTGATTTTTGGACACCCTTGTCTGTCTCCTATAAAAGTCTGGCTTTCGGGCAATAAATTGATGCAGCTATATGTAACTATATTGGTGTTTCTCTGTTTGACCCAGCACGCTGACATTTTGCCTTTCAGGTTCACCAGCAGTGGTGGGTGAGCAGTTGGCCAGTAGTTCTGTCCCAAAGGATTATAGTCAGTGGGTTCCATTGGGCTGGTAGATGGTCACTGTCAGAGCTCCCCAGGGTTCCATTTTAGGGCCACTTTCCTTTCATGTTTATGCAGATGACTTGCATGCAGGACTAGAAGATGTTCTGAGCAAGTTTGCTGATGAGACCAGATGAGGAGGTGTTGTTGCCTCCACTTAGGGTGGAGAGGACTTGCAGAGAGATGTGGACAAGTCAGAGAAGTGGGTACCAGTTGGTACTAAGCACCAAGTGCATAAAGTATAACAAGAACAAGTGCCTGATTGTGCACCTGGGTATGGGCAACCCTGGACATAAACACTGTCTGTATATTGGACACATGAGAGACGTCTGACTGAAAAGGATTGGGGGTCCTGCTCAACATAAAATTTTAAGTGAGTCAGCAGTGTGCCCAGCCAGCCAAGAAGGCCAACAGTCCCCTAAAGTGCATCAAGCAATTTATTGCCAGCTGGGTGGGAGAAAGGTTTGTCCCTCTTTGCTCTGCATTGCTACTGCCTCACCTGGAGCACTGGGTGCACTTCTGGGCAATGCAGAACATAAAGAACATCAAACTATGGGAGAGTGTGCACAGGAGGGCACTGGAACTGAGAGATCTGAAGTTCAGAGTTTCACTGGGATTGACTGCTTGTTCAGACTGGGCCCTTCTCACACCCCACATCCTGTGATGAGACACAGGGCACATGTGGGATATGAACTTTAACAGCATCCTTGCACCACATGCAAATGCTTTTCCCAGTGCTTCAGTGTTCCACCACCCATTGCTTTCAACATAGTTTTCAACACCCCATTGTATCTTTTAATTTTACCAGAAGCTGGTGCATGGTAGGGGATATGATAAATCCACTCAATGCCATGAACTTTGGCCCAAGTATTTATTAAGGGAATTTTTGAAATGTGTCCCATTATGAGACTCAGTTCTTTCTGAGGTGTCATGTCTCTATAGGACTTGTTTCTAACAACCCAATATTGTGTTTCTGGCAGTAGCATGGGGTACTGCGTATGTTTCAAGCCACCCAGTGGTTGCTTCCACCATGGTAAGCACAAAACGCTTATCATTATGAGATCCTGGCAAGGTGACATCATTCACCTGTCACTCCTCCCCATATTTATACTTTTGCCTTGGCCTTCCCCCCAGAGAGGCTTCATATTCTTGGCTTGTTTAATTATGGCACATGATTCACAGTCATGAATAACCAGTGCAATAGCATCCATAGTTAAGTCCACCCCTCAGTCTCTAGCCCAATTATATGTTATGTCCATTCCTTGATGGCCTGAGGTCTCATGGAACCATCAAGCTTGAAATAATTCACTCTTGTTCTGCCAGTCCAAGTCTATTTGAGCCACCTCAATTCTGGCAGCTCGACCTACCTGATGGTTGTTTTGTTGTTCTGCAATAGCCCGACTCTTGGGCAAGTGTGCATCCACGTGACACGCCTTTACAATCATATCTTTTTTTTGAGCAGTTATGTTTTTCTACAGTTCAGCAGCCCAAATAGGTTTACACCTCCGTTGCCAGTTATTTTGTTCCCACTGCTGTAACAACCCCCATAAGGCATTTGCCACCATCCATGAGTCAGTATAAAGATAAAGCATTGGCCACCTCTCCCGTTCAGCCACATCTAAGGTCAGCTGGACAGCTTTTACCTCTGCAAACTGACTTGATTCTCCTTTACCTTCAGTGGCCTCTGCGACCTGTCGTGTGGGGCTCCAAACAGCAGCTTTCCATCTCCGATGCTTCCCTACAATATGAAATGATCCATCAGTGAAAAGAGCATATTTCTTTTCATTTTCTGGTAGTTCGATGTATGGTGGGGCCGCTTTAGCACATGACACCTCTTCTCCTGGTGATGTTCCAAACTTTTTATCTTCAGTCCAGTTCATGATCACTTCTAAAATTCCTGGACGATTGAGGTTCCCCATCCGCGCTTGTTGTCTAATCAGTGCAATCCACTTGCTCCAGGTGGCATCGGTAGCATGATGGGTGGAGAGAACCTCCCCTTTCAACATCCGGTTCATCATTGACAGTCGAGGTGCCAGAAAGAGCTGCATTTCAGTACCAGCTACTTCGGAAGCAGCCCGAGCCCCCTCATACGCGGCTAAGATCTCCTTCTCAGTTGGAGTGTAGCACTCTTCAGACCCCTTGTACGCTCAGCTCCAGAATCCCAGGGGTCGGCCTTGGGTCCCTCCTGAGGCTCTTTGCCACAAACTCCAAGTGGGACCTTTCTCTCCAGCAGCAGTATAGAGGATGTTCTTTACATCCTGTCCAGTCCGTACTGGCCCCAGGTCCATGGCACAGGCTATCTCCTGTTTAATCTGTTCAAAAGCCTGCTGCTGCTCTGGGCCCTATGCAAAATCATTCTTCTTCTGCATCACCTGATAAAGGGGGCTTACAATGAGGCTGTAGTTTGGAATGTGCATCCTCCAAAAGCCCACTGCACCCAGGAAAGATTGTGTCTCTTTCTTGCTAGTTGGTGGAGACATGGCAGTGATTTTGTCAATCACTGTTGGGATGTGATGACATCCATCCTGCCACTTTATACCTAAGAACTGAATTTCCTGGGCAGGCCCTTTTACTTTGCTTCACTTAATAGCAAAACTGGCTCATAGAAGAATTTGAATTATTTGCTCTCCAGCACAGCAGTACTCAGTGGGGGTGTGACCTCATTCAGGCCACGGTAGTCTACTGTCAGCCTCCATTCTCCACTGGCTTTACGCACTGGCCATATGGAGCTGTTAAAAGGTGAGTGAGTTTTACTGATCACTCCCTGATTCTCCAACTGGCGAATCAAATCATGAATGGGGAGCAAGGAATCCCTGTTGGTGCGATACTGCCGTCTGTGCACTGTCTTTGTAGCAATCGGTACCTGCTGCTCTTTTATTTTTACTCGTAGCAGCCTCACAACAGACGGGTCCTCTGACAGGCCAGGCAAAACAGACAGCTGCTTAATGTTGTCCATATCTACAGCAGCGATTCCAAAGGCCCAGTGATACCCCTTAGTATCCTTGAAATGCCCTCTTCTGAGGTATCCTCAATACCAAGTATGAACGGAAACCCTGGACCACTCACATAGGATGTTTTTTCCAGTCTTTACCAGTGAGGCTTATTTCAGCCTCCAACACAGTCAATTCTTGAGAGATATCCAGAAATATGGATTGATTCTGTCCCTTCATGACTGGAGGGCATTAGGGTGCACTGTGCACCAGTATCCACCAGTGCCTTATATTTCTGTGGTTCTGATGTGCTAGGCCATCAAATCCACACAGTCCAATAAACTCTATTATCCCTTCCACTCCCTTGAATGAGGGCAGGGCCCCTCTATTGGTTACCTGTGATAACTGGAGCAGCCGTACTGGTGGTTGGACTGTTTTGTAGTTCCCTCACCCGTGCTCATAGTACAGGAGTAGGCTGGTCATGCCACTTCCTCGTGTCTTCTCTGTGGTCACGTAGGTAACACCACAAGGAAACACACAGTGCAATTTACTGTTGTTCCTTGCTCAATCTGGAAAGCGCTTGTGTCTAATAGCTGAGAATTTTAATGATACACATGAAGGCTTTATGGTCGTTAATTTCTTTACGATCTCTCGCCTTCAACTGAAGCAGCAGCTAGGCCAATTACCAAGTGACACCAAGGAGATGAAGTGGCAAAATGGCGATTTATTGAAACAGACACATCCTTATATAACCTACGCCTTTTTGTCTACACCCACTGTATTACACTAAGATTCTTCCAGAATATGGGGAAGGGCCTGTCACATCACGACAAGCTACCGTCCCAGCTGTCCCAACAGCGAAGCAACCAGGTAACAAGAGATTCATTCTGGTGCCGTGTGAACTCCTTTCTTACGCCTTCGATTTCAGTCATCTTCAGGGATCGACAAACAGTAACAGAGATTTCCTCCTCATCACTCTCTTCTTCATGACACTTTTCCTTTTTCCTTTCTCGGTACTTATCCAGACCTGTCACCTGGATCTTCTGTTGCCTCCTCCTCCACTTCTTTTTTCCGTTCTAGACGTGAGGACACCCATTTCCATTTCTTGCCTTCCACAAGGGCAACTGATATTGTTACTGGTGCCTCCTGTGACTGATCAAAATTGACTTGGGGATTTCCCTTTTTGGCTAGAACCTCAGCTCGGAAATTCTCTCTTTTCGGAACAGTGTTATATAGAGCACGGTAAGCACAATTCAAGCCCCAAATAAGTCATACCCCCTTAGATCTATCTAGGCTGCGCCATCCCTGACTCAAATACTGGCTTAGTTTCTCGGGATCCCACAGGTGTTCAAGAGTTAAATCCCATGACATTGCGGGCCCCCATGTGTTGGCGAACCTGAAGGCAAAAGTCAGCGTTCTAGGACAAACAACCACACACCAATATAGTTAAATATAGCTGTGTCCATCTATTGCCTGAGGAGCCGTACTTTTATAGCAAAAAAACAAGGGTGTTCAAAAATCACACGTACTAATTGGAAGAAAGCTTCTGCAATAAGAACCCTAAAACCCCGCTTCAAAGCCACGAGCCTTTCACTCTTTTGCTAGAGGTGTCCTTGGTTCTCATGCTGTTTATCCTGCTCTGCAGCTGCTGCTCTGTAAAGTGCTTATCTTGATCCATGGCTGCTGCTCTGTAAAATTCTTCTTGTATTACAACAGAATGGCAGTTCCCTGGGGTCTCCAGCACACCCCCAGCCAGCTGGCAAATGCCACTGAGGACCTTTAGGAAAGACATGCCCTGGGTAGTGACAATGTTCACTGGACAACTGTGAGCCCCACAATGGGTCTCGTACCTGTGTGCCATCTTCTGAACACCAGTAGCACGGTGTAGATGCAAGGCCCAGCCAGGCAAAATCAAAACATGCTTCTGGAAGGGGATCCTTTCTGAAGAGTCGTTACACTAATGAGAGGACCACAAACATTCACTCAGCGAACTCCAAATCTCTGTGCCTTTGCAGGCCTAGGGTCTTGTTTGGTTCACAGAGACATGGTGGGTTGATTCTCAGCTCTGTACTGTAGCAAATGGGGTACAGATTCTGCATGACGGATGGGCAAGGAAGAAGAGAAAAGGCTGCTGCCATCCATGGGAGGGCACTGAGCTCTGCCTGGGGATGGCAGAGGAGCCAGCTGAGAACTGATGGAAAGGGCTCAGAGAGGAGAGCGGCAGATTCTGTTCCTTGCTTCCTGATCAGGAAGAACAAGAAGAGGGGACAGGCAGGAATCTGAGTTACAGCTGGAATGGAATTGTTTTCTTCAGACTGTCTGCTGTGGTGCAGTGTTTTGGTTCTAGGAGAAAACCATTGATAACACTCTGATGTTTACAGCTGCTGCTAAGCAGTGTTGTACAGAGCCAAGGCCATGGTCAGTGGAGGGCACATGGAGCTGGGAGGGAACAGAGTGAGGACAGCTGACTGATAGTGGCCAAAGGGACGTTCTCTATCAGCTGACAGCAAGCAGAAATTGTATTGAAAGGGGTGGGAGTTCATCTCAGTCTCTTCACTGCCCAGGGTCCAGCTGAGCATCAGTCTGGTGGTGCTGAGCAAGTGCTTGTGCATCAGTTGTTACATACAATTCCATATCAACGGATATATAGTGATAACTATTACTCCACTTCTTTTATCTCTCTTAGTAAACTGCTTTGTTACATCCCAGAAGTTGTACTCTTTTTCCCAGTTCTCATCCCCATCCCACTGGGAATTGGGCAGTGCACAAAGCACTGTGTGCTGCTGAGCCACATGTTGGGTTCAACAACCACTGTCATTTTGGTGCCTGATGTGAGGCTCCAAGGGTTGAGATAGCAGCACATCTGTCCAGAGCGGACAGGGCTTTGTGGGAGCTGGAGAAGTGCAGGCCATGGTGCTGATATGTGTGGATGTGCTCCCTATGTGTGGAGCTTGTTGAGTCTTCTCATGAAGCTTCACTGCACAGCTCCTTACTTGGTGCTTGGATGCTGCATTAGGGTATTTATTTTGCTATGCTGTTTGACCTCAGTTTGTACCACGATAAAATTGGCAGCTGACAAAGTGAAGTTTTGTGCACATTCAGCTCTGCGGTCATCTTTGGGTTTTGGAAGTAATATTGTCCATATGATTAGGAATTACACAATTTACATTGTCGCCTCTGTGAGTCCGGGGGTGTACTGGATATTGTGTTGAGGGACATGGTTTAGTGGGAGCTATAGGTAATAGGTGAACGGTTGGACTGGATGATCTTTTAGGCCTTTTCCAACCTTGGTGATTCTATGAATCTATGATTGAGGTTAAACAATTATTCAGGAATATCAGTGAGAGATCTGCCCCAAGGTGAGAAGGCTCTGCATGGCAGAGGGTGTGGGACGGTCTGGGCAGCTGCCTGGAGTGGTGGGCACCCCCAGGGCTTTGGAACTTCATCTCCGAGCAACTGCAGGATCCTGATAAACTGGTAGAATATTGGGGGCAGGTCTGCTGTGGCACTGGTAACCCCCAAGAGGCACAAATGACTGCAGTGTGCCAGATCCAGAGAGCTGGATCTGCTGACAGTGCTGCAGCCTCTGCAACTCCTGGCACAGACCATGCAGCAGCTCCAAGGTTTTGCTACACGTCCTGCAGTTGCTCCAAGCTCTGGGCAGATCCCTCTGTCACTCCACCCCTCATAATGAGCTCTGCAGTTACTCCTGCTACGGGTCCTGTAGCTGTTCCAAGTATGGTAATAAGAAAATGGTACAAATTCCTCCCAAGGGAGGAAGTACAGCCCTGCGGTGGCTCCAACCCCTCCAATGAGCCCAGTGGCTGCTCCAACATAGTCACAGGTCCTGTGGTGGTTCCAGCTCTGGCAATGAACTCTGAGGTCACTTCAACTCCTGCAACAGCCCAACAGCCACTTCAGCTCCTACAGTGAACCCTGTGGCTGTTAAAACCCCTGCAACTAATCCTGGACTTGCAGACAGATGCGCATAGGGATTAGTTCATATATGTTTGCAACTGCATATGTTGTATATGTGTGAAAATACACTAAATATATTATATATGTATAAATACATTTGTCATAATTATTATCCTTTTCTTTTTCTCTTTGTCTCAACCCATAAACCTTAAACCACAGCACTGCCTTGAGATGCTTATGGATCTCCTTGGGACTATTCAATCTGATCTGGTCACACAGTGAAGAGCACCTGAAGATCTCAAGGTTTTCTCAGGGAGCAGCTCCTGAGGTATATTCCTTACACCAGCTTTGGAAGAGGCCTCCCTCCAGTTCTCTGGTCCTGCTCTAAAGGGGCCCTCTTGTTATGGCAGTGCCAGCAAGGAGACCAGCTCTGACAGACCTGTTCATATTGCCGGCTACTGACTGCAGCCCTGGATTGCTGCTGTAGAGGCAACAGGACTGTTGTGAGACACACAAGACCTTCAGGACTGCACAAATGAGAGGACTCAAGAGCACTGCAGCACTGGTAAGAGCACATGAATGAAAAGAGCACGTTGAGCTGCTGTCTGTGGCTGTACCTCCCCAAATCCAGGCAAAGTAGGAAGAAAGAAAATCTAAGTAAGTCTATTTTGAAAGCTTTTTAGGTATCTTATAACATATTCAGGGAATCTGGTTCCATGTTTACATGAGTTCTTGGAGTGAGAAAATGGAAATTAGGTAGGAAAGAATTTAAATACATTTTTATTTATAAGTTCAATAACATTTTTTTTTTGCACATTCCTATATCTCACATAATCAAACAGACAAAGATGCATAAAACATAAAGAACCACCACTGGGAATCCTATTGAGGAAGTTGTGCATTTTATTGTAGCTGGAATAGTGCTTATTGCAACACCTTCCTGAAAGCGTGCTTGATCTCCCTGTTCCTCATGCTGTAGATAATAGGGTTTAGTGTTGGTGGAACCACTGCATACAGAAGTGCCACTGTCAGGTCCAGGAGTGGGGAGGAAATGGACGGGGGCTTCAGGTAGGCAAAAGCACCAGTGCTGAGAAACAGGGAGACCACAGCCAGGTGAGGGAGGCACATGGAGAAGGCTTTGTGCCGTCCCTGCTCAGAGGGCATCCTCAGCACAGCCATGAAGATGTGCACATAGGACACAACTATGAAAACAAAGCAACCAAAGCCTAAACTGACACCAAAAAAGAGAAATACAAATTCCATGAGGTAGGAGCCAGAGCAGGAGAGCTTGAGGATCTGTGGGATTTCACAGAAAAACTGGTTGACAACATTGCCTTGGCAGAGAGGCAGTGAAAACGTACTGGCAGTGTGCAGCAGGGAATAGAGAACCCCAGTGCCCCAGGCAGCTGCTGCCATGGTGGCACAAGCTCTGCTGTCCATCAAGGTCCCGTAGTGCAGGGGCTTGCAGATGGCAATGTAGCGGTCATAGGACATGATGGTGAGAAGGGAATACTCTGCTGAGAGGAAGAAGGAAAAGAAAAAGAGCTGTGCAGCACATCCTGTGTAGGAGATGGCCCTGGTGTCCCAGAGGGCGTTGGCCATGGCTTTGGGGAGAGTGGTGGAGATGCTGCCCAGGTCGAGGAGGGCCAGGTTGAGGAGGAAGAAGTACATGGGGGTGTGCAGGCGGCGGTCGCAGGCTACGGCTGTGCTGATGAGGCCGTTGCCCAGGAGGGCAGCCAGGTAGATGCCCAGGAAGAGCCAGAAGTGCAGGAGCTGCAGCTGCCGCGTGTCTGCCAACGGCAGCAGGAGGAACTCGCTGATGGAGCTGCTGTTGGACATCTGCTGTTGTTGGGCTTGGAGTCCTGCTCAGAGTGCAGAAGATAATGACAAGTCCAGACCATTCTCAGACACACTCCTCCTGCTATAATATGAAATGTTTTTATTCTCTTACAACAGTGTACATTTAGCACCATTACTTGCATTTAATTTCATGTATTTCAGCATTCCTTAAGCAGAAGCAGCATATGGAGCTCTAACCTTCCTTTTATTTTCTTATGCCTTCTCCCTGGATATTTTCATCTGTTTCATGTCTCATATCTTTACCCCAAGTGCTCTTAGAGCCCCCTACCCGAGCTTCTGTGGCATTCAGTTTCAGTTAGAAAATGCTGCCTGTTTGTAGGATAAGTGAATTATTCATGCCTACAGAAAATGATGATAATTCCATCCTTCGAGAAAGGGGAGACTGAAAGCACATCATGTGTGAGTGTTCACAAAACAAGCAATTGATTGATGAAAAATTCTCAGAACTCTTATTGCCCCTTTTAGATTTCTGACTCCAAACCTCTTTACCTCAGAACAGGAAATGGAAACCCCCTGCCTTGGCTCTCCTCTTGCAAAGTGCCCTCAGAAACATTCCGTTGTGCAGTGGAGTTGTGATCCCCTGCTCCAGGCAGCAGCTGTGGCAGCACAAGCCCTGCCGGGGGGCTCCTTCCCCCCACCCGTCTCCCTGCAGCACCCTGGGCAGCTCCCCGGGCAGGCTGAGTGCTGAGCCTGGCAGGCGGCAGAGTCCCATACCCGGCACACAGCCCCTGGGGCACAGCAGGGACCCTGCTCTGCAGGACAGCCCTGGGCACCCGCCTGCAGCCCCGGCTGCACAGCCTGCAGCCGTGCTGGGACATGCAGCCCTCAGGGCTGTGATTTCATACTGCAGTATGGAAGCCCTCAGCTGGAGCAGAAGGCTTTTTCCACAGTAAAGAAACATGCAGTGCCTGCATCCAGATCTCCTATGGGATGTCCCAAATTAAGTTGACCCTCTATGAAAAGCAGCTCATGGTCTGCAGTGAGACTTACCCTGTCATGGTCTGTGAGCAATGCTCCTGCAGTGAGCTCACAGCCCGCTCACACCACACACATCCTGCAAGCTCTCTTCAGTTTCTCTCCTCTCCTTCTGTCACCTGCAGGCTGTGCTGTGCACAAGAGCTGCTCCTGGGCACAGCTGTCTCTCTGCAGCCCTGCACACTTTTATGAGCTCCCTGTGTCCCAGGAGCCTGGACAGGCAAGCAGCAGATTATGTCATTTTTATCTTTCCGACTTGTCTCCCCTGACATGTCCCTGGGTCCTCATGGCCAACAGCTCCTGAAAGACAACAGCATCATGACTGTGCTTTGAAATTCGCTCAATTAACCACCACATGTCCAGTGGTCAGTGACTGATTGGAGACATATGGGGAGTGCTCCCAGAGATCGTTTGATGAAACAATAAGGGCAACCAGACAAGGAAGGCAAGGTTTGGACTTTCCCTGTGCAGGGCAGTGATCCAGCTGAGGCAGCGCAGGAGTCTCATCCCTTGACAGAAATCCTGGAGCTGAAATGGGATTCAGCTCCCTACACACCCACAGGAGCTGGGATTCCTCTGGTTCAGTTCAGAAGAGCACAAGGAGTTGCCTGCATGTGAGCTCCTGCTCTGAGTCCTCGGACCTTCAGCTGGGAGGCAGCTGCTCACACACAGACACTGGGTGATGCCCAAGGTGCCTGGGCTGCTCCTGATGTGTGCCAGTGCTTGTAAACCATGTGGGAAATCCCTGAGATAGACAGCTCCTTCCTGGGCATCAGCCGAGGGCCAGAGAGGGGATAGCACTGGCTGTCTGGTGAATTCACTCACAGCTGCAAGAGCAGCACAGGGCCTTCAGGAAAGCCATGCCCATGGTGTGACCATGTTGCTGTGTCAACTCCAAGACCCACGATCAGTCTAATGTTTGTGTGCCACCTTCTGCACACTGATACCATAGATGAGCTATCCAGTCAGGCTATGTCCAGTGATGCTTTCCAATTAGGATGTTTACTTCTGTGGTTTTGCACTAATGCAAACACCAACACACAAGAAGCTAGAAATCTTGATAGAGCTGCAGGCCTGAGCTCCTGTTTGGACCATGGGGACACAGTTTAATGGCTTCCACAACTGCACTGTAGCACAAGGGGGATACCGAGTCTTTAGGATGGATGGGCGAGGAGATAAAGAAGGGTGAATGCCCTCTGTGAGAGTGCACTGAGCTCTGCCTGGGGATGGAAGAGCAGACAGGTCAGAGCTAATGGAAATGGCAAACAGAGGAGACCATCAGTGTCTTTTCCTGTCTTCCTGATCAGGGAGAGTAAATGGAAGGTGCCCTCTGCAGACAGATGGGAATCTGATGTTGTCTGTCCCTTGTCCCATTTGGTGGCCTTTGTCACTCCATTATCTGCAGCAGGGACAGCACAGCAGGGCATGTGGCATCCAGCAGATCCATGGAGAGCACAGATGGCAGCTTCTTGACCAAGCAGTGGAGGAACCAAAGAGGAGAGGTGCTCTGCTGGATCTCATACTCTCCGGCATGGAAGGACTTGTGGGAACTGCGAAGGTGAAAGGGGCATCAGGCCACGTGCAAGATGCAAATGTATCTCTTTTTATTTATTTTGAGGCTGTAAGCTTAATAGTTGATCATAAATGTCAATAAAACTGAAACAAATAATTGAAGACAAAGATGGAAATCATTGAAATTGTGTTAACCCTTCTCAACATGAAAAATTCTCATGAGTCTTGTTCCATTTTAAGTTGTAAATATGAATCTTTGAGGTGATTTGATGTCTTTTTTTTTCTTTTACTGAAACTACAATGTTTTCCAGAACTGTGTTCGCTGGACACAAATGTCTTCAGATTCAGAGACACAGACAGTGGTGCCAGTGCCAATGCCCTGTGACTATAGCCCGGTGCCCAGCACTACTCTTCCCTGCTGCCTATTTGATGTGTCTCATCCTCCAAGTTTTTTCAGCTCTCCTAAATAAATGGCCATGGTTAAGGGCATGTTTTCAGCAGGCCATTTGGGCACAAACTACTCCCACTGCCCTCCAGATTTCTCCATCCCTTGCTCTTTGTTCAGTCAGATACCTCCCAATTATCTGTCTGATTTCTGACTTTCAGGGGGATTACTGGAATTTGTTCCATCTCCCCAAAGTCTGAGAATCAGTGAGAATGTGTTAACCCGTCTCAATGTGTGAAATACACACAAGTCCTGATCAATTTTAAGTTGATACCTCTCAACTACCTGGCTGATCTATCCCAGGGAGATTACTGGAATTTGCTCTATCTACCAGAGTCTGATGGCCTCTGTTGTCAACTACTTCACTGTGATTCAATCTATCCTATCCTACCTCAGAATAAATCATTTCTTTTAAAAGTATTCCATATGAAAGACAAACTTCAATAGATGCAGCTTGAACATGGCATGCAGTTGATCACTGTGTTTTACTGTTCATTCAATTGCATCACCTTTCTTTCCATTTGCTGGCCAGATAAAAAAGAGAAATCTTTCCTTTTCCATGTGTAGCTGGTTCTCTGAGGAAAGCCAGTGGGAGTTGGTGCAAAGCAGTTTTAACACTGAGCGGATGAATGCAGAGGAGAAGAGTGATGTGAAGAAAAGTGATGCAAGTCCCATAGGTCCATTGTGAGCAGAAATTGGGTGGGGAGGTTGAGAAGGACCTTTGTCAACACAGTAACAGTACAGAACTCATTGGGACATCCTGGATTGGTATCAGTTGCACAGTGCTGCTTTAATGTCTTCTTTAAACCCAACTATAAATAAATAGACAATAAATTTATACTGGATTCTTTAAGCTCTCTCCAGATATCCCTCCTTTTTGCTGAACAAGTTCTGATAACCTGAAGAAGATAACAAGATGGCATAAGGCACAGGAGATTCTTTAGGTTATAATGGGCCCAGGGTGCATTTGATGCTGAGTTCATCAGCCTCTAGTGCAGAGAGAAGTTTGCACAAAGTGCTCAACAAGACAAAGTCAGAAGTAACAGTGAAGTTTCTTGGAGTATTAATGGGCCCACTGAGGAACATTACCAAGTAAGCTTCCCAAGGGACTTGTTAGAGAAGATAACTGGAAGCCATGACTACAGGCAGGCAAAGGCACTGGCATGCTAAGAAACCTCTCCTTTGCCTTACAAAGCAGACAGGTCAAGCCCTGATTGCAAGACCAGTGGTAGAGAGGTCCTGTATGTCATGTTGGCTCTGGGCATTTCCTGGGGCAATGTGTTGGAATTTTGTATGATGTTAAATGAAAGACATGGGGACAGAAGATCCCAGGCTCTACATGTGGTGCAAGGACGCTGTGAGGTTCATGTCCCATATGAGACCTATGTTTCATTGCAGGATGTGAGCAGGGATGTGAGAAGGGCCCAGTCTGAACAAGCAGCCAATCCCTGTGAAACTCTGAACTTCAGATCTCTCGGTTTCAGTGCCCTCCTTTGCACATTCTCCCAGAGTTTGAAGTCCTTTATGTTCTGTGGTGCCCAGAACATAGTGAGGCAGTAGCAATGCAGAGCAGAGGGACAACCCTTTCCCTCACCCAGCTGGCAATAAGTTGCTTCATGCACTCCAGGGGACTGTTGTCTTTCCAGGCTGCCTTGGCACACTGCTGACTCACATTCAGTGTGATGCTGACCAGCACCCCAACCCTTTCCAGTCAGAATCCTCTCCAGTGTCCCATATCCAGTCAGTGTGTATGTCCAGCATTGCCCCTACCCAGGTGCACAATCAGGCACTTGTTCTTGTTATACTTTATGCACTTGGTGCTTAGTACCAACTGGTACCCACTTCTCTGACTTGTCCACATCTCTCTGCAAGTCCTCTCCACCCTCAGTCGAGGCAACAGCACCTCCTCATCTGGTCTCATCAGCAAACTTGCTCAGAACGTCTTCTAGTCCTGCATGCAAGTCATCTGCATAAACATGAAAGGAAAGTGGCCCCAAAATGGAACCCTGGGGACCCCGACAGTGACCATCTACCAGCCTGATGGAAAAAACTGACTATAATCCTTTGGGACTGACCTACTGGCCAACTGCTCACCCACCACATTGTGTTTCTGTCTAGCCATATGCAGAACATTCTGTCCAGAAGGTTGTTGTGAGAAACAGTATCAAAATCTCCACTGAAATCCTCAAGGATTACATCAACTGGCTTCCCTTGGTCAACTAAATGGATAACTGTGTCACAAAATGAGCTTATATTAAACAGGACCTTTGCCTCACAAACTTGTGTTGGCTGCGACCAATGACAGAATTGTCCTTCAGCTGTTTTTCCATAACTCCCACCATCATTTTCTCCATAATTTTACCAGGCTCTGGACTGACAGGTCCATAATTGCCCATGTCATCTTTCTTGCTCTTACAATGAGACAACATTTGCCAGCTTCCTGTCAGCTGGCATGACCCTAGACTTCTTTAGATGCAATTGAAATGAGAGCCCAGAGCACACTAAGTTTTCATCATTGAAAGAAAGTAGATGTGCCATAGCTTTGCAATGCCTTGAACTCCAGAGTATGCCACAGATGGAGCAGAGGGGAAGATTTGCCTCTTCTGTAGTGAACTCATTCTTTTGGTAAGCAGAATAACACTACCTGATACATGGGGACTGTGTCTCTGCTCTGCTCTGCTCAGCTCACAGGGCAGCGGTCTGGCAGGGTGTTGCTCTCATGTCAGTGCAGGTAAACTCACTTTAATCCTTTTTCCTCTGTAAATGCTTCCTCTATTTCTATGCTCAGATACACTTCCACATTCCCTCAACTACACTTTCATATATCATTAACAATTACACTTTCTTATACCATCAAAACAGTTTGTCAAAACGTACAGTTCTTCAGTTCACATAAACTCCCTTAATACAGTCTGTATTCTTCAGTTATAAACACTGTGCCACAGAACCAGCACTGATTGAACCACCTCCCTCACACACTTCCTCGCAAGCAGTACATAGTATTACATAAATGGGTTGACACTCATTGGTCGGGTGGAATGTACACCTCTCCTCAGGACAATCTTACTAATCTACAGAGTACAAACTCCTGTCTTCTTACATACAAGCAGAAAGTACTTATGAGTGGACAGACAACACAGTCTTTCACTTTGTCCGTGTCTGGCCATTTCCCTCACAGGAGGAAGGAAACATGGATCGGGACTCGGCACTCACCCTGCAGCTGTTCTGTGTCTCACTCACACCACACTCACTCTGACATTTAGATCAAAAACCATGGTTTATTCATACTACACAATGCTGACAACGTTTTCTAGCTGGAATCTTAATAACACTCATACTCTGGTCGACCAGTTGCAAACGTTAATGTTTTTCCCAGAGTCGGCTTGACACACGGTACCAAACACTTAAAGCAGATGATAATATTGAACATACAACCTATAACCCCCGTGATTACAACTTGGAGAACCCAGGCTACCATTTGACAGGCTATCCACTATATCCCATACCCGTAGGAGAGACCAACCTAGGTCCCTCCTATTGTCACCCACCTGGGAGAGAGTACTTGTTCTTGTTTCCATTCATATGACATACAGTTCCCTTTCATAGGAACTCACCCAAGGAGTCTTCCTACCCCAGCTGGCAACCAAAGCCATGAGCTCACCTCCCTGGGAGCAGCACGTATGGCTGTAAACTGTGTAGGATGTCTCCTCAAGACATATGGGCTCCACTTACCATACACATACCTGGTCCACCTATGGGTGGTCCTTGTCTGTCCCTGCAGTGATCAGGTGAGGAAGGGAGTCCTTCAGAGAAATCTCAGGGTGCGCCAAAAGTGTCTCCCTCTCAGCTGGTCCTGCAGCGAACAGAGCTGGTCCCACCTGGGCCGCCAAATTGACTACAGGAATTGAACTCTATAACCTCTATAACTGATACAGTCTCCCATGACATCCTTATAACAAAGCTGAGGAAGTATGGGATAGGTGATTGGACAGTGAAGTGGGTCGAGAATTGGCTGACTGGCAGAGTGCAGAGTGTTGTCGTTGGCGGTGCAGTGTCTGGCTGAGGGCCTGTAACGAGCGGCATCCCCCAGGGGTCTGTGCTCAGTCCGGTCTTGTTCAACATCTTCATCAATGACCACCCTCAGCAAGTTTGCTGATGACACGAAGTTGGGAGGATTGGCTGACACACCTGAAGGCTGTGCTGCCATTCTGCAAGACCTGGACAGGCTGGAGAGCCGGGCAGTAAGACACCGGATGAGGTTTAACAAAAGCAAGTGTAGAGTCTTGCACCTAGGGAGAAATAATTGCATGCACCGGTACAGGCTGGGGGAAGAGCTGCTGGGGAGGAGCTCTGCTGAGAGGGACCTGGGCGTCCTGGTGGACGACAGATTAACCATGAGCCAGCAGTGTGCCCTTGTAGCCAAAAAAGCCAATGGCATCCTGGGGTGCATTAAAAAGAGCGTGTCCAGCAGTTCGAAGGAGGTGATCCTCCCCCTCTACTCTGCCCTGGTGAGGCCTCATCTGGAATATTGTGTCCAGTTCTGGGCTCCCCAGTAAAAAAAAGACAGGGATCTCTTAGAAAGAGTCCAGCAGAGGGCCACTAAGATGGTGAAGGGCCTGGAGCATCTCCCCAATGAGGAGAGACTGAGGGAACTGGGTCTGTTTAGCCTTGAGAAAAGAAGGCTTAGAGTGGACAGGATCCAGGTTCTATAAATATTTGATGTGTGGGGGGCAAAGTGTTGAGGCCAGACTCTTTTCAGCAGTGTGTGGAGACGGGACAAGGGGAAACAGACAGAAACTGCACCATAGGAAGTTCTGCACTAATGTGTGCAATAACTTCTTTATGGTGAGAGTGACAGAGCACTGGAGCAGGCTGCCTAGGGTGGTTGTGGAATCTCCTTCTCTGGAGATATTCAAGACCTGCCTGGATGCTGAGATGTGCAACGTGGTGTAGGGAACCTGCTTTGGCAGGGGGCTGGACTCAGTGGTCTCTGGAGGTCCCTTCCAACCCCTACAATTCTGTGATTCTGTGAATATCATGGAGTTGTTTGGATGGGGAAAGACTACCCCTTTGAATGACCTTTTGTCAGGGCATGTCCTGGGATTCCTAGGATCCTCAAAATGCAGCACTGCTTCTGTCACTGAAAAATGGGGCCCTGTGTGGGACGGAGGGAGGGTCCATGAGTCCCTGGCCCACCTGACTGAGTATTTCCATGGTCTTAGCAAAGACATACTTACAACTTGAGAATGACAGTTAGCTGTGTTCATGGTGGCATGGCCACTTTTAATGGCCTTGAACTGTCTGAACATAACTGAAGAGGCTCAGGCTGATGCAAATCAGCTATTGAATGATAGTGTTGAAAAACTGGAAAGACAGGTGGCAGTTTTGATGGGGAAAAAACCTAATTCAATCATTCTCCTATGGAAGATCAGGAACATCTCTCTGGAAGACCATGGGGACCCTGTACAAGGGAATCTGTATAAAATGGACTCTGTAAATGAAGGCACTAAAAGGTCAGATTTTGAGGTTCCATTTGGACTAGATCTATTTGAGATCTGACTGATTGTAACCCAAAAATGAAAAAAAAAAAAAAAAAAAATGCAGGATAGGCTGGTGGGAGTGCCCTGACCAGTATCCAACCCCCCAAACCCTGCTGCCCATAATACAGCAGCTGAACTGATGGATATAGTACAGTGGTTTAGACAGAAACCAAGAGAGCATGCCAGCATAGCTGCTCTGGTTATGGGACATGGAGGCAGAAAGCGCTGTGGTGAATGGACTGGAAACTTCAAAACTGACATCCATTACTACTCACCCTGCCCTCAGGCAAAGACTGTATGCTCTGTCCAACATAATGAGGATAGCCATTTGATCAGTGAATGATTTATGGCTGTGTGTCATATAACATGGCCAAATAAGAATGACATACCATTAAATATCAGCCTGTGGTCCTCTATGGAGGACTAACAAAATTATATTAGAGAATTAGGCATGAAAGAGGCAATCTATGAAGATGATTTTGAGAGCCCAGTCAATAAATTTTTCATCAGGAACGAGGGATCTCATCCTACAGCCATCACCTTTACATCAGTATGGGTCTATGTTATCCATACTGAACCCCCCAGTGGCCCTCAGGTGCTGTAATACAACAGGCTGCCCAATTGATGGGGAGACAAGAGTGCCTACGGCCAGATGCAGGCTCTGAATGGTGGTGGAAAGGTCTGAGAAAGGCAGAGAACCATCTGCTGCCATGACTTAGGCGTCCAGCCCCTAAGGTAATCCAGTCTGGACCCATTAGGGTCTTGAGACAACAAATGTTTAAAGACCAGATTAGAGCAGGAGTTCAGTTTAAAAAGATCGATGGACAGCATAATCAGGAAAAAATATCTGTTAAACAGGCCCAAGCACTGAGTATTTATAGTCCAACCTTTTCAGCCAAACTAGATGTGAATGTAACTCAAGAAGGGTCTGGATGGGGGCTCTGGCAGAGCCAGAGTTCTTTGTGAACCCCTATGAGGTTTTGGCCACAGGTTTGGCATGGAGCAGAATAAAGATACATCACAGTTGAAAAGCATTTATTGGCTACCTATTCTACACTACAGGTGGTAGAACCAGTAGCTCAGATTTCAGAGGTTATCGTTAAACAACAAGGCCAGTCCAGGGGTGGGTAAAAGATCTAACACACATCTCTATGATGGGGGTGGCCCAATCACAAGCAGTGGTGCGCTCAGTTGTTCTGCTTGCCTGCTCCTCAAGGAGTTAAGAGAAATCTATGCCTGTTGCGTGTTCGAGTGCATGCGCAATGCCATGTGGAGGGCTTATCACAATAAAGATTGGCGGATTTGCTGCGTAGACCGGTCAGAACTCAGATCTGCGTTGTGCTTCCTGTGGCACCAAACGCCCAACAGTGGCAGTTCCGTGTATTGGCCAGCAGGTGGCAGCAGAGACCACGGAAAGAACGTCTGCGGGACAGACCCTGGGGATCCGTTCTCTTTTGATTATAGGGGAAGAACACAAAGATGGAAGAGGAGGGAAGGGGGAAAAAAAAAAGAAAAAAAGAAAAAACCAAACCACAGCAAACAAATAAAAACTTCTCCAAACGTAGCAAACTTGAATGTCTGTCAATAAATAAATGAGTAATTGAATTGATGTCCGTTTCAGACAGTCCCCTGTAGAATCAGGGTAAGGGTTAGGATTAGAGTTACATTGCAGGTTAATGCTGTTATCTTTACAGCTCCTGTGAGGGTTGGGGTCTGGGTCAGGTGTTTAAAAAATGAAATGAAAAAAGAATTAAAAAAATATATTGAAAGCTTCAGATTTCCTTAATCTTTGTGGGAATCATATAATGTGCAACTCAGATCTACCTCTTCGTACATCTTTTGTGGTGTAGGGAACCTGCTTTGGCAGGGGGACTGGACTCAGTGGTCTCTGGAGGTCCCTTCCAACCCCTACAATTCTGTGATTCTGTGAATATCATGGAGTTGTTTGGATGGGGAAAGACTACCCCTTTGAATGACCTTTTGTCAGGGCATGTCCTGGGATTCCTAGGATCCTCAAAATGCAGCACTGCTTCTGTCACTGAAAAATGGGGCCCTGTGTGGGACGGAGGGAGGGTCCATGAGTCCCTGGCCCACCTGACTGAGTATTTCCATGGTCTTAGCAAAGACATACTTACAACTTGAGAATGACAGTTAGCTGTGTTCATGGTGGCATGGCCACTTTTAATGGCCTTGAACTGTCTGAACATAACTGAAGAGGCTCAGGCTGATGCAAATCAGCTATTGAATGATAGTGTTGAAAAATTGGAAAGACAGGTGGCAGTTTTGATGGGAAAAAACCTAATTCAATCATTCTCCTATGGAAGATCAGTAACAACTGTCTGGAGGACCATGGGGGCCCTGTACAAGGGAATCTGTATAAAATGGACTCTGTAAATGAAGGCACTAAAAGGTCAGATTTTGAGGTTCCATTTGGACTAGATCTATTTGAGATCTGACTGATTGTAACCCAAAAATGAAAAAAAAAAAAAAAAAAAATGCAGGATAGGCTGGTGGGAGTGCCCTGACCAGTGTCCACCCCCCAAACCCTGCTGCCCATAATACAGCAGCTGAACTGATGGATATAGTACAGTGGTTTAGACAGAAACCAAGAGAGCATGCCAGCATAGCTGCTCTGGTTATGGGACATGGAGGCAGAAAGTGCTATGGTGAATGGACTGGAAATTTCAAAACTGACATCCATTACTACTAACCCTGCCCTCAGGCAAAGACTTTATGCTCTCGTCTGGAGGGCTTATCGCAATAAAGATTGGCGGATTTGCTGCGTAGACCGGTCAGAACTCAGATCTGCGTTGTGCTTCCTGCGGCACCAAACGCCCAACAGTGGCAGTTCCGCTTATTGGCCAGCAGGTGGCAGCAGAGACCACGGAAAGAACGTCTGCGGGACAGACCCTGGGGATCCCTTCTTTTGATTATAGGGGAAGAACACAAAGATGGAAGAGGAGGGAAGGGGGAAAAAAAAAAGAAAAAAAAAAAAATCAAACCACAGCAAACAAATAAAAACTTCTCCAAACGTAGCAAACGTGAATGTCTGTCAATAAATTAATGAGTAATTAAATTGATATCCCTTTCCCGCCCCCCCCCCCCCCCCCCCCCCTCCCCCCCAACTTCTGAGATGAAAAAAAAACACTTCTTTTAGAAGAAAACAGAGTAGTAACAACTTCTGTACCTACATTCACCACTCTGAGATCCTGTCTGGGTCTCCCAAGACTTGTAAATAACCACTGGGTCGGTTCTGATGTCGCGTGATTTGTTGTCAGTTCTCTCATGGTTCTCCGGTCAGTTCTCCGGTGCCAGGATCTGCCACAGGGCATTCTGACCACGGGCATCATGTTTCTACGCTGCCGCCTGCATTTAACAGGCAATGGGACTGCCCAGCATGTGCAAGGCAGCACCTCTTTCACACCACCAGAATGTTTAAGGCTGTTGGGATTGTTGTTAGCATCCCATTAACACTGAGGCTAGAGATACCCTTAGGATTGACATTACTATTAGCATTACTTTGATGGTGCCCTATCTGGGTCATTTCCAGGGGATGTCAGGAGTAAGGCACAGTGTCAGGAGAAAAAGAACAGACTCTGTTACTTTATAAACGTGATAATAGAGAGAGTTCATTGGAAAAAATACAACTCTTAAATAATGCAAAGCATGCTTCTGATTGGATGCAGGCATCATCTGGGCTCTGATTAATATTACCCTTAAGGTAAAGATTATTGTTACCATAATGATTTTTTTTTTGGATTATGATCAGGGTTAAGGTTCCTTTTGCTACAAACTTCTAGCATCATTTTTGTTGTTGCATTTGGAGTTAGGGACGATTTTAGAATCAGGGTAAGGGTTAGGATTAGAGTTACATTGCTGGTTAATGCTGTTATCTTTACAGCTCCTGTGAGGGTTGGGGTCTGGGTCAGGTGTTTAAAAATGAAATGAAAAAAGAATTAAAAAAATATATTGAAAGCTTCAGATTTCCTTAATCTTTGTGGGAATCATATAATGTGCAACTCAGATCTACCTCTTCGTGCAGTGACTGCCTGTAAATTTGCTGGAGCCTAATATAATATGGCCTTGTGCTTTCCACTAACTCACCTTCATTTCATTTTCATTACATTTGCTTGGTAGTCAGATTTTGGTGTGTGGATATTTTAAAACAATCTAACTGACATTAGCAAAAAATTAAAAATAAAATTAAAAAAAATGCACAACAGCATCAATTGTATCAATTTTTATAGATGAGATAAAGAAGAGCAGTTTCCCTTAGTTTTCTGTGCCTCTTTACTTTCTTACCCTCTCCCCTTGTGTGAGAAACTCTCAAAGTCAAAGATTTCTAGTTAGGCAAAGATGGCAGCGATAGCAGCAGTGCTTATTCATTATTGCAATACTGCGCGCACATCCCCTATTGGCAAGGGAGAAACTGCACACCAGTCAGTGAAATCAATTCTGTTCTGTGCCCTAAACCCACTGCAGGTGATGCTCTCATGGCTCTCATTGGTTGAGCATCTCAGGCTCACAGACTCCTCGAGACTGTGGCTAGGATTCATTTCCATAGAAGGTCAATTACCAACCTCTTGTTTTTAGGTCTGCCTTGTACTTTTCTGCGGACAGAGAAGGGCAATGTGTCATGGTTTAATAATTTTGTAATTTTTGCTATCAGTATTCCACATCATAACATCATATAAAGCATGAATAATTTTACTGAATCTGCAACTTATCAGAAGAAGACTACATCTCCCAGGGAACAACACGATAGGTCACGGGACCTGGACTCTATATTAACTCTGTCGCAGAACAGACTGACGTCTTTCGAGTTCTGGCGTTCAGGGGAGTGTGTGGGAGCCTTCAGCCGTTCGCCTAGATTCACAGTAGGCCTCTCGGTTACGGGACTCATTCTCTCTCCTATTTTGCTTGATTCGTTAGCTCAATTTCAATTATATTGTATTATATTGTGTTATCCTGTATTTCGATATAGTATTTAGTAAATAAGTGTGCCTCCTTAGATCGTTGCCGCTGTTTTCTTTTCCTAATTAACTTTTTCCTTTCGGCCTAGGGCCCCTCCGGGGCCTACGGCCCCCTGTCACGGACGCAGGTGGATTTTTAGTTCAAACCGTGACAGATTTTGGTGGAGAATGCGGGCAAATTGAGTTGCTGTTTTTCTGTGTTTTCTTCTGTTGCTCTTTTAGCTTTTAACAGAGCTACGAGTTTTTTTTCCCTGTTAAGGAGCTATCTCGTGTTTGCGATTCTGCACCTGCGAGCTTGACCTTGAAAGTCCAGGCGGACTGCCAATACTCCGGTATATTTTATAAACACTGCTGAGCTTTGTTTTCTTTTACTTTTTTCTCTCTATTGGAGGAAAAAAGATGTTTTCTCTACTAAATTTGTTTTACCAGGGACTGTGTGCCATTGGTTCCTTTTTTGAGACGCTCCGAACATATTGGGCCATGTTTAAGCTAGCCACTTTTTCTTATGGAGCTATACAATTGTATAATGGATTGAAAGCATGGTTAGCAATGCTCACTTCGTATCTGTATACAGCTCCAGAGGGAGCAACTAATGCAACTAATTATACAGAAATGGTGATTTTTAAGCGTGCTCCTCTTTCTTTCTATGAATCCTTTATGCAGTTCTTGAATGATCAGTGGGCCACACTCTTAATCTCCCTGATCTTACTGTTGATTATTGTAATAATCTCACTCAGTATCTGGATTTATAACATCCGGGGGAAGTCTTCCCTAGAACCAGAGAATACTGAGTGGCAGGGAATTGAAGAGATTCTCAAAGGACAGACATCTTCAGTGTTATGGAGCTTCACTCCTGAACACTTGAAGAATCCTGAGAGTTTGATTGCATATTTGAGGCAGGAATGTTGTGGCTCAGGCAGATCTCAGGAGGCACAAATGATTTTGGGCCTAGCTAATGCTTATTGGGCCTTAGTCAATACCATTCCTGAGAGAGAGAGTCTTAGAGCTGAGGCAGAAAAACTTTGGACTGAGAAGGTAGAGAGAGAAAAAGCTTTTGAAGCTGAGAGAAAAGATCTCCTGTACCAACGAGACTCAATCTGGTACGAGAAAGAGAGTCTTAGAGCTGACGCAGCAAAACTTTGGGATGAGAAGGTAGAGAGAGAAAAAGCTTTTGAAGCTGAGAGAAAAGATCTCCTGTACCAACGAGACTCAATCTGGTACGAGAAAGAGAGTCTTAGAGCTGACGCAGAAAAACTTTGGGATGAGAAAAGCTCCCTGCAATCCCAACTCAACACTCTCCAGTCTGAGCACAGTGCCCTCCGGTCCGAGCACGACATTCTCCAGTCCGAGCACGGCGCCCTCCGGTCCGAGCACGACGCTCTCCAGTCCGAGCACGGCGCCCTCCGGTCCGAGCACGACACTCTCCAGTCCGAGTACAGCGCCCTCCGGTCCGAGCATGACACTCTCCAGACTGAGCGCGATGCCCTCCGGTCCGAGCATGACACTCTCCAGACTGAGCGCGATGCCCTCCGGTCCGAGCATGACACTCTCGAGACTGAGCGCGATGCCCTCCGGTCCGAGCATGACACTCTCCAGACTGAGCGCGATGCCCTCCGGTCCGAGCACGACACTCTCCAGTCCGAGTACAGCGCCCTCCGGTCCGAGCATGACACTCTCCAGACTGAGCGCGATGCCCTCCGGTCCGAGCACGACACTCTCCAGTCCGAGCACAGCGCCCTCCGGTCCGAGCATGACACTCTCCAGACTGAGCGCGATGCCCTCCGGTCCGAGCACGACACTCTCCAGTCCGAGCACAGCGCCCTCCGGTCCAAGTATGACACTCTCCAGTCCAAACACAAAGACCTCCAGTCCGGGTACGACAATCTCCGGGCAGCGCGCAGCGCCCTCCTGTGTAAGCACAACGCTCTCCAGTCTGAGCACGACGCCCTCCAGTCTAGTTATAACGTCCTCAGGGCAGAATGCGACACCCTCAAGTCTGAACCGTATGTACTCCAACTTAACCAACCACCGGGGGCACCAGATACAATGTTGGTTGCCCCTGTAAGAGGGCGAAAAACAAAACGAGTTTCAACTCAGATAGAGAAAATGCAGAAGGAGTTAGAAGAGCGGAGGGAGTTAGGAGAGCAGGACTCAGGAGAGCAGGGGGACTCAGGAGAGCAGGGGGACTCAGGAGGTCAGGGGGACTCAGGAGAGCAGGAGGAGTCAGAAGACCAGAGGAAGTCGGCGGAGCAGAGGTTGTTAGAGCAGTATAAGAAGATGTTAGAGGAGGAGAAGAAGTCAGAGGAGCAGAGAAAGTTAGGAGAGAGAAAGTTAGGAGAGAGGAAGAAGGAGGAAGGTCGCCTGGAGGAAATAACACAAGCGTCAGAGTCAGGGTCAGAGTCAGACGAGGAGCCAAAAGCTAAATTTTCTTTACGAGAATTTCTCGAGTCCAAACTTATAGATGGGGCAGCCTCATCAACACAGCTGCCAACATTAACACCTGGGACTCCTGATAGAGCAAAAGGTGAGCAAAGTATTACGACCATTATTGATCGATCTTTTAAACTGAGTGAAATTCGAGATCTGAGAAAGGATTTCACACGTCAGCCAAAAGAAAATATGGTCACTTGGTTACTTCGCTGCTGGGACAATGGTGCCAATAGTGCGTGGCTCGATGGCAGTGAAGCTCGCCAACTGGGTAGCATTTCCAGGGACTCACGTGTGGACAGAGGTATAGGCACATGCCAAAATCGGTCCTACACCCTCTGGAAGCGGATGTTGATAGCGGTAAGAGATAGATTCCCCTTTAAACGGGACTTGGAGCCTGAGAAAAAGAAATGGACTGATATGGAGAAAGGTATCCAATTTTTGAGAGAAAGGGCTCTGGTGGAAATGCTCTACAGCCCCCAGTTCAATCGTAACAATCCAAACCAATTACATGATCCTGAAGCAGTCCACGTTCCACGACAAATGTGGCGTGACTTTACAAAGGCAGCTCCAGAAAAGCATGCCAGTGCACTTGCATTGGTATATGGCAAAGGGGAAAGAAAGCCCCTTGTAAATGAGCTAATTAGCAGACTTCAGGAGCTTGAATTATTTATAAGCGCTACAGAAGTTAAGCTTTATACTTCAGCCATTGTCCAAATGGGAAAAAAAATAGTGGAAAGGTTAGACAAAGTGGAGGAAACA
The DNA here is from genome assembly GCF_054131305.1 of Coturnix japonica. Taxonomy (NCBI): domain Eukaryota; kingdom Metazoa; phylum Chordata; class Aves; order Galliformes; family Phasianidae; genus Coturnix; species Coturnix japonica. The sequence goes on from NW_028188947.1 coordinate 3,693,959, forward strand.
CAAAGTGATATTATTGACAAATTGGCTAATGTGCCTGATGTAGATGAATCCACGGTGGTACCAGATGATGGAAACCAGGATTTCCACGATCGCCTATTGAGAGAGCTAAACAACATGAGTTCCTCTCGACCTGTATCATCGAAAATCTCAACCATAAAAAAGAGACGTCCTCGTATTCAAGCAAATGACAACGATAAGACACCTCGTATTCAAGCAAACGACAATGATAAGACCATACGTTTTGCTTTGTTGTATTTCTTGAGTAATCATGGGGAGGATATAAAGAAGTGGTATAACTCATCCACTTCTGCACTTCAGGCACGAGTGAAAGAATTACAATCCAAAACAACCACCAAGGTGAACTCTTCCAAACGGGGGAGAGTTCCAGTTGCTGCAAGTCAACGAGGTAAACAATAGAGGGGCCCTGCCCCCAGCCAGGGGGGGGAAAGGGACAACAGAGTATACTGGACTGTGTGGATTAAGTGGCCTGGCACATCTCGACCACAGAAATATAAAGCCTTGGTGGACACTGGTGCACAATGCACCCTAATGCCCTCAAGTCACCAAGGGACACAACCAATATATATCCATGGAGTGACTGGGGGTTCCCAAGAATTGACTATGTTGGAGGCCGAAATAAGCCTCACTGGTAAAAACTGGCAGAGACACCCTATTGTGACTGGTCCAGAGGCTCCATGTATACTGGGAATCGATTACCTTAGGATGGGATATTTCAAGGATCCCAAGGGGTATCGATGGGCCTTTGGGATAGCTGCTGTAAACACAAATGGTGTTAAGCAGCTGTCAACTTTACCTGGTCTGTCAGATGATCCTTCTGCTGTGGGGTTGCTCCAGGTAAAAGACCAAGAGGTACCAATTGCCACCAAAGTGGTTCACAGACGGCAGTACCGCACCAATAGGGACTCATTGCTCCCCATTCAAAAGCTAATTCGCCAATTAGAAAATCAGGGAGTGATTAGCAAAACGCACTCGCCTTTTAACAGCCCCATATGGCCAGTGCGTAAAACCAGTGGGGAATGGAGGCTGACGGTAGATTACCGTGGCCTGAATGAAGTCACACCTCCATTAAGTGCTGCTGTACCAGACATGCTAGAACTCCAGTATGAATTGGAGTCAAAAGAAGCTAGGTGGTATGCCACCATTGATATTGCTAATGCCTTCTTTTCCATCCCATTGGCTGCAAAATGTAGGCCACAGTTTGCTTTTACCTGGAGAGGTATTCAGTATACCTGGAACCGTTTACCCCAGGGGTGGAAGCACAGCCCAACAATTTGCCATGGATTGATCCAAGCTGTTTTGGAACAGGGTAATGCTCCTGAGCACTTGCAGTATATTGATGACATTGTGGTGTGGGGCCATACAGCAGCAGAGGTTTTCAAGAAAGGGAAACAGATAATCCAAATTCTTTTGAAAGCTGGTTTTGCCATTAAGAGCAGCAAGGTGAAGGGGCCTGCCCAGGAAATCCAGTTCTTAGGCATAAAATGGCAAGATGGACGTCGTCACATCCCAGCAGATGTGATTGACAAAATCACTGCTATGTCTCCGCCCACAAATAAAACAGAGACCCAATCTTTTCTGGGAGTAGTGGGCTTTTGGAGAATGCATGTCCCAAACTACAGCCACATAGTGAGCCCTCTCTATCAGGTAACACGGAAGAAGAATAATTTCTCATGGGGTCCTGAGCAGCAGCAGGCTTTTGAGCAGATAAAACAAGAAATAGCCCGTGCCGTGGCCTTGGGGCCAGTACGGACGGGACAGGATGTGAAGAACATCCTCTACACTGCTGCTGGAGAGAAAGGTCCCACCTGGAGTTTGTGGCAAAGAGCCTCAGGAGAGACCCGAGGCCGACCCCTAGGATTTTGGAGTCGAGCATATAAAGGGTCTGAGGAGCGCTACACTCCAACTGAGAAGGAGATCTTAGCCGTGTATGAGGGGGTTCGGGCTGCTTCTGAAGTAGTTGGGACAGAGGTTCAGCTTCTTCTAGCACCTCGCTTGCCAGTAATAAACTGGATGTTTAAAGGACAGGTTCCCTCCACCCATCATGCTACTGATGCCACTTGGAGTAAGTGGATTTCATTAATTACTCAACGAGCTCGAATGGGAAAACTCAGCCGTCCTGGAATTCTAGAAGTGATCATGGACTGGCCTGAGAGTAAAAAAATTGAAACACCACCTACAGAAGAGGTATCACGTGCTAAAGAGGCACCACCATACAATGAGCTACCAGAAAACGAAAAGAAATTTGCCCTGTTCACAGACGGATCATGTCGTATTGTAGGGAAGCATCGCAGATGGAAAGCTGCTGTATGGAGCCCCACACGACAAGTTGCAGAAGCCACCGAAGGTAAAGGAGAATCAAGTCAATTCGCAGAGGTAAAGGCTGTTCAGCTGGCTTTAGATGTGGCTGAACGGGAGAGGTGGCCAATGCTTCATCTTTATACTGATTCATGGATGGTGGCAAATGCCTTATGGGGGTGGTTGCAACAGTGGGAAAATGATAATTGGCAACGAAAGGGTAAACCTGTTTGGGCTGCTGAACTGTGGAAAGACATTGCTGCCCGAATAAGGAACATTGTTGTAAAGGTGCGCCATGTAGATGCTCATGTGCCTAAAAGTAAGGCTACTGAAGAACATAAAAATAACCATCAGGTTGATCGAGCTGCCAAAATTGAGGTGGCTCAAATAGACTTGGACTGGCAGAACAAGGGTGAATTATTCCTAGCTCGGTGGGCCCATGAGACTTCAGGTCATCAAGGAAGGGATGCAACATATAAGTGGGCCAGAGACCGAGGGGTGGACTTAACTATGGACGCTATTGCTCAAGTTATTCATGATTGTGAAACATGCGCCATAATTAAACAAGCCAAGAGGATGAAACCTATTTGGGGGGAAGGGCGATGGCAAAAGTATAAATATGGAGAGGCATGGCAGGTTGATTATATCACCTTGCCACGATCTCGCAATGGTAAGCGTTATGTACTCACCATGGTGGAGGCAACCACTGGGTGGCTCGAAACATACGCAGTACCCCATGCTACCGCCCGAAACACCATATTAGGGTTGGAAAAGCAAATCCTGTGGCGGCATGGCACTCCGGAAAGAATTGAATCAGATAATGGGACCCATTTTAAAAATTCCCTTGTAACCACTTGGGCCAAAAATCATGGCATTGAGTGGATATACCATATTCCCTATCATGCACCAGCTTCTGGTAAGATTGAACGATTCAATGGGTTATTGAAAACTATGTTGAAAGCAATGGGTGGCGGAACGTATAAAAATTGGGAGAACCATTTAGCAGAAGCCACCTGGTTGGTCAACACTCGAGGATCTAGTAATCGTAATGGTCCTAACCAATCCAGCTCCCTACGTACCGTGGAGGGAGATAAGGTTCCTGTAGTACACATAAAGAGTGTGTTGGGAAAAACAGTTTGGGTCCTTCCAGCGTCTGGAAAGGGCAAACCTCTCCGGGGTACTGTCTTTGCCCAGGGACCTGGGTGCACATGGTGGGTGATGGACAAAAATGGGAATGTTCAATGTGTACCACAAGGGAATTTGATGTTGGGGGAGTGCAGCCAATGATTTTCCTGTAGATATATAGGTAGAGTCTCAGAAAATATTTCAATTGGTTACAGAATAGTTCAATTAGGTATAGGACTTAAGATAGAGTGGATCAATGTTAAGGAAACACTTTTCTCTATATACCTTAATTAGGCATTCTGTAAGCAAGTTTTCCATCTGGACTCTATATCCTGCACTGGCCATGCATGTGTAGAGCACACATGGAAAGAAGTATAAGTCAAAAGGAAATCTGCTGTGGTGGCTGGGAAAGGATGAGTGCACCTTGATGTGGGGGACGCCCTACCAGCGCTGCCTTTCCCCTCTACCGCTGACATGTTTTCCTTTTTCTGGCAGTTTTGCCATTTTCTCAAAATTAATAAATAGTAAATTAGGTTATAGAGTTTTGTTCTCAACTTAGGGATTTGTATGGAATAAATATAGATTGTTGAGAAAAAATAAGGTTGCTGATTATTCACAATTATACATATGAGTGTGTATGTATGTATAAATATAATGTAATGATGTAGAATAAGGGGTGGAATGTCATGGTTTAATAATTTTGTAATTTTTGCTATCAGTATTCCACATCATAACATCATATAAAGCATGAATAATTTTACTGAATCTGCAACTTATCAGAAGAAGACTACATCTCCCAGGGAACAACACGATAGGTCACGGGACCTGGACTCTATATTAACTCTGTCGCAGAACAGACTGACGTCTTTCGAGTTCTGGCGTTCAGGGGAGTGTGTGGGAGCCTTCAGCCGTTCGCCTAGATTCACAGTAGGCCTCTCGGTTACGGGACTCATTCTCTCTCCTATTTTGCTTGATTCGTTAGCTCAATTTCAATTATATTGTATTATATTGTGTTATCCTGTATTTCGATATAGTATTTAGTAAATAAGTGTGCCTCCTTAGATCGTTGCCGCTGTTTTCTTTTCCTAATTAACTTTTTCCTTTCGGCCTAGGGCCCCTCCGGGGCCTACGGCCCCCTGTCACGGACGCAGGTGGATTTTTAGTTCAAACCGTGACACAATGTTTCCAAAAGTCAGTACATTCATTCTGTCCTGTGCTGGGCTCTACCCACCCTGTATTTATCTTGTGCTTGTCTCAATTCTCCCCATGTCAGAATGCCCCCAGTCTGAACTTAATTCTGTTCAGCAACTTTCTTGGTGGAAAAACTACTTATACAGCTGTTTTACAAGAGGGTTATACATTCAGTTAGGGCCTACACTATGTACTGAAAATACTGGAAACTTCCACTGCAAAAACACAATCTACCTCTCCCATCTGTGCAGCCTTGCAGACCCAGAGCATGCCAGGTTATTTCTGCTTTCATAGCATTTGCATGCTGTAGGGTGAGCACAAGGTTCTGCTGCTTGATTCTTCTGCAAGAGCTGCCTACCGGCAAATGGTTGCAGGGATGGAGGATGTGACAGAAAGCATTTGTCTCCACAAGAGCAGAGTTACATTCAGTGCAGAGTGTGAGAGTCAGCTTGGTGTGGAAAAGCACTGACACGCTGGGGATGATGCAGTGCTCACATGTCTAACACTCACAGACATTACTGTCAGAAGGATGGTGCTGTGTTGTGCTTCTACCTTTGGCAGCCCCTGGAGAAATGCTATGGCACACAGAACACCTTTGTATTGCACTGACTGCTGCCATGCAGCATGGATTTAACACACCAAATCCAGAGGAGCATGACTGCATCTAACTGCCCTGAGAAAAACTACTGTAGCTGAAGAGATGAGGAGGCAGCTGCTCATCTGCAGAACAAGCAGTACTGCCAGACATTGGGCCAGGTGAGCACCTCCTGCTGCAGCGTGATGATGACAGGGCTGGAGATGATCTGCAAAGCCAGCTTAAAAGTGGGAGACGTGAGTCAACATGGCAGGAGGACAGAGGTGTTAGGGAGCAGCCAAGGCATCAAAGAGCATCAAAAGGCCCTGAAAAGCATCACAGCCACAGCCAGGAAGCTTGGGGTTTTCATGAGCAGCATCCAGGATGCTAGAGACTATTTGCTGCCATACACAACGGCAGCAGAGCTCTCGCTGCAGGCATCCCAAAGTCAGGCAAAATGGGAACACACCCAGAGCTCGGCCGCACAAACCCCACAGCCAGAGTGTTGTAAGCTGAGCTGCCTTGCAGTTTCTTGCACTCATCCCAATCTCTGCGAATGAAAACTCGGAATTCAGTCAAGGCATTGATTGAGCACGAGCGTGCCTTTATTCAATAGGAGAAAGGAGGGGGTGTGAGGTCTGGAGGAAAGATGGGACTCATCCTCTCTTGTAATCATGAGAGCTGCTCAGAGACCGTGCTGTTGCCCGGAGCCTGGGACTCGTGTCCTGATTCTGTGCCCCCCTGCGAGATGCTCAGCTTCTCCTCGGTGATGCTGACCTGAGCCTGCATGGTGGTGCTGCTGTCGGGGCACTCAGGCTGTGCTTGGGCTGGGCTGCACTGCAGAGACATTGAGTCCAGGCTGGTGCCTGAGGTGTCTGGTGGGCTCAGGTCAGCAGCTTCAGTAGGGATGGGATGAATGAAGGCTTCAACGATGATGACCTTCTTCTCTTGATAGCTGATGTTATACGGAAGGCTTTCATCTGAACTGCAGCATTCTGTGCTTAGTAACAACTCTTCATTGATGGAAGATGCGTCATCGTAACATGCCCTGCGTCTTGGGGATATACAAGGGCTCGGGTCACCTAGGAAGGAGCAGATGTACAGCAGTTAGTGTCGAACGTTCGCAAGATTAACCATGGAGATTCTTGACATTTGGCTATGTAGTGGTGGTGGGCAGAAGCAAATAGGCTTCTAGCAACAGTGTCACTGTCTTGAAAGTGATCCACGTGCAGGTCCAGCTCTTGTGTTGACAAGAGACTCATTTGGGAAAGACAGGGATCAACTGAAGATGCCAGGCACGGGCTTGAACGCCAGAAGGAGGTACAAGCCCACTGAAAGCATGAATTCTACCTGTGTTGCTGACAAGCAGTGTTTTGTAAGCTGGACTTGCACCCTTACCTGCCAGGACCAAGACTTCTGCTTCAGAGGGCTCCCTGGCACTGCTCTGCAGTTGGTGTTTGGCCACAGGGGATGGTTTGCCCAGGCAGAAGCAGGAACACCAACTGCCAGCTGCTGACTCTGCCCTCTTCCTGGGAGAACTCATTCTGCAGAGAAAACAGAGCATGCTGTCAGACGTGGTGCAGGGTGATGGAAGAGCTGCACCGAGCCCTGGCCAAAAGTTGCCTGTTCTGGGCACTGCCTGCTTTCTGCTGAAACACAGCTTAGAAACGCCCTCTGTTTCAAACAGCAGAGGATGCTTCCATTCCTACAGCTCAGCCCTCAAGTCCTGAAGGCTAAATACCTCTCAACGATGTCAAGCAAGGACATGGATCCGGAGAATGTCGGAGGCTCAGGCTGCTTTGCTCTCCCGGGGCTGGCCTTCACCAGGGAACAAAGGCCGTTGATGAGCTTGCCCCATTTCTTTGGCTCTGCGCAACAAAACAAAGAAACCAGTTCATTTCAGGCCTGGCTCGGTTGGACGAAGCTGAGCGCAATGCATTCGACAGAGCATGTAACAACGGGAAGAACATTCCCAACAAGGACACGCAAGAATGGATTTTCCCCATCCCTGGAGGTGCCCAAGGAGATTACTGTAGTTCTCTTTCTAAGCTTGCTGAACTTGGGCATAAACAAACCCCCTGAAAGTAACGTTCTGACCCTATTTGACTAACTCGCATTGTCAAATGTAAATTACGCACCTGGCTTTGGCAATGAATTGAGGAGGGAATCGGGAACTTTTCCGCTGATGAGTTCCATGCACTCACCAGGGAAAAGCCCAACCTGTAATTAGAACAAAAAGACAGGTGAGCATTAGCCCGAGCCCAGAGCCAAAGGGAAGGTCCACTGACAGTGACACAGGGCAACTGTTTGCATCCAGCAGCCATCCTGTGCAGGCAGAGCAGCTCCAAGCTGAGATTCCCAACTCTACTGAAGTTGTGCTCTCTAGTCAAAAACGTGTGCCTACCTCAAAGCCACGCTTGCCTCTCCACCAGGGGCTCAGCCTGTTGATATGTCCTCATATCAACAATGCTCACCAGATCTCCGACCTGAAAGAGATTGAAACATCAATCCCAGATTCAGCAAATCTGGTAGGAAAACAAAGCAGAAAGGACTGCCCTCTTCTATGCACGACAACACGGAACGCCTGGAACTGCTTACCTCCAGAGAGAGCTCATCTGGCCCCTGGGCGACGTGGCTCTTAATAACATGGGCTGCCGCAAATGCTGGTACGTTTAAAGATGACATAGCACGCACCAGCTGCGGCTTCTGCATGTTATCAGCCTGCAAAACAGAGAACAGGCCGTGGTCAGGAGCTGAGGACAAACCACGAGGATTTCAAGGTGAGGAGCACATCTGCAGAGAAAGCTGCAGCAAATGCGCTCCGTCCTTCTCAGGAGCACTTCAGAAGGAGCTGCATGTCTCATAGCTCTGGAGCAGCACTTCTTCCCCACCCTTCACTACTCCAAGCAGCTCCAACAAACTTCTCAGAAGAAATCCAGGCCAGCACAGACCTGGCAGACCAGAACCAAGTGCAGCTTGTGTGACGGCAGTGCCCACTCCTTGCTTCCACCCTGCTCCAGCAGGTTAAGGAGTCTGAGCCTCACTGGCCTTTGACAACTCAAGACTTTCAGCACCTCATGCCAACATTTCTCACTAAGATACACCTCAGGCATTGAATTCTCTTCTCACTACCTCCTCCCACTCCTCCCCTAGGAACAGAAACCATTCAGATTCTACAGCAAACACATCTACCCTGCAAGAGCACACTGAACCACCTGCAACAATGAAACATGGTTTTGGAGAGTGGGTTTGAAAACACACCTTTAGACAGCTGTCTCCCTGTAGCCAAAAGGAAACCAAGCAGCAAAAGAAGAGTCCAGCCTGAAACATGCCCATGCTACTAGCCCAGGTTTTTCACAGTCAATGCAGAATCCATCCTGCTCTTGAGTTAACAAATGACCAGTGGGTCTCCCCTTGCTCCACCCCTTCTCCTTCAAAGCCAGAAAAAGAAAGAAAAACAAGTAGAAGAAAACCCAGACGTACCTTTCCACACACAAAGCAGAAAGTGGAACAGCAGTTGTCTCCTTCCTGAGACATGGTGGGGCGCATCCCAGAGGAAGCCCAAGTTCTTTGCTTCTCTCCACAGGGACTTCAAGCACTCTTGGCAAGAGCTGCTTTGGTTCTTTCTTCAATTGCTTCCATCACCAGAATCTCCTTTGGAAAAGGAACCCGAATGAAAGAATCAGCAAATGAAAAAGAATGAGCAATAGCCACTTTACCAGCTTTCTTCTGACACTCAATTTAGACTCTTGACTCGGGCAAGGTCTTAAAATCAGCTGGTTACAAGAACTGTCCCAAAATATATCCAGCTTCCGTACAGCTGCCGTTATTTCTGACAGCGAGTGTAATCACAGAATCATAGAATGGCCCGGGTTGGAAGGGACCTCAAGGATCATGAAGATCAATCACCTCCCTGTCCCTGCTGGCCATCCCCTCTTCTGATGGAGCCCAGGGGACCATTTGCTCTCTGAGCTGCAAGAGCACGCTGATGGCTCACGTTCTGTTTTTCATCCACCAGGACCCCCAGGTCCTTCTCTGCAGGGCTTCTCTTAAGGACTGCTCCTCCCAGTCTGTAGAAATGCCTGGGATTCCTCCAGCCCAAGTGCAAAACCTTGCACTTTGCTGTGTTGAACCTCATTAAATTCACCTAGGCCAACCTCTCAGTTGAGCTCCCTCTGAATGGCATCCCTTCCTTCCACTGCGTCAGCCGCACCACTCAGCAAACAGCAGAGGGTGCACTCCATTGCATCATTGGTGTCTCTGATAACCATGTAAAAAAGCACTGGTCCCAAGACAGACTCCTGGATGACACCACTTGTTATCAGCCTCCACCTGGACATCAAACCATGAGTCACCACCCTCTGTCCTCTACAAAACCTCTTTGTCTTCTACTCCTGCTGCAGCTGCAATGGCTGCACCAGCATGACTCACGTGTTTGACAATCCTCCAGCTCTGGCCTAGCCATGCACAGCAGCAGTCCGTCTCCCTCCCAGCTCACTCACCAGTGTGCTGCTGTGCCCCAAATTCAGTGCAGCAGCATTGAGAGCAGGCAGCACCCATCACCCTCCTCTAACTCTCTCTGCCAGCTGCGATGAGGACTGACACAGCACGCCCACCCCAGCCCAGCTTTTCTGCTGAGACACCTCCCAGCAACCACCCAGCACCAATCCCAGTTGCTGCAAACTGTCTGAGAGCCTGCTGGAGTGCACTGACAATAACTTTGTGGGCCAAGCATTAAGCACACCAAGCAGAAGGGAAGCATTACTGGACATGCTGAACAGCAGGGGTTAAGACTGGAGGTGGTCAGGGCTGTAGTGACCATGCCCTCCTAGAGTTCCTCATCTCAAGGAATGTGTGCCTGGCAAAAAGCAAAGTCAGGACCCTGAGCTTCAGGAGAGTCAGCTGCAGGCTGTTCAAAGAATTCTTGCATGAGAGACACTGGAAAACTGTTTTTAGGGGTAAAGGAATGGAAAAGAGATGGTAACTTTCTCAGAAAACCTTTCTCAGAGCTGGAGCTCTGAGCTCCATCCCGACCACACGAAACACAGCAGAGGAGGCAGGAAAGCAGCATGGCTGAACCTGCTGGTTACAGGGAGCAACAAGAAGGAAATGGAGAAACAGCGGAAACGGAGACATGCAGCCTGGTCGCTTTGGTGGCCTTCTACAGTGGAGTGACAGCATCAGTAGGGAAAGGAAAAGCAACTGACATCACTCAGCCAGACTTTTGCAAGGCCTTCGATGTTGAGCAAGTTTCCTGTTAGAACTCAGTGTGAACAAATCTACCACTGAGCAACACCCTGAGCCCCCACTCACCTCAGCAGAGGTCAGCCTGCACCCCAGCCTTCCGCCTATTCTGCTCCATTGATGGAAGCACACCGGGCATCATTGCTACTCACCCGACCAATGATGATAGGGGCAGAAAAGGGAATTCCTCTTTACCTTTCAGATGAAAAATTGATGACTGTGTGGAATCTTCCCAGTACAGCTGTGGGGCCTTCCTTTACTTGTATCCTGCTGCTCCGTGTCACAGTGGGAGAGCTGCTCTGGCCTCTCCTCTCAGCCTGTGCCTCCTGCAGTGTGAGCAGCTTTGTGGATAGAGGAGACACCCACACAGACTTGGGCCTGGATAGAGAACTGTGCCCTACAACATAGGTACATTTACATCACGCTCTTTTCCTTGTGTGTGAGCAATCCTTGCTCTTTTCAGATGGTACTATGAGCGTGTGACACCCCAAACACATATTTAGCATCTGTCCATATCATTAAGGCTCTCATCAAGGCAGTTATTTCAGCCTTCTGAGGGGTAGTCCCCATGGCTGATGGTTGTGCTTCCATTCCCTGCTCAGTAGCAGTTACTGCATGTCCTGCCTTAAAGCCTCCTTGTCTCACAAAACTGCAGCTGCTGGTAAATCAGGCGTCTTCTGCATCTTCTAAGGGTTCGTCCTTCAGCTCCAACCGACTGGATGTAATGTGCAGCATCAGTTGTTTCAAAGCAGTGATGTCATCCTGGTTCTCCACCAGGGGAGTTCCGCTAAGGAAAGATACTGGGTTGGCAATAGTAGTTACAATTATTTCTATATCACCCTGCTCTACCAGGATGGCCTGGTATTTCGGGAATCTTTGGGGTGAACAGATGCCATTCAGAGGGACCTTGACAGGCTGGAAAGCTGGGCTCGGGTGAACCTAATGAGGTTCAACACGGCAAAGTGCAAGGTTTTGCACTTGGGCCGGAAGAACCCCAGGCACCTGTACAGGCTGGGAGGAGTTGTCCTTGAGAGCAGCTCGGCTGAAAAAGACCTAGGGGTCCTGATAGATGAGAAACTTAACATGAGCCAGCAGTGCGCTCTGGCAGCCCGGAAAGCAAATGGGATCCTGGGCTCCATCAGGAGAGGCGTGGTCAGCAGGGATAGGGAGGTGATCGTCCCTCTCTACTCTGCTTTTGTGAGGCCCCATCTGGAGTACTGTGTCCAGGTGCGGAGCCCTCAGTACAAAAAAGATATGGAGATTTTGGAAAGGGTCCAGAGGAGGGACAGGAAGATGATCAGGGGGCTGGAGCACCTCCCCTATGAGGACAGGCTGAGGGAGTTGGGTTTGTTCAGCCTGGAGAAGAGAAGGTTGCGGGGTGACCTCATTGCAGCCTTTCAGTACATGAAGGGAACTTACTCCCAGGAGGGGAGTAAACTCTTCAAAAGGGCTGATAATAGCAGGACTAGGGGAAATGGTTTTAAGTTGAAGGAGGGAAGATTTAGGTTGGATGTTAGGGGAAAGTTCTTTACTAGAAGGGTGGTTAGGTCCTGGAACAGGCTGCCCAGTGAGGTTGTGGATGCCCCGTCCTTGGAGGTGTTCAAGACCAGGTTGGACGGGGCCCTGGGCAACCTGATCTAGTAAAGGCGTATGTTTGGTGGCCCTGCTAGGCAGGGGGGTTGGAACTACATGATCCTTGAGGTCCCTTCCAACCCGGGTAATTCTGTGATTCTGTGATTCTGTGGGGTGAAAGCCAATGTCCCCCTTTTGCCTCCAATACAGTAAACACTGCATGAGATATTAAAACTGGTATCCTTTGGCCCAGTGTAGATTGATGGGCTTCTTGAATATTGAGCACCAGTGCACCCTGGATATCCCTTACTCACTTCAAGCTGTTTCAAGTTTACCATCAGTCCGTAGCTGTGTATCCATGGTTGGCACCCTCCTGTCATTCCTGGCAACGTATGGAGTTCCTTGGCAGTTTGCAGCTCAGGGGTTGAGCAGATGGCTTCTTTCTTGGCAGTCCTTAAGGTTCAAAGTCCAGCTGTCATCTCCTATCCCAAATACGTCACTTGCTGCTGAGTTAGTTGTGCTTTCTGTAAACCAAGAAACTCAGCAAACTCTCAGTCTATTGTACACAGTCCTTTTGTTGCTGTGGCACCCACGTGCTCCAGTAAAGTTCCACCCTAGGATGGAGGATCCCAGGTCTCAGGCTCACGAGTTGACCAGTTCTCAACAATCATTTAGCTGTTCTCACAACCCTGGGTAACACTGTCCAGGTTCACTGAGTCTCTTCTCCCTCTATTAGGGAGAACAGATACACGCAAGTACTCGTATGCTATCATGAGGAATTCAGTAGGTTACATTTAATTTAGAAGCATGATGCAATCAAAAGCTCGCTTAAATAAAAGCATACCCTTTTCTTTCACTCAAAATAATAGCCCAGAAAAAAATAAAAACAAAACAAAACTCTCATCATAATTGTTAAAGAAATTATCTACTAAATCTCGATGGAGAGTGGAGACACATGCTAGTTTTAGGAACACAGCACTTATCTCATTATCTGAATGCATCTCAAGGCATGCTCCTTGTGAAACTGTGAGAACTTCTATCATTAACAGACGTGTACCATGCCCTGATATATGGTTAAACCGCTTGCAGTGCACTGTCAGATGTACAGGATGGCAGCTGTATGTGCTGTGACCAAATAAACCCCACACTGAAACCTTTCAGAATTTTAGGACCTACAAGTACTGCATTCATATTAAAAGTAAAAAATTCCTAAGCTACACATGTTCTAGGTTTCCATTTGTTAGATACAACATACCTTTGGAAGTAGGCGCCTAAAAAGATATGCCTTCTACTTGCTTCTCTGTCTGGCTCTTCGAAAAGAAGGCCTTTGGAGCAGGAAATGCAAAGGGCAGCTCATTTCTTAACACTGACTCTGCATCAACATTCTCTGTGTTTGCACGCTTCTTAGATGCCACTTTTCTTGTCACTGGAGTTGACAGTGTGAATTCCATATCACCCAGTTGAGTATCATGCCTCGAATGGTGCCAGAGACGGAACAAAAGGTTTTCTGATCACAGCCGGAGAAGTTACTGTCAAAGAAATTCTAACAGCTGAGAAGGTCAGACACAATGCTTATAAAAATATCATACATTATTTGGCTATTGAACAAAACAGTTGAAAACTCTGATTCTCTCCTAGAATAAGTTCGTTTCTTATAGACTGTCAAACACCATTTTTTTATTTGTTCATCTCAATTCTCCATTGAGGATTAACCCTCACCAGCTTATCTAAACATAAATATGAATTATCACTTGGTTTAGTTAAAAATTTGAATAATATCACAGTGGATTTTGTTGTCCAACACAGTAAGATTGAATTTCTTTCGGTACCTTTCAACCTCTGCCTACCTCCAGCCTAACTCCAGAATCTTATTAACTGTGCCTTATCGCTTCCCATTGTGTTTTAAAATCCTCACTGACTCCTTTACTTGTTCCCTTGCTTGCTGTTTCTGTGCAAACCAAACACTGGAGTTAGGGATCACGTCAAACCAACCATGGCCTACAGGTAGAAGGCAACAAAATTTATGCTTAACATACTTCTTTGCTCTATCTTTATCTTCCTTTGGTCAAGGTCCACTAGATACTTAAATATGGAGTAAGCACTAGATACAATGAGAAGCAGATTTCTAGATTAAGAGCTGTATTTTTTCTGTAAGAAACTAGCTGTACATCTTCACACACCTGCTTTGTTTTCTGAGTATTTAGATCGAGTGGAGATTCTTCAAACACTGAAGCTACATCAGAAAATTCCATGGATCCAAACGCATCTGGCACATGGCTGCAGTCTGGCACATCTTCATATGCCAGAGCCTTTTCAGACAGAAATGTTCCACCGAGATTCTTTTGCAGAATTAGAAGGAAGATTTCATCAGAAGATTTCACCACTAAAGTCTAAATAAGATTGGTTTGCAAGTTCCAAACTATGGCTAACAGCTAATGGAAGTCCACAGGCCAGCAGCAACAACTTTTATATTATGTTCTTAATATTCTAATTGTTGATATGACGTTCATATAAAGAGCAGAAGGGAAATTACTCTTAGAGCTCAAGTCATCTTTCACAGCCTGCGTCAACAAGAGCAGCACCTCATAGCCTTTGGTTTCAAGACCTGGACCACAAGCTAGCTAATGACTTTACACAGAATTCCAGAGTTCAAGTCACTGTTTACATTAGGGCTGAAATTGTACTGAAAGCCTTCAAGTTCATCACACTTAATTATCACTGGCACCACACATAACTCCACGTTACATATGTGATCACACGCAACCTGGCAACTTCAGACAATTCCCAAAGCACTCCACTTGCACTTGGCTACTAAAGTACAGAAAAAGGAATTAACATCAGAAATAGCTGCAGTCAAAACCATCTAAGAATCCAAGTCTCCAGGAAACAAGGAAAGCAAATCCTCTCCAGGACTGTGTTCTAAAAGGAAACAGATCAGAAAGGTGAGTTCTTCCCCCCTTTGACCACCCACTCATGTAACGTCCATGTCATTTCTAAGTATGCTGCCCAGACCAAGACTGAGGATGCTTCAGAAGAAGACCTTCCCTGCTAAGCCAAACAGAACAAGTAAGGTAGCAAAATATGTAGAGCCAAACGAGGAAAGGTGCTCTAAGAAGGTAAGCATCACAAGAGACCAACAGGAATACTTACACAATCCAAACAATGCACAGTTTCTGTTCCACAAGCTGCCAAGAGGAATGTGTGCAGTACTCACAGCGCACCATGTACACTGCTTACTGCAGTCATACTGCTTCGTAGGACCAGCCCAACTTACTAAAACACTTTAATGAGCAATCCGAACTGTCTGGATCAGCACGGTTCACTTGGAAGGGACCTTCACAGATAAACCTGAAGAGGTGAGGCGACTGCACTATCTAAACCTTAAAGCATATAGGACCTTAAAGCATAAGCTTAAAGCACAGAAGCATGACCAGCAGGTCGAGGGAGGTGGTGCTGCCCCTCCACACTCCTCTCATTGAAACCCCATCTGGAGCACTGCACGCAGTTCTGGAGCCCTCAACACAAGAAGGACTTGGAGATGTTCAGGCAGGTCCAGAGGAGGGCCATGAAGGTGATCAGAGAGGGCTGAAAGCACCTCTACTATGTGCACAGGCTGAGAGAGATGGGGCTCTTCAGCCTGGAGAAGACTCCAAGGAGACCTTAGAGTGGTCTTCCAGTATCTGAAGAGGGCCTACAGGGAAGGCTGGGGAGGGACTTTTCATAAGGGCAGGTAGCAACAGAATGAGGGGAAATGGCTTTACATGGGAAGAAGGTAGATTAGGATTGGATATTAGGAAGAAATGCTTTACTGTGGGTGTGGTGAGACACTGGAGCAGGTTGCCCAGCAAGGCTCCAATATGATTGCTTTGCAAGTTCCAAACTATGGCTAACAGCTAATGGAAGTCCTCAGTCCAGCAGCACAAAATTTTATATTATCTTCTTAATATTCTAATTGCGGATTTGACGTTCATATAAAGAGCAGAAGGGAAATTACTCTTAGAGCTCAAGTCATCTTTCACAGCCTGCGTCAACAAGAGCAGCACCTCACAGCCTTTGGTTTGAAGACCCGGACCACAAGCTAGCTAATGATTTTACACAGAATTCCAGAGTTCAAGTCATTGTTTATGTTAGGGCTGCAATTCTACTGAAAGCCTTCCAGTTCATCACACTTCATTATCAATGGCACCACAGATACCTCACAAAGAAGCATTATGACACCACAAAGGGGCATTATGACGTCAGAAAGGGCATTATGACATCACAAAGGGCATTATGAATCACAAAGGAGCATTATGACATCACAAAGGAGCATTATGACGTCTCAAAGGGCATTATGACGTCACAAAGGGCGTTATGACACCACAAAGAAGCATTATGACATCACAAAGGGGAATTATGACGTCAAAAAGGGTCATTATGACGTCTGAAAGGGGCATTATGATGTCACAAAGGGGTGTTATGACATCACAAAGGGGTATTGTGACATCACAAAAGAGCATTAAGACATCACAAAGGGGAATTAAGACGTCACAAAGGGCATTATGACGTCACAAAGAGGCATTATCACGTCACAAAGAGGCATTATGAAAACAAAGGAGCCTTATGACGTCTCAAATGGCATTATGACATCACAAAGGGCATTATGACGTCACAAAGGGGCATTAAGACATCACAATGGGTCATTATGACGTCAGAAATGGGCATTATGACATCAGAAAGGTGCATTATGATGTCACAAAGGGTGTTATGATGTCACAAAGGGGCATTATGATGTCACAAAGGGGCGCTGGGAAAAGATCTCTGTGTGGAGATTGCTTCTACTAGAGGTAGTTCTATAAGACTGTTATATAGAGCTGTGCAGGGGCTGTAAATCTGTCTGCAGAGGGTGATGATCAGTTCCAAGTGTCTGCAGTCAATGCTCATGGACAGAGCCCATCCAACCTGGCCTTGAATGCCTGCAGGCCTTGAATGGGGCATCCACAGCCTCCTTGGGCAACCTGTTCCAGTGTGTCACCACCCTCTGAGCAAAAAACATCTACCTAAGATCCAACCTATACCTCCCCAGTCTCAGTTTTAAACCATTCCCCCTTGTCCTATCATTATCCACCCTCATAAACAGCCATTCCCCCTCCTGTTTATACGCTCCCTTCAAGTACTCAAAGGCCACAATGAGGTCTCCCCACAGCCTTCCATTCTCCAGGCTAAACAAGCCCAGATCCCTCCACCTTTCCTCATAGGAGAGCTGCTCCAGCCCTCTGATCATCACAGTGGCCCTCCTCTGGACCCCCCCCAACAGCTCCACATCCTTCCCAGGCCTGGACACAGTGCTGCAAATATGGCCTCACAAGAGCTGAGCAGGAGTGGACAATCACCTCCCTCTCCTGCTGGCCACCCCTTTTTCAGTGCAGCCCAGAACACACATGGATCTATCTTTTCCATACGGATATTCCCATCTGTGTACATATATATACCACACCTACACCCCCACAATCTGCTACAACTCCATAGAATTTTCAAGGTTGGAAAAGACCTGGATGATCTTATGATCTTATGATCTCAGATCTTATGATCTGGATGATCTTATGATCATCCAGTCCAACCATCACCAATACTTCCCAGTTAAATCACATCCCTCAACACAACACCCAAACTTTTTGTGAACTTCCCAGGGTTGGTGACTCTACATGAGAGAAAAGGGCACTCAGATAAGGGATTCTGCATTTGCTATTAGCAGAGGTGGGATGAGACCGAGCACTGCCCCAGTTCCTGGGATAATGCAGAAGGGCTGAGACCTTCCAGCTGCTTCCACCCAGGGTCACACAGCAAAGCCGACCCTGCAGGAGTCTGCATCATTCTTTGCATGGCATTGCTAAGAGGAAGATCCCCCCCCTACCCTTGGCTCTACACTCCAGCTGCTGTCTGCCATCTGTAAAGCCACCACAGCTCTCCTACTGGAGTTCCCATCTGCACAGTGACAGCTTGGTTTCTTCTTACTGTCAAAGCAGCCACAGCCTCAGTGCTTCTCAAATCTCCCCTTTTCAGCTGATTTCCTCTTTCTTGTGGCTGGGCAATTCCTCCCTCTCACAGTCATCCCTCTGCCCCACTCTGTGCCCACAGACCCAGAGAGGGCACACAGAGCCAGCCCTGTCCCAGCTGCTGCTGCTTCACATCTGACAGTCTCAGGAGCTGAGATCCAGGCCGAGACAGCAATGCCCAGACATGGTTTGTAGGACGTTTGTGATAGGAAATAGGGAGGCTTGTGATTAAACCTGCCCCCTAAGGAGGAAGGCAATGCTGCCTGCAGCCCCAGCAGGCATTACAAAACATCCCCATTTACAGGAGGGTTTTAAATAGCACAATTCAGGAACTACAACTGCACAAATTCCCGCATGCCCTGGAATAAGTTTGGGAATGGACATGGTTCTACCACCTGTGCAATGCCATAGAAATAACAACCATCCACCTGTAAACCTCCATCCTCTCCCCTGCTGCACAAAGGGAAGCTCAACAGCAGTGCACAAATGTCCCAGCAATGTCTGAGCACTGCTCTGTGCATCCCAACCTGCTCATCCCATCCACTCCTGGCTGGGCAGCAGGATTGGGGTGGCACATTGCAATGGGCACAGAGGAACATGGAAGCCCCACACATGTGAGGAAGGGGCTGGCTGTGCTCCACACTCACGTTATCAGACGTGATTTGCCCTTCTGTGGGGAGCCTCTGCTCTTTCCCAGCTCATCCTCCAGCGTCTGGGACTCCAGGATCTCATTCAGGCTGTTGTTGGCTGCGGGGCAGCTCCATGAAGAGCCTCCCCTCCACCGACCGGCACACAACAGCCGCTCCCGCGCACTGCGGCTCAGCCAATCGGAGCCGGCGGAGCTGCCGCTGCCCGATGGGACCCCCCCCCCCACATATTGACCCCCCAGACGAGGAAGAGGAGGAGGAGAGCGACGAGGAGCTGCCGCAGGAGCTGACGTTGGGGCGGGGGGGCAACGCGGGGGGGGGTCGGCAGTGGGGGGTGGGGGAGGGGGTGGGGCAGCATTACCCCCGGACCCCGTGGACCCCCCCCAGCCAAAGTGCTGCTCTCCGACCCCCGCGGGCTCTTTGTGCAGCCGCTGCCCTCCAGTTATAGGACCCCCCCCCCCATATTGCGCTTTGCTCACCCCCACCTCCGGAACCCCCCCCCCACTCACCACATCGCCCCCTCCCCCCCCGGGTGGGGTTATGGGGGGTGGGGTGGGGTCGACGATGTGCCGTAAGCCGCGCCGGGGTCGTGTGACAAACCCCCCCCCCCATCAAGATGAATGGGGCGCTGTCGGGGGGGGGCTCAGCCGTAAGGATAAAGCGGGGGGTTAATGACGGGGGGGGGGCAGTGCTATAGGGAACGCAACTAATCTAAGCCCCCCCCCCCCACATTAACACCCCATTGTGTGTGGGGGTGGTGGGGGTGGGGCACACAATGACCCCCCCAAAGGCCAAACAGCCCCAACACCCCCCCTCAAAGCCGCTGACTTACGCTGTGCCCCCCCTGCATGAAGGGCCCCCCCCCATCGATTGAGCCCCCCCCAATCCCATCTATAGTTGAGAGCTATGCTTTTTGTAACCCCCCCCTTTTAAAGCCCCCCCCCCCACAATGTTGTGCACGATGTGCTGCCCCCCATGAGCCCCTGACCCCCCCCCTTAAAAGATGGGGTGGGGGGGGTGGTCTCGGACCCCCCCTCCTTTAAACGATGGGGTGGGGGGGCGGATTGTCACTGCCCCCCAACACCAAAATGGACACCCCCCTTTTAAAGGATGGGGTGGGGATGGGGGGGTGGGGGGTGAAGGTGATCTCGCCCCCCCCCCCATTAAAACGGACCCCCCACCCCTTTAAAGGATGGGTGGGGGTCGGTTACGGGCCCCCCCGGCGCTGTGTGTGTATGTGCCCCCCCCCCGTTTTGCTCCCCCCGTGGCGCAGTGTGCTGGGAAAGGATCTCTGTGTGGAGATTGCTTCTACTAGAGGTAGTTCTATAAGACTGTTATATAGAGCTGTGCAGGGCCTGTAAAGAGAGTTGAGGGGGACTCTAGTGGGCATATGGGGCTGTGGTGGGCAATAGGAGGACTAGGGGCTCTAGGGGGCTCTGAGGGTGTGTAGGGGTTGTGGATCAGGTTGGATCTTAGGAAGATGTTTTTCACTCAGAGGGTGGTGACGCACTGGAACAGGTTGCCCAAGGAGGCTGTGGATGCCCCATCCCTGCAGGCATTCAAGGCCAGGCTGGATGTGGCTCTGGGCAGCCTGGTCTGGTGGATGGCGTCCCTGCACATAGCAGGGGGTTGGAACTGGATGATCTTTGGGATCCTTTTCAACCCAGGCCATTCTATGACTGTACAGTTCCATAGTGGAACAAATATAATATGCTAACTATGTAAAACATGGAGTCAGACCTGTGTGATTTGTCCACACCAGGAGGTGATTAGAAAACAATTTGTAAGCTACAAAGCTGCTTGCTGGAAAGGAAAAGAAAATAAAACTACAAGAAAAAGGGAAATCATTTCTTCCTGAAAATAGGAAGAATTATAGATCTGACATGAAATTTGAGTGAAGCTCCTGATTTTATGAAGCTATTCCCATTATTTTCTTGGTGCTGTGTTTCCCAAATGAGTGGTTTCTGGCTCTGCTGCAGCACCAGTCTGCATGTGAACATCAACTCTGTTCACCGTCTGGGAAGATTAGGACTTCCCTTCTCCTACCAGCACCACTGAATTACAGTTACTCAGTGGTTAAACAAAGGAATCCTTAAAGAAGGGTTTACAGCTGTCCTGTTGTCTGAAGTGCTTGGGGCATTCTGATGCTATTAAGCTCTATGTATTAACAAGTTAAAAAAGAAAAGGTAGGCATCTGATTGTTGTGACAGTTTCTAAGCGATTTGGAAAGCTGTACCACCCAACCACTCCTTCTATTTGATGGAGGTGACAAAGCTCAGTTTAATTTCTGACTGCTGTTTAAATTCTGAAGCTCGAGCTGGTTCCTGGAGCAGAAAAAGCTCGGAAGCTGTCCCTCCTACAAGCAGGCACCTCTGAGCAAAATATGACATCTCAGTTTCTGATGGTAAGGTCAGGAGATCTGATTCCAGCATCTAGCTTTTGGCTTAATACTGTGTTAGTGGGACCTTTGGCATCTAGCACTTAATGATCTTGAAGGTTTCTTCCAACCCAAGCCCTCCCATGATCCTATGATTCTGTGATTTCATTCAGGTTTATTGAGATGAGTTCTCCTGAATGTGCTGTTCTCCATATGATTATAATTGGAGTCCAGATGGGTGACTGAAACCAGACACCAAACTTTCTGATGGCCAAAATTAAATGAAATCAATCCTTTACTGTGTCAGTAGTCTGTAACTAGAGCCCATCAGGTAATTCCCAGCCTCCTGCCTGTATCAGTGGCTGCACACAGTGAAAAAGTCTGATGGGATTTTAACCTCTAAAATGTTCCAAAGCAACCAGAGGGTGAATATATTCACTATGTAAATACCTGCAGGAATAAGCTTGTCATGTATGTCCTCGGGTACCACAGTAGTTAATGGTGGGACTCAGTAGGTCATGCTGAAAGTTGAGTCTGCTGATTTTGAAGGTCTTTTGAAGGTCTTTTCCAGCCTACATGACCTTATGCTAATATTTCTGAAATTTATTTCTGTTCAGCTCCCAGAAAACCTCCCACCCAGCCCCCAACTGACCCCGTGGTGAAAAATAAAACAGAAACCTCAGTGACGCTGGCATGGTCCCCTCCGAAGATGCACCGCCCCATTCCAGTCGATGGCTACATTGTGGAATGCAAGAAACTAACTGGCTTCACCTGGGTGAGGTGCCACGAGTCTCATGTCCCCGTCCCAGAGTTCATGGTGAGCAATCTGTCTGAAGAGGCTGATGATCAGTTCCGAGTGTCTGCAGTCAATGCGCATGGACAGAGCCCGTCTCTGGAATTCCCAGGGAGCGTGCACCTTGGTAAGCACAAAAACCCCAATGGAAATGGGTCAGTGTGTGCTGAGCAGCTGTGTTGGTTCCCTAAAGATGCTTCCTTTGACTTTAAGGTTAGCAGTGCATTAACACACCAAAGGCTTTCCTTTATTCCTAGTTCTCCTATCTCCTATCAACCTCCAGCAACCACTAAAGTGATACGAGTTGTTTCTGTGACAGAGACATGAATATCCTTATCTTTTGATATCTCACATGTGCAAGAGGCAGAACTTTCTGTAACAGATCTTAAGCACAGAAGTGCTTCTTCTAGCACTCATGCAAAGGGAGAAGTAGAAATGTACCTATGATTTAATCTTCCATCTCTAAATGAGATACCAGACTTGCATCTAAAGAGCATTAAGACATACATGTTCTTCCTCAGACCCAGTCCTGGCTGTGAAATCCCTCCTAACAACTGGTGAAGCTGTACCTGGAGGGGATGCCATGTTTACTATTGACCTTACAACAACGTGCAAGCATGCCAGCTGATGAATGTCTGCAGTTCACAGCTATTGGCCAGTGCATTCAGTCACCAGGTTTACCACTGCATGACCATAGAGCAGTACTTTCAGCTGCAGGTTCAGACAGCCTTTCTGATTGCACTGGAATAGTTTAGAAGTAGGGGAGCAATCATTCCAATAATATCTCTATCAATCAGCTTTGCATGACAAAGTAGAACAAATAAACATTCATGATGGGAGGACCTGTTTGTCATTGGGTGGAAACCTCTGCAGAAGCATGTTTAGAGCATTATTAATCAGTAGAAGGAGATGTTTGGTTGATTTTTACTTAGTAAATCCAGCAAGAAGACCAAATGAAATATCGTGAATTGCTCAGCACTGACACAATGATGAGTGCAGGAACAGAAGGTGATACTTTTTCAGAGATGTTGCAGCAAACATTGACCACGTTAGCCTGATATAAATTGAAATAACGAGGCCTTTGCTCCTGACAGGTGCTGCAGTGAGATTTACCAAGAAGAGCAAAGATGTAGAAAAGATCTGCGCTTGGCTGCGTGAGGAAGCCAAACTGCAGGCTGAGCTTTCAGACACAGGCGCTACTGTGGAGTGGATGAAGGATGGGAAGGAGCTCAAGGCCAGTGAAAATTATGAACTGCAAATTGTGGGGAAGAAACACACCCTGAAAATTCACAACGACTCAATGGATGATGCTGCAAGTTATCAGTGCATCTGTGAGGGGGATAAAATGCTCTATCAGCTTTCAGTGAAAGGTATGTGACAGTCTGGGCTGTCCTCTTCCTGCCCAGGGCCAGCAGACTGCATTCACCTGACTCCCCGACAGTCCAGCTGTTGTCAGACAGCATCTGGGGTGTTTTCAGTGGCTGTTTTGACTTGAACTGGCCAATCTGCTTTGTAGAGCCATTTGATTTCTGTGTTCTGTCCTGTGATTCGTCCCTAAGATATAGAGGAAATCAAGGGAAAGACAGGAAAAAGCGCATCCCAGCCTTCCTGCTCTTCTGTCAGGGTGGCCACAAGAGATGATGTCAACATCTCTTTTTGTAGCAGTGATCCCAAATGTAGAAAACACCTGTGAAGAGTCACAGGGACTAAATTGATGGAGAGCAGAACTTCCTGCCAAGGCTTGTCAGCTAGTCTTAATTTTGCTTTTCTTCTCTCTCTTTGTCATGTTAGCATAATATTTCATACTGGCAGGTCTGCCCATAGAATTAACTGGCACAGGCTGCCCAGGTAGGTGGTGGGATCCCTGGAGGTGTTCAGGAGCTGTCGAGATGTGGCCCTGATGGATGTTATCAGGGGGCATGGTGGGGTGGGTTGGGGTTGGAATCAAAGGAGGACCCCCATGTATTTCATCGGGAAGCACTACTGGTAATAAGACCTTTGGAGCAAATCCTGGTAGGGCCACGCTCAGCTGGTCCAGTCTGGAGGCTGTTTCTCCTTACTGCAGTATCTGCAGTGAAAACCAGCAGCTGCTTTTGTGTGGTTGGGCTCACATCCAGCAGTGGTGACGGGACTACAATGATAAGAGACAGTTCCTGAAAAAATGAATGAAATTTGACTGTATGATAGGATGGAGTTAAATGTATTGACAGGATCTCAGTCATCCCAGTGTCCATCAGCTGGCTCTCGAGCTCCTAAATACAGGCATTCTGTAGAACGTTGTTGAATTTGTATTATACATGCGTGTTCTTGGAACTGCAGAACAAATGCATGCATAATCCAGACTTTGATTTTAGCAGCTCTGACTGCGCTGTCTCAACAGACCCAACTCAGTTGTGTGCGCTGTTTTGAAATGATATGTTAACAAGAAGTTGGAAAACAAGCTCAATTACCCTCAGTAAAATAGGACCGTGGACTTAGGCTTGAACTTTTGGCTAAGACAGTGGTGAGATTTTGAATCTTTGAAGTCAATTATTCCACTGTGTGTTAATAAGGGCCAGTTTTATCATCTAACTTTTGCACTCCAATTAATTTCCATAAAGGAATTCTTTTTTTTCTTTTTTCTTTTCAGTCCTAAGTGATATCTCTATCTTTTAGGCTTGATTTGTTTGCCAGGGGGTTACAGTGCAGTAATAGATACCCCCTCCATTGATTTCCTTCTAGTTTGCTTGTTCCAATTCTTTCCTCAGTTTTTCTATTTTAGACATTTTCTTGAAGCCTTGGGCTTCTTCCTTTGGCTCTGTCCCCTGTACAGTGTACGTCCTTCAACTTGTGGAGATAAGGTAATCTGGTACGTGGTTTATAAAAGCTGCCAATTTGCCAGCTTCTGAATTAGAATCTAGCAATTAGAACTAGGATTAAACGTGCACGTTTGATCTTATGATAAATGAATGCCTCATGGTCACCAATGTCCCTGCAGTTCTTTACCATCATATGTATTTTGTGTCTTCATATTTTGTTTCAGCACTGGCAAACTTCGTAATCAAAGAGACAAGTGGAGGAGTAATCAGGGCCGTTGCTGGAAAACAAGCTGAATTTGTTTCTGAGACCTCTGAAGCCAATGTCATGGTGAAGTGGTACAAAAATGGCAAAGAAATCAAGACCAGTAAGAAATTCACAATGGAAGATAAAGGGAAACTGCATAAGCTTGTGGCTTCAGCTGTAACGAAAGAAGACGAGGGAACATACATCTACACAATTGGAGATGACACTCTGATTTTTGATTGGAAAGTCTCAGGTAAGTTTGTGAGGCAAACATAGGATCACAATCCATGTAAAGCACTTCAGACTTAATTCATTTTTTTTGTCCAATGCTGTGGGTTTCCAGTATTTAGGACAAAGATTGCATAGCTCTATTGAAGCAATTCTGACCTTCCTGTTGTCCCTATGCAAATCCACAGTATGAGCAAATAATGTAACTGTGTTGTGATGAATTCAAGACAGCCTTAGCTCCAGCTGGGGCTGGAGTCACGACTTGAGCCCTGACATCTGGGCTTCATTCATCTAGTTCATGTATTGCCTCAGCACTTACATCATCTTTAAACCTATGACTGAAATGGTCCTAAGTTATTAGCATGGGAATCCTGTCTCCTCTTTGGACAAATTAAACTCCACATTTGGAGAGTTGAGTGTCTCCTGCTGTACCCGAAGGACATTGTGATCTCTGAGGTGTCTCCCTGAGGTGCTGTAAGCACAGCCATTAGCTCATAGTGCAAGTAAAGCACTGTTAGGTCAAGCCTGGAGGAGTAATGCTTGTCACTGACATGTTCCTGTTCAGGGTGGAGCTGGAGGGTAAAATAACACAAGAAATTGTCATTGAAATTCAATATCTGTGAAATTCAGCTGGTTGCATTCACAGAACCTGGCGTTAAGATCTGTTTTCTGTTTTATATCTTGAGCCTATTTTCCATAACCCAGTCCTCATTTATGAACTGAAGCTCTACTGAAAGCCTTTCGCTGTGTATGCTCATGCTGCAGTGCAGCGCTTGTGACCTTTAACAGCACATTCACGTTCCTCTGATCACAGGATCCTTACGGTTGATTAAGACCCTCTAGTCTGACTGCTCACCCATCACCACCGTGATGCTCACCATCAGCTTAGCTAAAAACTCAGCAGAGATGATAGATCAAGCACAACACTGGATTTGGGGTGGCTAGAGATTCCTAAGATATTGAAGGATTGCTTGCAGGTGGTGTTGGTTCAGGTATTCACCCTGCATCCCACCTGCTGTTCTGTTTGGTTGAGAATCATGCATTCTGCAATTTCACTTTGTAATTCAAAGACCCTGGCTTTATCTGTTGAAAAACTGATCTAAAACAAGCCAAGAAGACTCCGTTGGAACTGGTTGATGCAGAACAAAGGCATCCCCAAAGGACAAGTTGCACTGTTTGATGAACATTATTGGATGAGAGCTAAGCTAAGATTTAAAAAGTTCTGGGGCTGTCTCTGAGCATCAAATACAGAGGAAGCCTGCATGATTCCCTGAGAATGGATGCCTCCTACTTTGGTGTAGGGTTAAGGGAACACTAGCAGTAACTCCTATCACAAAATGTCGCATGGCTCAGACAAAATGCCATCAAGAGGGCTTAATTAGGAGCACCAAATGGTCGCAAGATGGTCTTAGGGCAGGGAAGTAATCTATCTATGTGATATTGATTGATGCTATTAGTTCTTAACAGCTTGACTCTAGAAGGACTGTTGTTCTTTGGTCACCTAGTTATAAAAGAATAAATGGCTCCTGTCTATTACAATTTTTAACGCATTTTTTGTTCACTGATGCCATAAATGTTCCTGGCATAGTAATTGGCCTTGGTATATTCAGTGACTGAAAGCAACAGTTGTTGCTCTAAGAAATGCAGTACAAAGCTAGGTCTGCCTGTAGCTGACAGCCATCAGCTTGCTCCTCAGGCAGGTTCTGTCTGTGTATGGGAGATCACAATGTGAACCACTGATTGATCAGCTGAGGCAAGTGTGGGGTCAGCTGTGGGAGCACAGGTGAAAGTTATGTAGCTGTGCTCCCTGGAGGGGTGGAGTTCGACTCCACCTCCTCTGAGACCTCATTTAAGGGCTGACCCTCACTGAGGCAGCATCTCTTGGAGATTGCTCACCAGGGAGGATCACCTCAGCTCTGGTGAGTTCCCTTTTCCTTATATCTTCTGTATTTCTACCATTTTACTTGTAATTGCTATCCTTGTTAATACCAGCATAGTTATTGCCAATACATTTGGCAAGCCAGGCAGGAGCCACTGACTTGGCATCTAGAAATATAAGGAAAAAAAAAAATGTCCTTTGTGTGGAAAATCTTTAATTGGTACAAGGGGGAGAAGACCACCCCCTT
Source organism: Coturnix japonica (assembly GCF_054131305.1). NCBI lineage: Eukaryota > Metazoa > Chordata > Aves > Galliformes > Phasianidae > Coturnix > Coturnix japonica. Next base: position 3,721,229 of record NW_028188947.1, read on the forward strand.
AGGGACATGCCTTCCTGGACAAATTCCAGGTTTTGAGGCGTCCCCATATTACCAATTAGCAACAATTATTGAACAATGGGGCCCTTTAAGAGTACCAAATAACATGGACGCCTATTGTCTAACTGATTACTTTCTAGGACTACAAAAAGATATCTTAATTACAAAAGAAAAGCGAATGGCTGCATCTATGGCAGCCTGGCCATTATTAAATGCTTTAAATCGGGCAGAGATAAAATCAAACAACATTGCACATGAAAATGAATTGTTAAAGGCCCGTATTGAAAAATTGGAGGGTGAGATCAATCTATTGACAGGAAAAAAACCGTCATTTTCTTCCTCCAACCCTCAAATTAGATACATTTCATTTAATGACGATCAAGATCCTGAAGAAATGAATCAAAATAAGATCACTAAATCTGATCTAGAAAAACCATCTGAGACGGACTCACTAGAAGTCCGTCCAGTAATAACTCAAAAAACAAAGAAAATTCAAGATCGACCAGCAGGAGTGCCTCCTGATCAATGGCCCCCTGCCGAATCTGTTTTACATGTAACAGCCCGTCCATATACGCCTACTGAACTCATGGACCTAGTGCAACGATTTAGGCAAAGGCCAAGGGAAAGTGTTCCGGCTTGGTTATTACGGTTATGGGATTCAGGGGCAGATAGTGTACTGGTTAGTGGCCCCGAAGTATCTAAGTTGGCCACAATAACAGTACATCCTGCCCTTCGGCAGAGACTGTATGCTGGGACTCAGTTCCCTGAAGAAAACCATTCAATTGTAGAATGGATAATGGCTGCTTGCCGCATGGTGTGGACAAATAAAACTGACATGCCAGTAAACACAGGGATGTGGTCTTCTATGGAAGACCTTCAAAATTATATACGCGAATTAGGTATGAGAGAGGCTATCTACGAAGACACATTCGATAGCCCTGATATGGTTAAATTTTCTGCGGGAATGAGGGACCTAATTTTACAGTAAGCACCCTCTCATATGTATGGAACCTTGGTTTCCATACTTAATCCAGTAGTATCCGCAGAGGCAGTAGTCCAACAAGCCGCCCAATTGGTAGCAGACCTCGGAGAAACTGAGCGTTTACGAGCTAAGCGCAATATCAGGGTGATTGAGGATGCCGAGGCTTTTCCAATAGTGCGAGCCAGAAGATCGGCCCCGCGAACTTCTCGGGCAGGACCTGTTAGGGTATCCCGGAAACAAATGTTTAATGATCTGCTCCGGGCAGGCGTTCAGTTTTCAAAAATTGATGGGCAGCCCAATCAGGTTCTCCTTCAGTTGTGGAAGCAACTGAAGGATGAACAAAAATTTCAGAATAAACCCAAAAGGCCAGGGATAAGATTTATAGAGCGGCGACCAACAACAACATGGAATTTAGAAGATTTTATAGTTCCAAATAGGAAAAAGAAGCCACCTCAGGTGCCTCGGGTTATGACACCGGAGGTATCGGAGGTAAAAGACTTGAATCTGGCTCAGTTCATGGCTTGACGAGGGATGTCAGTCCTCCTAGGGCCTCTAGACGGGACCGGAGGCCCTATGTGGAACTGACGATATACTGGTCCCGAAAGAATATACAGAAGGTTATGGCCCTAGTTGATACCGGGGCAGAGACATCTATAATATATGGAGACCCAACTAAATTTAAAGGTAATAGAGTGATGATTGGAGGTTTTGGGGGACAAACCATTCCGGTCACCCAAACCTGGGTAAAACTGGGGGTCGGGCGTCTTCCACCACGGGAGTACAAGGTATCCATTGCCCCAATTCCAGAGTATATATTAGGAATTGATATCCTGTGGGGTCTGGCTCTCCATACAACAGTGGGAGAGTTCCGATTGCGGCAGAGATGCATTAGTATCCGGGCAATCCAGACAATATTGAGAGGCCATGCAAAACATGAGCCTATTTGTTTGCCGAAGCCACGCCGGATTACTAATGTGAAACAGTACAGGCTCCTGGGTGGGCAGGATGAAATAACAAAGACGGTGCAGGAATTAGAAAGAGTGGGTATTATAAGGCCTGCACATAGCCCATATAACTCCCCAATATGGCCAGTGCGAAAACTGGATGGAACATGGAGGATGACAGTAGACTATAGGGAATTAAATAAGGTCACGCCACCTGTTCATGCGGCTGTACCCAATATTGCCTCCCTAATGGACACACTAAGCAGGGAAATCAAAACATATCACTGTGTCTTGGATTTGGCGAATGCATTCTTCAGTATTCCAATCAGTGAAGAATCGCAAGATCAGTTTGCATTTACATGGGAAGGGAGGCAATGGACTTTCCAGGTCCTACCCCAAGGGTACGTACATTCGCCCACTTTTTGTCATAATTTAGTGGCACGTGATCTGGCTAAGTGGGAAAAGCCAAATAATGTCAATTTATATCATTATATTGATGACCTCCTGTTAACATCCGATTCGTTAGAGGCGGTGAGACAAGCAGCAGATTTGTTGATAGCTTACCTGCAGAAAAGAGGGTGGGCTATAAACCCACAGAAGGTGCAAGGTCCGGGGCTATCTGTAAAATTCCTGGGAGTAATTTGGTCCGGGAAAACCAAAGTACTACCCAGTGCGGTAGTAGATAAAGTCCAAGCGTTTCCAGTCCCTACAACATCAAAACAATTGCAAGAATGTTTGGGTATATTGGGGTATTGGCGCTCCTTTATACCTCATTTAGCTCAGCTATTAAGGCCATTATACAAGCTTACAAAGAAGGGTCAATCATGGAATTGGGGAAAGATAGAACAGGATGCTTTCCAACAGGCAAAACTGGCAGTTAAACAAGCTCAGGCGTTGGGTATATTTGATCCGACCCTCCCAGCTGAACTAGATGTTCATGTTACTCAAGATGGTTTTGGCTGGGGCCTGTGGCAACGCCAGAGTTCTGTTCGAACCCCCATTGGATTCTGGTCTCAGGTTTGGCACGGAGCAGAAGAACGATATAGCATGATTGAGAAACAGTTATTGGCTGCCTATTCGGCATTACAAGCAGTAGAGCCGATAACGCAAACAGCAGAGGTCATAGTTAAGACTTCATTACCAATCCAGGGGTGGGTGAGAGATTTGACTCACCTTCCTAAGACGGGGGTGGCCCAAGCACAAACGGTGGCACGATGGGTCGCCTATCTAAGCCAGAGAAGCAGTCTGTCTTCATCTCCACTTAAAGAAGAACTACAGAAGATCCTAGGCCCAGTGACGTATCACAGTGATACATCAAAAGAACCGATGGTTGCTCCACCAGAGAAGAGTCCCGTTCAGGAAGGAAGATATCCTATTCCTGAAGATGCCTGGTATACGGATGGGTCCAGCAGAGGCAACCCGAGCAAGTGGCGAGCAATAGCATACCATCACTCTACTGAGACCATCTGGTTTGATGAGGGGGATGGTCAAAGCAGCCAATGGGCAGAATTGCGAGCCGTGTGGATGGTTATAACTAAAGAACCTGGTGACGGCGTCCTGAACATCTGTACAGATAGTTGGGCTGTGTACCGGGGGCTCACTCTGTGGATTACGCAATGGGCTACCCAGGAATGGACTATCCACGCCCGACCGATTTGGGGTAAAGACATGTGGGTAGACATTTGGAATACGGTCAAACACAGGACAGTATGTGTCTACCATGTCTCTGGTCATCAACCCTTGCAGTCACCAGGAAATGATGAAGCTGACACACTGGCCCGAATCCGATGGATTGAGAATTCACAATCTGAAAATATTGCCCGTTGGTTACATCAGAAGCTACGGCATGCTGGACAGAAGATAATGTGGGCAGCTGCTAAAGCATGGGGGCTGCCTGTACAACTATCTGATATCGTTCAAGCATGTCAGGATTGCGATGCTTGCTCAAAGATGAGACCGAGACCGTTGCCTGAAACAACATCCCACATTGCTAGAGGATATAGTCCTCTTCAGAGATGGCAGGTCGACTACATTGGGCCCCTCCCTCGGTCTGAGGGGGCGAGATATGCCCTGACCTGCGTTGACACTGTAAGTGGACTGCTGCAAGCCTATCCTGTACCAAAGGCAAATCAAGCATACACAATTAAGGCACTTACTAAACTGATGTCTGCATACGGGACACCTCAAGTTATCGAGAGTGACCAAGGGACTCACTTCACTGAAGCGATGATACAGCGCTGGGCAGAAGAAAACACATTGAATGGCGATTCCACCTGCCATATAACCCAACAGGGGCAGGCCTTATTGAACGTTATAATGGTATCCTTAAGGCTGCCCTGAAAACAGACTCTCAGTCCCTGCAGGGGTGGACAAAAAGATTATATGAAACCATGCGGGACCTGAATGAAAGACCTCGGGATGGCAGACCCAGTGCCCTGAAAATGTTACAAACTATATGGGCCTCCCCTCTTAGGATCCAAATTACAGGCACCGATAATAAGGTAAAACCGCAGGTTGGTACTGAAAATAATCTTCTGCTCCCTGCCCCTGAGAATTTAGAACCGGGAATCCATAAGATAAATTGGCCTTGGAAGGTGCAGGTAGGACCCAAATGGTGTGGCCTACTTGCACCTTGGGGGAGATTATTGGAGGTGGGAGGTTCAGTCACCCCCTCGGTGATAGGTACATGGCCTACTGACATCGTGGTCAATACTCCGGCCTTTATTGCTAAAGGAACACCTATTATGTCCCTATGGCAGATCAAGACTCCTCCTCTGGTGCCAGATATAGTTATACAGCCACAGATATCTGGCCAGAGGGTATGGTATCGGAGGCCGGGACATAATCCAGTACAAGCAGAAGTATTGACCCAAGATAAGAATACGGCCTGTATCTTGCCCTGGAGGGCGGATCTTCCCCTCCTAGTACCCTTGAAACATCTATATTACTCCCCTTAAGATTGATTCTAAGCCTCTAGGACCATTACTCTGGACTGATGAAACGCAGACGGACCTGCACTTCAAGATGATTTGTCTCCGGTAACATCTATCAAGCACTGGCCCATGGAAGATCATAAACACCCATCCAATCATCATCATTTGAATAATATCAACATCTAATGCGACGGGAGATTGTATCAGCGTCGTGATTGGGTCTCTGTAATAAGGGGAACTCACCTAATCATTGGTTCACGTTGTGAAGGGGTGGAGTGTATGGGAGATCACAATGTGAACCACTGATTGATCAGCTGAGGCAAGTGTGGGGTCAGCTGTGGGAGCACAGGTGAAAGTTATGTAGCTGTGCTCCCTGGAGGGGTGGAGTTCGACTCCACCTCCTCTGAGACCTCATTTAAGGGCTGACCCTCACTGAGGCAGCATCTCTTGGAGATCGCTCACCAGGGAGGATCGCCTCAGCTCTGGTGAGTTCCCTTTTCCTTATATCTTCTGTATTTCTACCATTTTGCTTGTAATTGCTATCCTTGTTAATACCAGCATAGTTATTGCCAATACAGTCTGGATGGAATGAAGGGCATGAAATACTGATGTGCTCATCAAACGCTGCTTGTTAGCTTAGAGACAAGGTGTTGAATTGGTTTGTTCATGTATTGCAAACAGGTTACTTAGCTGCCTTCATTTTAGCTTCAGAAGAACATGTGCAGAATACAGAATTGATTAGAAGAAATAAGAACTGTCTGCATAGAACTTACTCTTTCCTTACACAGGAGAATCAAGCACACGTTTGTATGTGAGTACCTCCAGAGGTGAAACTTGATCCCCCAGATGTAATGAGCAGAGACATTACAATCAGTTCTAACTGTATCTTAATGCTGTGCTGAATAAGCCTGAGTCAGGATGTAAACCACTTTCTCTTTTTTTCTTCAGATGAAGCCATTAATTTTGTCAGCAAGTCCAAAACGACTCCAGAAATATCAGTCAGTCCTTCTGAAGACCTGGAGCTGGTGTGTGAGGTGTCAGCTGCAAGCGGAGCTGTCGTATAGAAGAAAGATCAAATAGAGGTGAAGCAGGACCAGAGGACAACCATCATCTCCCAGGGGACGCACCGCAAGCTCATGGTCAAAAATGTGACCCTGAAAGACCAAGGGAGCTACAGCTGTGAAACAAAAGATGACAAAGCAACATTCCAAGTGAAAGTCAGAGGTGAGAAAATGCTTGGAATCCCAGAGATAAAGGAACACTTCATTTTGTGTGTCTTGCATTTGGAGGATCAACTTACAGCCTCTCTGGTGCAAAACATTTTGGCTATAGGACTTTCTTTGTCATCTAGTGTCATAGCAACACTTTTCTACATGTGCTTTTCCATCCAGGAATGAATTACTGCAACAAACAATAGGCAAGGAGGGTAACTTGTGCAGCTCTTGTAGTCAGCTGGTGTCTGCAGGGTTACAGTGCAAGAGCACACCAGGCATGCAAGGAGTGAGAAAAGGGGAGGTGTTTGATGAGATCTGGTTACAAAATTTGAATGACACAATGAGGTGGAAAATGCCACTAATCAGACTCATAAATGGCCTGGGTTGCAAAGGCCCACAGTGCTCATCCAGTTCCAACCCCCTTCTTCCTATGTGCAGGGTTGCCAACCAGCAGCCCAGGCTGCCCAGAACCACATCCAGCCTGGCCTTGAATGCCTGCAGGGATGGAGCATCCACAGTCTCCTTGGGCAACCTGTTCTAGAGGGCCATTCCCTTCTGATTTACTGGAAATGTAGAGAGACATCAGAAGAAACAAAGAGAAGGGAGGAGGTTCAGCAGTGCATGCAGGTGTTCTAAATCTCATGTCCAAATCTGCTATCAGACTGCGAAATGTTTAGATTTATGATATGATATGAAATGATATGCCTATTCATTTCCCAAGGCAAAATAGAGGGGAAAGTATTTTCCTGTCTTAATGAGGCATCATGATGGTCCCTGTGAAGGGCAAGTATAATGAAAATGGGGAACTGGAGTAAGCTCTGCAGCAGACTACAGCAAAATGGTGTGACTGTTGTGATGTCCCTGCAGAGAAAGAAGACGTGTTTACAAACAAGGACAAGGTACAAAAGGAGGTGAAGGCTGCACTGACTCAAAATGCCACGCTGAGCTGCGAGGTGGCCCAGGAGAAGATGGAGGTGAAGTGGTACAAGGAGGGGAAACTGATCACCTCGAGCAAGAAGTTCAAGGTGGAGTCAGAGGGCAAACAGTGTCCACTGGTGGTGATCCAGGTAGAGAAGAAAGATGCAGGGGAGTACAGCTGCGAGGCTGCTGGCCAGAAACTCACCTTCAAGATTCATGTCACAGGTGAGAGAGAACACATTTTGGCCTTTCATTCTAGAATGTTTTAGAAAACGGTCATTAGTTTGTAAGTTTTCCCTGCTATGCTTAAAATTTTTGGAGCTGAACTTTGGGGTGGTTAATTTCTGATGAGGAAATTGAACAAATTATTCTAAATACAGTTGTGAGGCAGCTCCATCTTTTAAAATCTTCAGGAATTTCCTTTTGCTGTGGGAATGAGGCCATAGACAAGAAAGTTCTGATTGCACTTCTCCATTCCCACGTGCCTGTACCACTAGAACAACTCTGCAATGCAGCTGCGTCTCAGGAAGTTTCAGAACAGGGGCTTTGTGTCAAGCACTAGGGGGTGTGCTCTATGTAACATGTTTTTGTCTTGGAAGGGCTCATTTAGCATGGGAGAGAATACTACAGGAGTGTTTTGTATAAGTTGATGTTTTGAAGACATAAGTAAATGGCAGCTAGGGGACGAAAGAGTCATGAGAGTCATACAAGAAGCATCACAGAATGCCTTTTGTTGGAAGGGACCTAGAGGATCATCCAGTTCCAATCTCTGTCCTGGAAAGGAACACATTCTTTGAGACTAGGTTGCTCTAACACCCATCCAGCCTAGACTTGAATGTTTTCAGGGATGGGGCATCCATAAATTGCACAACTTCTCTCCACATCATTCTCTTGGGGCATCAGACTGGGAGAACTGATTCATTTTTCTGACTCCTTCCCCAAAACCTGCTCTTCTTTCAAGAGGCCAAACTAATGTATCTCTCTCTTTTCAGAGCCAGAATTTGTATTTACAAACAAGGAGAAGGTACAGAAGGTGGTGAAGGCTGCAACAACAGAAAATGCCACGCTGAGCTGCGAGGTGGCCCAGGAGAAGATGGAGGTTGTCATCAATTTATAAGCAATGAGCCAATAATGTTCCAATTATAAACTTTTATTAATTGTAGCGGGTAAAACTAAAAGGCAATTCAGCGCTGGGCGACAGGGGGATTATTGTTCCTCCAACTGCCGCGCCGTCCCGTCCCTTGCAACTTCTTTTGTATTGTCCATCCCGAGCGTATTGTCCTTTAATTGGTCGGTTGTGATCGTGCGACTTGGTGTGTCGTTCCTTGGTTGGTCCTTCCGTGGAACTTTGTATCCATCGGGGCGCGCTTTGCCTGTAACTACGCAGAGTACACAATCTACCCATAAAATTAGAGTGTTCTGCAACCTTTGTGGCCTCCATATTCCACCATTATATCCCGGTCCTAATGAACAAGCACTCCACCACAATGCTACCACATCCCGGTCTTAATGAGCAAACATTTTATCACAGAGGTCAAGTGATAAAAGGAGGGGAAACTGATCACCTCGAGCAAGAAGTTCAAGGTAGAGTCAGAGGGCAAACAGCGTCGGCTGGTGGTGAGCCAGGTGGAGAAGAAAGATGCAGGGGAGTACAGCTGCGAGGCTGCTGGCCAGAAACTCACCTTCAAGATTCATGTCACAGGTAAGACAGGTGTTGTATGAAATACAGCAGAGAACAGTAAAGTAAAATCTAGTTTCTATTATACTGCACCTGGATCACTGTAGTCTGTGCTGAGGTTTTTTCCCTAGACTTGATTGCCTGGGTTTGTAGAAAGTATTTGGTTTCAGTATGACACAAAGACCTGTTTCAGTCTGTCTGTAGAGCAATAATTAGTAATATATGTACAGTGGAAGCAATATTCAAGATATTATTCAAATCTCTCCTGTGCCTGAGATCCCAAACTGTAATTCTTGTTCACCGAAACATTTGACTAAGATAAGTATGTGCAGTGAGGCTGGAGTGCATGTTCTACGTGCAGCCTTTCATGGCAGGAGAAGCAGGAACTTCTCCTAGTAGTACACTGCCTTTTTACTATGCCTTTATGTTGGAGGCTGCATCTGGATAGGTGAGTCTGCTACTCACAGTAAGAGACCTGGTAGAGCTGACTATTGCCAGAGCTCAAAGTAAGATAGATATCTGCAAATCACACACAAAGAACAAAGGACTGCGTTGGTGAGCATATTTCCTTTGTGCCTTTGACAGTCACAGTTGTGGCAATGGTAGAGGCCATGAGGAGTCTGTTCAGGAAGCCAGGAGTACTGTTCTGGGTCATGAAAAGGCAGCCAGTGGTTTGACTATCACATGTTTATGTGTTTTGATGTTTCACAGTGGGTCTTAAGTAAAAGGAACTCAGGTTTTGGTTGCCTGCAGGACAGATGTTCTTTTGGGTTCAATATGTTTGCATAGTGACTTGCAACCATGGGACTGGTGTTCAAGGACCCTCTTGGTTGCTTCAGTTCCTAGGTTCTTTCTTGCCTAGATTTGACACTTTGTTTCAACAGAAGAGCTGATATTCTCTAGTGAAGGCTATTAGTTTGGGCACAAGTGGTAACCTAAACCTGTTCCAACCTGTACATACAAACCTGCAAGTTGGTCTCATTTCGGTCCCTCAGTCAATACTTTTTCTTTTCTTCCCTCAGAGCCAAAACCTGTGTTTATAAACCAGGAGCAGGTGCAGAAAGAGGTGAGTGCTGCCCTGGCAGCAAGTGCCTCCCTCAGCTGTGAAGTAGCACAGGATCCAACCGAAGTAAAATGGTACAAGGATGGAAGACTGCTTGCCTCCTCCAGAAAGTTCAGAATGGAATCTGTGGGCAAAACACGGCGTCTGGTTGTGGAGCAGCTGGAGAAGAAAGATGCTGGAGAATACATCTGCGAGGCTGCTGGCCAGAAGATGACCTTCAAGTTGGAAACAACTGGTGAGCATTCGCTTTGGGAGCACTAAGCAGCTTTTTATGTGGCTTAGAGGAAGACTGGCTGTCTTCTACCCTGTGGGCATGGAACAGCCACAATTCCCCCCGGAACAACATCAATGACCCACACCACAAGTTGGATTCTCCTTTTTAATGTAGTGGTAGCGAGGTGAAAATCTGGCTGTGGAATATTTTTGACTAAGGAACTTCTACTTTAATTTCTAGATGCGCTGAATTACCCTCTGGAGTGTCTTTCTGAATATATAAGCAACCATGGGTGACTATGATCCTGATTTATATCTAGGTTCAGGCTTACTTTTTCAGTTAGGTTAGATCAATAGCTCCAGAGAAGATAGGGAAATACAGCAGTTCACTGATACCATGTGTCAGAAGAATGCAGCTCAGTGCTGGGCAGTTTGCTGCTTCATTCCCTCTTACAAGTTGCACCCAAGGCTGGAAAAGACCACTGAGATAGCTGAGTCCAACCCAGCCCACCCTCACTGGACTTACTAACCACGTCCCCAGTGCCACATACCTGTGGCTCTTGAGCACCTCCAGTGACTGCGGTATATCAGCGTGGTTGCTTCAGTTGTGGGAGTTTTCAGACACTGGCTGTTGTTCTAGCGAGACAAAAAACCAAAACTGATGGAACAGTGTCTATACAGGAAGCAACTGGCTGTCCTGATGGCTGCCAACAGTTTTACACAAGGTGTGTCATGCAAGCTTGCATGAGTCTGGTTTAAAAACTTGCTGTTCTGATGGAAGGAGAGGATGTTGGTACAGGATAACTGCGGGATTTGTGCTCTCCCGACATCCAGTTGCAATCACAGCTTATTGTTGCTATAGAAAACAGCTTCTCTGTAGACAAATTGAGTTAGTTCCAATAAGTGGCTGAAGCCCTAAGTGATCCAAGGTGAAGCATGATCCAAACTGGAATTTAACTAATTGTAGTAGGGAATCCAAGCCTTAATGAGATGAGTTATTTAAAATATGAGTCCTCCATCTAAAACAGCATTGAACTCTTACTCTGGTTTATGATAGAAGTGAGAGTTTAACAGCAGAAGTCTGAAGTTATGCTCCATATTTCTCATCACTCAAGAGAATATTTGAATATATGAATTCCTTTGGCTATGTTAGAGCTCATAATGAGGTCAGCTGATGTTCTTTAAATGCTCGGAGTCTAGCAATGTGGGGAAGTGGACTGCTATTTGCTGTTGAGCTTTAGGCTAAGAAGCCTGATTTTAGAGGACTGTGGACTTCCCCTTTCCCTTCCCCTCTCCTCCCCTTCTCCCTGGACTGATCCCACATGGTTTGAGAATGATTTCAGATCAAGGTAAATGAGGAATCGCCGTGTGAAAACCTGTTGTTTTACTGCACTATAAGAGACACTTAGTCAAAAGACAAGTGTGTGTTCCAAGCTTGAGATTGCAGGAGATCCTAGAAACAACTCAGCTGCTCAAACCTGTAGTCTGGCTGAATCTTTTATTGTCAGTTTTGGTCAGGAGGAGATGCTTGAGTAAGACAAATAAAAGGTCACGGGTAAGTTGGTCCTTCTTGTGATATACTTCTAGGCTTTCATCAGGGAGAAGCTTAATTAGTCCAAATAATCATAGCAGAAACCACACCAAGAGCATGAGAGTGAAATTTATACTTTCTTGACGTGAAGGAAAATTTTACCTGGTTCTGCCATTCCCCAAATATTTGTTTCCTTATGACAAGAAGAACTTTGCAGAAGTAATTTTTTTTTTCAGTCTTGCGTGCAACACAAAAAGGGGTAAAATCTAGGAGGCCACCTGAAATGTTTTTTCCATCTGGAAGGATCCATTTAACAGCACCCATGGACCTGGTTATGAACAAAACTAAGTTCCCAACTAAATCCACATTCTTCTTTCTCCTTCTCAGAATTGCCTGTGAAAATCAGCAAACCATTGGCAGACAGTAGCGTCCTTGAGAAGGACAAGGTCACATTTGAGTGTGAGCTGTCCAGGCCCAACATGGACGTCAAGTGGTTCAAGGTATGGCATGTAATGGTATTTTCCTTTCTGACTTCTCTGGAAATGGATGAGAGCCTTTAATTTCACTTCCAAGGGATGCGAGTCTGAGCTTTTCCTTGATAGCTTTTTCACTGCTCTCTTTTCTTTATGCTCTTTTATTTGCCCAGATCAGCACTCTTTGTTATTATGTCCTGAGTTCATTTATCAAGTTGAAATTGAAGTTTGTTTTGGTTTTATTGTGAACTTTTTAGGTCATGCTGCACAAAATATTGTTGGTTGAACTACAGTACAGTCTTGAGCTTCAAGTCTAACACAGAAATTCTCAGCTGGGATTTTGTAGCCTTGTTGTGAACTGGGTTTTTGGGGTGAAATCTCAGTTTTCTTTGCACCTGACAGTGTGAGAATTTGCTCTGGCACTTTGTGTACCTCCCCGGTGCTCAGCTGTTCCTTCCCTTACTTGGGGATAACGTCATTTATTCAAGGTGATGTCCAAACAGGCTTGTTAACAGTCCTCCGCCGTGCTTTAAGCTGTCATAGGTCAGCCAGAATTTATGCATGTTCTATAGCCATTCCTTCATGTTGAAAACACTGCACTGTGCTTAAGCTTCAGCATATGTTCCAGTAAGCACAGTTCCATTAATTCTAGGGGAGTGGGTGAATTAAGCATAGATCTGAAGGCTCCCTTTGCTGAGTGCAGAGATGGAAGGACTAATGGAGATCTGACTTGATATTTTCCCTTCTAGGATGGGAAGGAGCTCTGTCAAAGTAAAAAAGTGGGCATTACTTCCCAGGGAAATAAGAGAAGTCTCATTATTCACAAGTGTGAATATGAAGATCAGGGAACATCCACATGCTGAGCAGCCTAAGACAAGACATCAGCTACCCTAAAGGTTCATTTTATGTTTAACTGAAAGAGCAAATAAATCCTCTTGTGGTATTTTGCACCACGGGAAGAAATGCTTCATGGGCAGTTTGGGCATTTCTTGGTTAGTCCTTTTGGATACCTTTCTCTTTCTTCTTTATGCTCAAGACAGATTTTTCCCTCCATGTGTTGCATTGGTTAAACCCCAGTTTGTAGCTCATCATTGGGCTCTGAAGCATCAGACTTGTTACTGAACACACGGGTCTGCTGTGCCCTGGTAGATGCCACCTTCCCAAGGGACGTATGAAAGGATGCTTTTTTCTGATTTCCTACTAGATGCTGTCCTCATGTGGCCACTTGGGTTCAGTGTTAGCATGAACATGAACATGTGTCCTGTCCCATGACTTTGGTGAACTCTCATTTTCTCTCTCATTCTGCAACCAGGTTGGGTTGCTGTTTCAGTACTGGCTGTTTTATGTAGCCATTCCATTTGTTCTGGTTTACGTTCTTTTTTATTTTCTTTTTTTCAGGCATCATTTCTATACAGTAGACAAAGCCAGCCTATTACATTTGATTTACAGTTTTTAGCTTTTGCTGGTAAGCATTTCAGCTCTCAGGCAGTTTTACCAACAGCTTTGAAGAGCTGAAATGAACCAGCCTGGACACGATGGTCTGTTTTTGTTGGTGTAATGAATTTATGAAGTTAAACTGATTGACCCCATGAGGTTTTACAGTGTATGACTCACGTCTGGCAGAGTTATCACAGCAATGAGTTTATATACTTAGCATTTCAGGAGGCAAATGGTTGGGGATACTCTTTCATTTGCTTGCGTCTCAGAGTGAATCACTAGTATGTGAACCATCCTTCATCTCCTTTGTATTGCTTTTGTGTGTGTCTGTGTGTGGTTTCCCCTGTGAATTTCATTCTTTCCAGTTATATGGAAGTTCTCTTTTGAGCAGTGAAATTAGATGTTCCATCATCAGTCATAATGGTAAAGCTGAGTTGCCACGTTATCTGTGTCCTTTCTGTCTGGCGTCTCAATAACTGCTGCCCCACCACAATATCTGCCTAATACTTCAGCTCCATGGATGCCTCCTTGTGCAAACTGAGAGCCTGTATTTGGTGTGCATAGATCTGGGCTTACATCTGTGCTGGTAAATGCACTAGTGCATGGGCTAAGCAGTCCTGCCTCCTGTGCTGTGGGCATTGAGATGGGGCTCCTACAAGCTGCCCATTGCAAGATATTTAGAAACTAATTGCTGCGGAGGTTTCCATCCTCTTTTCAGACTAACTAAAATTTGGTTAGTGGGATCAAAACAGAAGGGGCAGGGAGGGAGAGCTGACCAAGGACTACTGATGGAACAACTATGAATCCTTGGTTCCTCAGGATTCCCTGCATCAGCAGTTGGCAACAGGAGTAAGGGGGCTCAGGAGGACACTGTGGAGTAGTGTGAAAAATGAGCGAAGAGAGTTACTAATTGATGCCTCTTGGAAAGTAGTCCAAGAGTGGTCCTCTTCCTAAACTCTCCTCTTGTGTGTGGTTGTATCTTTATGAGGTGTTCATAACAAGTGATGTGTAGATCTCCCTTATCTCATAATGTCTTTTCCTGCCTGCAGTGAATATGCAGGATACTGGATCATATACCAGCTTCTTTGAATTACTGCTCATGTCAGGAGATAAAATCTGCCTATTCTTTGAACTAACACTGGCGAGGGTTAGTTATTCTGGCTACCGAGAGAATGACACAGCAGATTAAACTCTTTCATTTCCTTCTTTGTCAAATGCCTTTTCATCTAACTGTGTGTCCCATAGAAATTCAGAGCAGTGTTGGCTGAGGGAAGTGGAAATATTTATCTCCTGTGTGTATCTGCCACCCTATTTAGACATGCTGGCAGAGCGCAGAGATTGGAGGAGTTGGCTTAGGCAGTAGTTTCCCTATTGCTCACAGAACCACTTTTTCTGTGGTCTCCCAGCTACCCTGTGCCCAGTGGCCTATGCAAGATGGAGCGGAAAAGGCTCATTTTATGAACAAACAGGAACCTTTCTGGTCAGATTAATACCTGTGCTCTTTTAGAGAGATTTAGATACTAGAGATTTTAGGTACTGGAATAGGCTCCCCAGAAAGGTGGTTGAATCACCATCCCTGGTTGTGTTTAAGAGCCTTTTGGATGTGGTACTCAGGGATATGATTTAGTGTAGGGTTTTTAGAGTTAGGGTACTGGTTAGGCTGCGGTTGGACTTGATGATCTTCAATGTCTTTTCCAACCTGGGTAAATCTATGATTCTATGCAGGAACTCTTCTCCTGAGGTTAATCCAAGTTGTATCCAGGCCCTTCAGAAGGAAAGGGATATAGCAGCACAGAAATATGGCCTGATTCTGACATAACTAAATGCAGACCTGGAGAGTTAAAAGGGATTGTGTGATGTTCAAAGGATTTTGAAGCAAAGATGTCCCCTAGGTAAGATTTGTGGCTGACATTCCCCATACATTGTTTGTAGGCACACAAGCTAAGGAGAGACTAGTGATGAGCATGCAGAGAAGCCAATGGTTCAGACAGGTTTGTAGTGACACAACACTGTAGAGTTCTGTCTAGTTCTCCTTGGCATAGTTTGGAAAATAAAGATGAGGTAATTGGTGGTAACCAATATGGCTTCATCAAGGTCAAGCCATGTCTGACAAACTTGGTGGCCTTTCATGATGGAGTAACAGCATCAGTGGATAATGGGAGAGCAACTGACATCATCTACTTGGACTTGTGCAGAGCATTTGATCCCGTCCTGCATGACATCCTGGTCACCAAATTGGAGAAAAATGGTTTTGATGGATGGACCAGTTGCAGGATAGGGAACTGTCTGGATGGTCACACTCAGAGAGCTGCAGTCAATAGCTCAGTGTCCAGGTGGAGGGTGGTGTTGGGACCAGTGTTATTTAACATTTTTGTAGGCAACATGGAGAGTGGAATCAAATGCAGCCTCAGCAAGTTTGCAGATGACACCAAGCTGAGCGGTGCTGTTGATGTGCTAGAGGGAAGGGATGCTACTCAGAGGGACCTGGACAGGCTGGAGAGGTGGGCCCTTGGCAGCCTCATGAACTTGAGTGTGGCCAAGTACAAGGCCCTGCACCTGGGTCAGGGCAATCCCAAGCACAGGCACAGGCTTAGAGGAGAATGATTTGAGAGAAGCCTTGACCCTGAGGAGAAGAGTTGGTGTGGAGGGAGGTGTCCCTGCCTATAGCAGGGGGACTGGAACTAAATGACCTTAAAGATTCAGTCAGTTCTATTGTTTTTCTACCCTTAATTTTGCTTGAAAGGTTTTAGAATAAATGAGATTCTGGTTTCCATGAGAACTGTTTGCAGGGAGCTCCATTGTAGCTAGTAGGTCTGTCTTTAAGTTCAAGGGCAATAATGCATTGACTGTGTTGAAGAGAGAAATGACTCAGGAATGGATGATGGTTTAGAATAAAACATAATCCTACTTATTTTCTATGCAAATATGTGTAAGGAAAAGATGCTGCACTCAGTTCTGGAAATACCCTGACAAATATATCTCTACTGTTTCACAGCTGGAGATATCAAGATTGTTAAAGCACTGGAAGATGTGGAAGTGAATGAATATGGGAGTGCATCTTTTGTCTGTGAGATTTCACACGATGAGGTTCAGACCCAGTGGTACAAAGAGGACAACAAGCTGAAGGCTGATGACAACATCAGAATGCAACAAGATGGTAGGGTGTAAGCGGGGGGTCTTTCTCCTGAGTGGGGGGTGGGTTGGAGATCAAGCATATAAGACATCTGAAATGAAGTGAAGAGGGTTCAGAAGCGAGTTCCCCTTTTGTTTTGGGACTGAGGTTTAGGTGGAACAAGTGACATGGTGGGATGCTTAGTGTGGGAAGTGTGATGCTATCCCACCATCCCACACTGCTGGGAGCAGGTAGGAAATGAGTGCAGTTATTTCCAAAGTGGGGGTGAACAGGGCAGTCAGTTCACCTCTCCAAAGAGGTTTTGTCTGACAGTGAGTGTGATCCTTCTGTATCAGATACTTTGAATTTGACGGTGGCCGCATTTGATCAGTCCTTGTAGAAGCCATGTTTAGATTCTGCTTTGGTCTGCTCCATTTCCAGTTCAAAGTCGTTGGACACTAAATGAGACAGCTGCATCTCAGTAAAAGATGTGTTTGAATAGCTGTGATGTGCTTACTATTCAGATTTACAGAGCTGAGGTTTTGTCCTTGGCTATAGCAAAGAAGTCAAATCAGGTGAAATTAATTGTATTTCTGAACTAGACAAGTTTAAGTTTGGTAGCACCTAAATTTGGTGCGGTTTGTCATTGATTTCATCTGAAAGAAACTTGCAGGCTTTTTATCTGCTGTTGTCCCCAGCGTAAGATTATCCATTCACATCCTAAAGTACTTGTTATATTTTCAACTCACTCTTATTTGAATAAAAGCCTCAACAATTGGGAGCAATTTAATAAGCACAGAACAAGAGCTGGACCTTGCATTTGGTAGATACTGTACAGTATTACTTCATAGAAATGTAGTCAATGGCATTCCCTATAGACAATCGTTTGTTTTATCTTTAGAGTCGTTCAAAGAACCATTGTGAACTTGACATTAATTGGAATGGAATACACGCAAGAGACTTTCCTCTTCTTCCAATTGTCCTCATCCTTTCTTCTCTTCCACCCCTGCTTTGCAGATTACCATATAGAAATCACCAGGAAGTTGGAGGACAAGACAGCTTTGGAACGTCATTCTGTCATCCTGTCCTGTGACTTCAGGCCTTCTCCAAAGGTTGTGAAATGGTTCAAGGGCCGCACACCCATCGAGCCCCCTGAGAAGTACAAGATCAAGAGGGATAAGCATTCAGTAGAGCTCAGAATTCTGAAGCTGAAGCCCGATGATGCTGGTGTGTACAAGTGCAAGGCAGGAATTGCAGAGACTGAGGCCACGCTGACAGCTGAAGGTATGAGCAGGGAGGGTGGCCTCTTCCATGTCCTATTTCACCTCAGATTTCTCTTCTTGAGGTTGACTTCTGCCGTTCTCTCCTGCTAACTTTATACATGTATTATCTTCACATAGATGATTACACAAAGATCATCTAGTCCAACCATTCTACCACATCCCAGTATGATTTATAGTAACAGTGGTAACAGTTCACCTTGTTTCCCCACAGCCCGCAATGTAGAAGTAACGAAGCACCTGCAGGATGTAGAAATTGAAGAAGAGAGCTCTGCTGTCTTCTCCTGCGAGCTGTCCCATAATGACGAGGACGTGGAATGGTTCCTGAATGGCAACCTCCTTTACACCAACAATTACAATGACATCAAGAACGTTGGCAATTGCTGCACACTGACAATGAAGCAGGTTAAGCCTGAGGATGCTGGCACAGTGACAGTGAAGTCAGACAAGGTGTCAGAAAGCGCACCTGAAGGTGATAGGTGGGTCTGATCACACCCCTCCTGGATGTAAGAGATGCTAAGGAGCTCCAGTTCATTCTATTGTGCAGCAGTCCTGCTTCTAAAGCTGACCTCTCTGGGGTGACAAGTCATCAGAGGCTTTCTTCCAGTGGAAGGTTCCATTGCAGCAGATATCAAGGAAGGAGGATGGTTTTGGTGTCCTGCCAAAGCATTCCATTGCTTTTTATCATCATTTTACTTAACACAAGGAGAGTTACAGGAGCAATTTCTTTTACTGCTTCAGTAACATGCAGTGTCAATGCTGTTGTCTCCAAGGATTTATGACTGAAGGAGAGATCATTCAGTGTGTGTTTTGCCTCTGGGATGACTAATGACCAGGCTGTGAGCAACCTGATCTAGCTGTGAATGTCCCTTTTTATTGCAGGGGAGCTGGGCTAGATGGCCTTTAAGGGTCTCTTCCAATTCTAAGGAACTTGTGCCTGAAGTGCAGAAGTGGATGAATTATACCACTTCTTCATATCCTCCCCATGATTACAGAGGAAATACAACAAAACAACATGCATGGTCTTACTGTTGTCATTTGCTTGAATACGAAGACGTCTCTTTTTTTATGGTTGAGATTTTTGTTGATATGGGTCAGGAGGAACTCACACTTTTTAGCTTTCTCAATAGGCAAAAAGTTCCAGTTGCTGCAAGCCACCGAGGTAACCAATAGAGGGGCCCTGATCCCCCTTGTGCCATCGGGATGCTCTGGCACGGGATGTGCCTCAAATTCAAAGCTCCTTCCCACCTCCCAAGGAAAAGCAAAGCAACTCAAGCATCTCCAGCAAAGCTGCCCAGCAGACAGCAGGGAATGCAAACAGCTTCTGGCTGCTCCCCTGCACTCCTGTCCTAAGTAAGTGACCCCTCGAGGACTGGATGGGAAATCAGTGCATGACACACGTGAGTGTGCACAGCATTGTGCAAAGCAGTGGGGATCCGTGTGTGTGTGTGTGTATTTGTGCATGGATGGTGTTGTACACACATTTGTGTCCATGAGTGTACAAACCAGTGGTGTTGCTCAGGTGTGTGTAGGTCTGTGGGTATGTGTGCAAGGACGAGCATGCACATATATGTACGTGCACAGGGGTGTGCAGAGTGTTGGAGCTGCACAAGGACATTGTGGTACCGGTGTGTGTGTGCACTTTGGGAGTGAAAGGAAGGGGTTACACATGTGTGAGTGTGTGTGCGCACAGGGCTGCACTAAGGGATGTGGTTGTGTGAGTGTGTGTGAGCACATAGATAGTGCGTGGATGCGGTGGCACAAATGTGTGCTTGCACAGGGCTGTGCTGAGGAGTTGGGCTGCACACAGGTGCACACAAAGGGATGTTTGAACCCTTTGCCCCTAAGAACAGTTTTCCAGTGTCCCTCGTCCAAGAATTCTTTGAACAGCCTGCAGCTGACTCTCCTGAAGCTCAGGGTCCTGACTTTGCTTTTTGCCAGGCCCGCATTCCTTGAGATGAGGAACTCTAGGAGGGCATGGTCACTACAGCCCTGACCACCTCCAGTCTTAACCCCTGCTGTGCAGCATGTCCAGTAATGCTTCCCTTCTGCTTGGTGTGCTTAATGCTTGGCCCACAAAGTTATTCCCAGTGCAGTCCAGCAGTCTCTCAGACAGCTTGCAGCCAGCCATGCTGATTTCCCAGCCTGACTGGAATCCCCCATCAAGTTGAGAGTCAGTGAGCGCGGTGCTTCTGGTAGCTGCAGTAAGCAGGGCCCATCAACAGGCTCCCTTGACCAGGCGGCCTGGAGCAGACCCTCACCTCCAGAAGCCCATTATTGGTTCAGTCCCGAATTTTACCCGCAAGTTCTCAACGTGATCGTGGCTGTTCTTAGTCCTTTGCAGTCAGCTTCTTCATAGAGAGGGCAAATACCTTGCCCTCCGGAATTCCATAGTAACAATCATGTCTCCTTTATGTCAGGTGAGGTGTTTTTTTTTGTTGTTGTTTTTTGTTTGCTTGTTTGTTTGTTTTCCATTTTCTAGGTAGAAAATTTAATTTCTGAGCCAGGAGAAGAAGAAGTGCAACATGTAACAATCTTCCTGGCACTGTGCAGTTTGCATGAGTAGCCAAGTGCTCCTCAGGTAACGTGTGCTGCAGAGCTGACCTTGGTGGCAGGGGTTGTGTCTTCATTTTCTTCCTGTCATGTGGGAACATAAGACTCTTCAGAGCAGGAGCTGCAGAGGAAGATGAACGGCATGAGAAGGTAAGGCTAGGAACCAAGGACACCTCCAGAAAGAACAGAAAAACTAAGTCATTTAAGATGCATGATGGCCGTGTGATACTGTCCGTGACTGGAGGAGAAGCACATGGCTAGGAATGACTGATGGCTCTGGTGGGATGAGTGCCTACGTGCGCCGTAAAGGAGAGTTTGTGGGATGTTCTGTGGACATGTGAAGGCTGTGGGAAAGTTAAGAGAGAAAACGTGTGAATTCACAGAAGTGGTATTAGAACCTGGAATAAACCATTTGGATCACTCACATCTGAGTCCGTGCCAGATTGTCGCACTGTCAGAACCTGAGGCCTGGGATTTTCCTTTAGTAGTGCCAACTGCCTGTTGTAAATGAGAAAAGATATTACTAAACATAGCTTCCCTCCTTGTAGTTTTGATATTTCTGTCTTTGCATTCCTTTAGCACCCAGGGTGTTGATGCAGCTGCACAAATCCGCTGTACTGTCATAGTTTCATAGTTTCATAGTTTCGTGCGGGTTGGAAGGGACCTTAGAGATCATCGAGTCCAGCCCCCGGGATTCGAGCCTCTGTGTAGCAGAGCGGCACTTCTACCACTTGCGCCACAGGGGGGATTCGAACTCCGGGCCCCAGTGTTGCAAGGCGGCGTCTTTTAACCACTGCGCCACTGGGGCACACTGTCCTCCTGTTTTGCATGGAAGAATGGTAAAATAGCAATCTCTGGGTGAAATTTTGTTCAGGCGTTTTCCTTTCTGTGCCCCTAGGAAGCAATGGCTTGGAAATGGCAGTGCCGCCTGGGAACCCACACAGCAACCCAGTATCTCATTGTCTGGGTCTGTGAAAAACCACAATGATGACAAAAGATGTTTCAATTCTGTCTGTGCTGTCAGTGCAGCCCTGAGGAGCGGTGTGGGCATGGCATGGCAGGGAAAAGGGATTTCCCTTCCAATGGGAAAGTGCCTGTTCATGTGTTGGTATGTAACCGCTCCATGGCCTGCTCCATGTGCTTCTGAATGGGCAGCTCAACTTTTGTGTCACTCAGCCACCTGTGGCAGAGGTCAGGATTAGTGCCTTTCAAGGAGCTGAGAAGCATTTCTTGCTCAAGTCCTGCTTCCAAGCTTAACCACCTACAATGAAGTAGATGTCGTTTTTCTGGTGTCCTTCAATTCCGTGTCCGCATTTTCCCAAAAGCAAAAGAATTTGGAGTTAACCAGCTGCAGTGAAGTGAGCGATTTCAGAGCCTATTTCTGATGGTGGCAATGAGTTCAGAGATCACACTTAATTGACGGTGCCTGTTTCCATTCTGACAAAGGCTGTAGTTTCAGCTGACTTCCCGAGGCTGCCATGTGTGGTGGTGACGCAGCCTTGGGCTTGTGCGTTTGCATGACTCCCACCTTTCCTTTCTGTGTCTTGCAGGTCAGCTGGTGCTGGAAGCGGCCGGTATCTGAGTAGGAATGAAGGTGAGTGCAGGAGCAGCTGCTGAGGGGAGGAAGGAAGTCCATGCTAATGAGCTCTGAAGCATCTGCGGGTCCGGTACCAGAATAGGCAGCAGTGATGCAGGGGGCTCCTCGGCAGGAAGCTGGCTGATCCAAATGCTTGCTGAGAGTTTGGAAGCCCAAACCCTTATGGTCTCTGTAAGGGTGGTTAATAAAAAGATATTAACCAAGATGGTGGTAAATAGCCTAAGGTTATTAGCAAAGGGAAACTCACCAATATCGATACCTTGACTAGAAAGCTGAGGCAGCCTCAACTAGGGAGCAATCTCTAAGACATGCTGTCTCAGAGGTGGTCAGCCTTTAAATGAGGTCTCAGAGGAGGTTGAGTCGAGGTCCACCCCTTCTGGGAGCACAGCTAGATTACTCTCACCTGTGCTCCCGCAGCTGACCCAATACTTGCCTCAGCTGATTAATCAGAGGTTCAAGCTGTGATTTCCCATACAGTCTCTAAGCTGAAGGCAGCATCTCCTTGATCTGATGGTGGTGTGCCTGAGTGAGGGAGTGATCCAAGCTGGATGCAGAAGAGTCATCTTAATTTCTCTGCTATTTTACTTCAGATGACACCTATTGGGTGTTGGTTTCTTAAAATTTGGATCTAGGAGGTGGTCTCTTCCTTTGCTTCTGATGAAAGCACAGAAGTGCAGCAGGAGTAGAAGACAAAGAGGTTTTCTTGGTGACAGGAACACCAATTATTTGATTCAAATGTGTAACTGATGTAGATGGTGAAGAACAGATCTGCCTCAAAGACATGCTTGATCACATAAGAAATGAGCATGTGATCCAAGACAGGCAGCGTGGCTTTAGCAGGGGAAGGCCATGCCTAACCAGTCTGGTGGCCTTCTATGATGGAGTGACGGCATTTGTGGACAAAAGGAAGGTAACAGATGTCATTGACCTGGACTTGAGCAAGATCTTTGACATTGCCCTCCACCACATCCTTATCTCTAAACTGGAGGGATGTGGATTTGACACGTGGACCACCTGGTGGATAAGGGATTGGTTGAAAGGCCACAGACAGAGGGTGGTGATTCATGGTTCTATGTCCAGGTGGAGGCCGATAACAAGTGGTGTCATCCAGGAGTCTGTCTTGGGACCAGTGCTTTTTTACATGGTTATCAGAGACACCAATGATGCAATGGAGTGCACCTTCTGCTGTTTGCTGAGTGGTGCGGCTGACGCAGTGGAAGGAAGGGATGCCATTCAGAGGGAGCTCAACCGAGAGGTTGGCCTACGTGAATCTAATGAGGTTGAACACAGCAAAGTGCAAGGTTTTGCACTTGGGCTGGAGGAATCCCAGGCATTTCTACAGACTGGGAGGAGCAGTCCTTAAGAGAAGCCCCGCAGAGAAGGACCTGGGGGTCCTGGTGGATGAAAAACAGAACGTGAGCCATCAGCGTGCTCTTGCAGCTCAGAGAGCAAATGGTCCCCTGGGCTCCATCAGAAGAGGGGATGGCCAGCAGGGACAGGGAGGTGATTGATCTTCATGATCCTTGAGGTCCCTTCCAACCTGGGCCATTCTATGATTCTGTGATTACACTCGCTCTCAGAAAGAATGGCAGCTGTACGGAAGCTGGATATATTTTGGGACAGTTCTTGTAACCAGTTGATTTTAAGACCTTGCCCGAGTCAAGAGTCTAAATTGAGTGTCAGAAGAAAGCTGGTAAAGTGGCTATTGCTCATTCTTTTTCATTTGCTGATTCTTTCATTCGGGTTCCTTTTCCAAAGGAGATTCTGGTGATGGAAGCAATTGAAGAAAGAACCAAAGCAGCTCTTGCCAAGAGTGCTTGAAGTCCCTGTGGAGAGAAGCAAAGAACTTGGGCTTCCTCTGGGATGCGCCCCACCATGTCTCAGGAAGGAGACAACTGCTGTTCCACTTTCTGCTCTGTGTGTGGAAAGGTACGTCTGGGTTTCTTCTGCTTGTTTATTCTTTCTTTTTCAGGCTTTGAAGGAGAAGGGGTGGAGCAACGGGAGACTCACTGGTCGTTTGTTGCCTCAAGAACAGGATGGATTCTGAATTGACTGTGAAAAACCTGGGCTAGTAGCATGGGCATGTTTCAGGCTGGACTTTTCCTTCTTGGTTTCCTTTTGGCTACAGGGAGACAGCTGTCTAAAGGTGTGTTTTCATACCCACTCTCCAAAACCATGTTTCATTGTTGCAGGTGGTTCAGTGTGCTCTTGCAGTGCA
This sequence comes from Coturnix japonica, assembly GCF_054131305.1. Classification (NCBI taxonomy): domain Eukaryota; kingdom Metazoa; phylum Chordata; class Aves; order Galliformes; family Phasianidae; genus Coturnix; species Coturnix japonica. The sequence goes on from NW_028188947.1 coordinate 3,745,372, forward strand.
GATGCTGTAGTTTGCTGTAGAATCTGAATTGTTTCTGTTCCTAGGGGAGGACTGGGAGGAGGTAGTGAGAAGAGAATTCAATGCCTTAGGTGTATCTTAGTGAGAAATGTTGGCATGAGGTGCTGAAAGTCTTGAGTTGTCAAAGGCCAGTGAGGCTCAGACTCCTTAACCTGCTGGAGCAGGGTGGAAGCAAGGAGTGGGCACTGCCGTCCCACAAGCTGCACTTGGTTCTGGTCTGCCAGGTCTGTGCTGGCCTGGATTTCTTCTGAGAAGTTTGTTGGAGCTGCTTGGAGTAGTGAAGGGTGGGGAGGAAGTGCTGCTCAAGAGCTAAGGCTCTGCATGATCATCTTGGATGGTTTTAACCATGATATCTGAAGACATAGTTTCCATCAGAATGATCCCAACATTGTGCGAGTGTCTCAAATGTATGAGAGCACCCGCCTCCTCCAGCTGAGCCATAGGAAAGCTAACTGTGCCCAGTAATTACAGCTTCTGCAGATTGAATATGCTTCCAAGTGTTTTCCTTAGTGATCAATAATGTCCCAGCACTCTGAGATTCCATCTCTGGCACAGTCTGGAGCATCTCTGCAATCCTTGGTTGCTGGAGGGCACGTGGTGAGTGCATGGACAGGGTGGCACAAACGCGTGCGTGTGCTGAGGAGTTGGGTTGCACACAGGTGCACACAAAGGGGTGTTTGTGGAAGGTGTAGGCACGTAGGTGTTCCCAGGGATGGTTTGCACACGTCTGTGAATGCAAAGGAGGGCACACGATGCAGAGTGTGCATGGGGGTGTGCAAAGCAGGCAGGGTGGTGAATGGGTGTGCGTGTGCACATGGATAGGGGAAGGTTGGGGTTACAGGTTGACCTGTGCTGAGGTGAGTGGGGACTCACGGTGTTGCTCAGTGGTAGATTGGTTCACACTGAGTGCTAACAGGAAACTCGCACACCCTTTTTGTTTCAGCTGTGCCAGCGCTGTGATCCCTTGCTGCAGGGATGGGGTGTTGGAAGGATGGTGTGCGTGCCGAGCTCCCATCTCTTGCAGGAATCAAGTGTAGAGCAAAAGGGATGTTTGGGCCAGGTGACTGTAAGAAGGCTGGCTGCTTTGGATGGTGGTAGCTGATGGAAACAGGTGCTCTGGGGACCGTTCAGCTTTTAACAGAAGACAGGGGTCCTGCAGCAAGAACGACTAGGTTCTCAAATGGCTTCAGACGTGCACACCGACTACATCCCCGCAGACATTTACCGGTAGGTGGCTCTTGCAGAAGAAGATTCAAGCAGCAGAACCTTTTGCTCAGCTACAGCACACAAATGCTACAAAAGCAGGAACAACCTGCAAGCTCTGGGTCTGTTTGTCTTGCACAGGCATGCACTAACTGCGTTTGATGGTACCCCCCATCCTTGATTTCCTTCCCTGCTTCTTGTCTGATGACGCTGCTGAGCCAGGAACAAGCTGCCCAGTGTGGCAGAGCATGGTGCAGAGCTGTGCTGGGACCTCCTCCCCTTCATCTGCTGCAGATCAGTGCCCCACACGTGCCATTGGGATGCTCTGGCACGGGATGTGCCTCCAACCCAAAGCTCCTTCCCACCTCCCAAGGAAAAACAAAGCAACCCAAGCATCTCCAGCAAAGCTGCCCAGCAGACAGCAGGGAATGCAAACAGCTTCTGGCTGCTCCCCTACACTCCCGTCCTAAGTAAGAGACCCTATGAGGACTGGCTGGGAAATCAGTGCATGACACACGTGAGTGTGCACAGGATTGTGCAAAGCAGTGGGGTTCCACGAGTTTGTGTGTGTGTGTATCTCTGCTGTTATGAAAGCATGGGAAGACTTACTGAGTCCCAGATAATTACTTATCCTCAAATGATTTTTCCTGGCCAAAGTTAGAGCCTCTCACAGGTAATCAAGATCAACAGGCTGTTGTTGCACAATCAACAGACACAATCTAGATGATCAGCTGAGGAAAATAAAGCATCATGCGAAGGGTACTAGATAAGTGAGCAGCTTGAGATCTGCACATTTATGTGATGCTCATGGTCTTAGACAATATTTGCCTAGAGAGGTCACATTGAATGAAAGCAAACTCTAAGATGAATGAAAATATGCACAGGAGAAGAAGCCTCTGAGGCTTCTCAAGTGTTATGACCAGAAGACATAAACTCTGTTAAAGCAAACGTTTCTCTCTATTTTTTGTGTTATTCCAGGCAGGCCTTGATTACCGCCTGAACACATGCTGTGGAAGCCCAGCTTATGCAGCACCAGAGCTAATCCAGGGCAAAGTGTCTATTGGCTCAGAGGGATGTAGAGCGGTGTTTGTTTTCCCCTCTTTCCCTTCCCTCTCCACAGAGCATTTAAAGGCAGTGGAGCTCAGGTAGGCTCTCTTGGTTTCCCTTCTGAATTCTGCTAGGTTGCATCGCTTGGTAGCTCTCAGAAGCTGTCAGTGGCCACAGACTAGAAAAGTGCAATTGGTCTCAGTTCACACAGCTGGCTGGTTTGTCTCAGGCTAATCCTGAACTGCCTCAAGCGACTGCTTTGGGGCTCTACAGAACAGCAACTTCAGAGATCTCTTTCTATTACTAAGTGTTTGAAAGAGCAATTTGCTCTGTTAATTATCCATCATTTCTGTGCAGTCTGTTTTGTCAGACTTGTCTTTAGCTTCCAAGTTGTATGTGAAGAATTGTTTCCGTTGTAATGCACAATGTACTAAAAATTGAGAGATGAAAATGTGAAGAGTTTTTCCAGCTTTGATTTCATGTCTGGAATTTTGGAACCCACTACTTGCAGTTGTTAATCTGTCCAAACTGGTCTGGTTTGGGATGCCCTCGTACTTCTTGAATCGCTGTTAAAGGCGGAGCAATTCCTACAAGTGCCATGGCCCCACTGTTGTTCTAATTCTTGTTTCTTTGTTTTCCACACGCTGCTTTTCAAGCCTCCTTTTTCTTTACAGTCAAAGTGAGAACTGCACTGTGTCTGAACCTTGTTGTGCCTCTACATAAAGAGAACCGAACAGCAGCAAAGCCAGACAGGTGACTGTGCTGACAGCTCTCGTAGCCAGTAACACGTAACTGTGCTAAATCCCTTGTGACGGCTTTGATTTCATTTTTGCCAGTGAAATCCTTGTAAAAGGAACTGCAGCAGTGTGATGAGCTAAGGTGAAGATGCTGGTTTTAGTAGTGCTCTAAGCTGAGTGAAAGGGCAATTGAATGAGGGTTATATGCTTTCTCTGGGACGATAAGGTTTTATTTCCTGAGGGAAAGAGCCAGCTTTTCATGGGCTATATGTGGGCTTTGGCAAGGGCAGACAATCCAGTCTGTCAGGAAGCCATTTGAGGTGCTTCAGGTTTGTAAGCTTGTCTTTTAGTTTTTCAGGCGGATATTTGGAGCATGGGTGTAGTGCTGTATGCTCTGCTGTGTGGGTTTTTCCTTTGGATGATGACAATATGATGGCACTCTACAGGAGGATACCAGTGGGTATCAGTGGTGCTAGAATACACTGAGAAGGGAAATAGCTGAGCTTGACAAGAGGCCTTGCTTTTCGGATGGCAGAACATGCTGAGCTGTGGGTAGAAAGGCCACAGCACAGTCTGCTGAATATTGTCCCTGTTTTTGCTGCTTTGTCTACCAGTATTTTGTGGATTTGGTTCTACGCTTGGTTGGCCTATGTGGCACTGTAGCCTAATTCTGTACCATGATAGCATACAGAATTTAAGGAGAAGTATTTTCCTGCCAATGGGCTGGATTTTTTTGTATCTGGTTCTTCAACTGGCTGCTCCCTATACTATCTGTAGTAAAAATATAGACACATCATTTGATTTCCCTGAAATGAATGTTCCTAAATGCCAGCTCTTCTCATGTCTACAAAGATCAAAGTTCTGCATTTGCTATTAGAATTTCCTCTTCCAGAATCAGGAGGTAATGTAGGACCCCACAGATTGCCTTCAGAATCCAGCAGTTAGTTCTGTTTCCTTTCGGAGTGCATAACAACCTGAGCACATGAATTGAATGACGTGGCTTGTTAGTCTGGTACAAACTCTGCTGTACACTGAAACCTGGTCCATTTGTAAGCAGGACTTTGTCCATCTCTGCAGGACAGCAGAAAACCCTTTGTGCTAATCATGATGCCAAGAAGCAGAATGCGGCAAATGGCAGATGATCCAACTGCTTCAGGTGTTCATTTCCTTAAAACTGTGAATAGTTTTGGACTGAGAGTTTGTAAGCAGAACAGAGCTCTTAAAGCTGTCAGAGATTTTTTCTGCACTGTTCAATTCTATCTGCCTAACATACACCGGATCTCAGAACTGCATTGCTTGAACTGGTGGAACTTGTTGAAGTGAACTGGGATGAGCAAGTTTTAGAACTTAGTCAGAATGCAGTAAAAAATGGATAATCTCATGAGTATTAAGGTACAGGCTTGCTATTTCTGCACTGAATTTGTTTTTATTTTACATGGCTGTGATCTGAAAGTTGCTTGAAACGCAGGCACCTAGGCACTGTTGTGTAACTGAATTTCACACGATAGGTCCTGAAATATCCTGGAATCAAAAACTCTGACTTGTTTTAAGTCTGCTGCTTGAGTCTAATCAGGGTCATAGTGTCTGTGTGCAGTGTTTCTTTCCCTGTAATGCTCCACATCATTTCATTTTGGGAATATTGAAGGAAATGGACTATGTGCCATAACTGTTGTTAGAACAAAGTATGTCTGGTGTGATCTTATGCATAGGTTCTGTAACTGCTCTTCACAGCTCAGGTGTTTGACCTTCCTTTTGGTGAAGTGATGAAATACTGCTGGTTTCTATTTGTGCTTCTAGGCACCTTGAAGCTCTTAGGAATAGAACAATTGTCTCCAGTTCTTTTCAATGATATCAGTAACAGCTCGAGTGTTGCTGCCCACTAGGTAGACCCAAAGAAGCAGATTACAGTGAAACAACACACGAGCTGGACCTGAATGAGGATCACTTTCAAGACAGTGGCTATGCTGCTTCAAGCCTACTTGCTTCTTCCTGCCGCCACTCTATTACCAAGTATCAACAACCTTTCATGATTCAACTTGCAAATGTTTGAAACTAACCCTTGTGTTTCTATGCCTTCCTAGGTGATTCGAGCCCTTGTCAACCCCAAAGATCCAAACCAAGCAGTGTCTTTCCATCAATGGAGAGTTCTTATTAAGCATGAATCGCTGCAATTCGGATGACAGCCTTCCACATGGTAACAGTGATGGACACAAGGGGCTCATCCACGTTCATGCTCTCATATCTCCTGGCTCTGCTGAAGCTCCTGACCTGAGCCTGCCAGACACAGCAGTCACCTGCCTGGATTGTGACCCAGCGCCTTTGCAGTGCTGCCCATCCCAAGCACAGCCCGAGTGTCCCAGCAGCAGCACCACCATGCAGGAGCAGGGCAGCATCAGTGAGGTGAAGCTGAGCATCTTAGATGGGGACTTAGAGTCAGGCTGCCAGTCCCAGGCACCAGGCAGCAGCACCAGCTCTGAGCCACTCTCATCTTGACAAGAGGAGTCCCATCTTCACCCTTGACCTCTCAAGCCCTCCTGTCTTTTATTGAATAAAGTCACTCTCATGCTCAGTCATCGCCTCGACTGCATTCTGAGTCTTCAATCACAGGGATTGGGATGAATGCAACAAACAGCAAGGCAGCTCAGCTTGCAATGCTATGGCTGTGGGGTTCGTGCAGGCAGAGCTCTGGGTTCCCATTTTGCCTGGCTTTGGGATGTCTGCAGCAAGATCTCTACCATTTTGTATGGGAGCAAATAATCTCTAGCATCCAGGTTGCTGCTCATGATATATCCCAGTCTTCCTGGCTGTCACTTTGTGATACTTTTCAAAGCCTTTTGATACTCTTTGATGCCTTGGCTGCTCCCTAACACCTCTGTCCTCCTGCCATGTTGGCTCACATCTCCCACTTTGAAGCTGGCTTTGCAGATCATCTCCAGCCCTGTCATCATCACGCTGCAGCAGGAGGTGCTCACCTGGCCCAATGTCTGGCAGTACTGCTTGTTCTGCAGATGAGCAGCTGCCTCCTCATCTCTTCAGCTACAGTAGTTTTTCTCAGGGCAGTTAGATGCAGTCATGCTCCTCTGGATTTGGTGTGTTAAATCCATGCTGCATGGCAGCAGTCAGTGCAATACAAAGGTGTTCTGTGTGCCATAGCATTTCTCCAGGGGCTGCCAAAGGTAGAAGCACAACACAGCACCATCCTTCTGACAGTAATGTCTGTGAGTGTTAGACATGTGAGCACTGCATCATCCCCAGCGTGTCAGTGCTTTTCCACACCAACCTGACTCTCACACTCTGCACTGAATGTAACTCTGCTCTTGTGGAGACAAATGCTTTCTGTCACATCCTCCATCCCTGCAACCATTTGCCGGTAGGCAGCTCTTGCAGAAGAATCAAGCAGCAGAACCTTGTGCTCACCCTACAGCATGCAAATGCTATGAAAGCAGAAATAACCTGGCATGCTCTGGGTCTGCAAGGCTGCACAGATGGGAGAGGTAGATTGTGTTTTTGCAGTGGAAGTTTCCAGTATTTTCAGTACATAGTGTAGGCCCTAACTGAATGTATAACCCTCTTGTAAAACAGCTGTATAAGTAGTTTTTCCACCAAGAAAGTTGCTGAACAGAATTAAGTTCAGACTGGGGGCATTCTGACATGGGGAGAATTGAGACAAGCACAAGATAAATACAGGGTGGGTAGAGCCCAGCACAGGACAGAATGAATGTACTGACTTTTGGAAACATTGCCCTTCTCTGTCCGCAGAAAAGTACAAGGCAGACCTAAAAACAAGAGGTTGGTAATTGACCTTCTATGGAAATGAATCCTAGCCACAGTCTCGAGGAGTCTGTGAGCCTGAGATGCTCAACCAATGAGAGCCATGAGAGCATCACCTGCAGTGGGTTTAGGGCACAGAACAGAATTGATTTCACTGACTGGTGTGCAGTTTCTCCCTTGCCAATAGGGGATGTGCGCGCAGTATTGCAATAATGAATAAGCACTGCTGCTATCGCTGCCATCTTTGCCTAACTAGAAATCTTTGACTTTGAGAGTTTCTCACACAAGGGGAGAGGGTAAGAAAGTAAAGAGGCACAGAAAACTAAGGGAAACTGCTCTTCTTTATCTTATCTATAAAAATTGATACGATGCTGTTGTGCATTTTTTTTAATTTTATTTTTAATTTTTTGCTAATGTCAGTTAGATTGTTTTAAAATATCCACACACCAAAATCTGACTACCAAGCAAATGTAATGAAAATGAAATGAAGGTGAGTTAGTGGAAAGCACAAGGCCATATTATATTAGGCTCCAGCAAATTTACAGGCAGTCACTGCACGAAGAGGTAGATCTGAGTTGCACATTATATGATTCCCACAAAGATTAAGGAAATCTGAAGCTTTCAATATATTTTTTTAATTCTTTTTTCATTTCATTTTTAAACACCTGACCCAGACCCCAACCCTCACAGGAGCTGTAAAGATAACAGCATTAACCAGCAATGTAACTCTAATCCTAACCCTTACCCTGATTCTAAAATCGTCCCTAACTCCAAATGCAACAACAAAAATGATGCTAGAAGTTTGTAGCAAAAGGAACCTTAACCCTGATCATAATCCAAAAAAAAAATCATTATGGTAACAATAATCTTTACCTTAAGAGTAATATTAATCAGAGCCCAGATGATGCCTGCATCCAATCAGAAGCATGCTTTGCATTATTTAAGAGTTGTATTTTTTCCAATGAACTCTCTCTATTATCACGTTTATAAAGTAACAGAGTCTGTTCTTTTTCTCCTGACACTGTGCCTTACTCCTGACATCCCCTGGAAATGACCCAGATAGGGCACCATCAAAGTAATGCTAATAGTAATGTCAATCCTAAGGGTATCTCTAGCCTCAGTGTTAATGGGACGCTAACAACAATCCCAACAGCCTTAAACATTCTGGTGGTGTGAAAGAGGTGCTGCCTTGCACATGCTGGGCAGTCCCATTGCCTGTTAAATGCAGGCGGCAGCATAGAAACATGATGCCCGTGGTCAGAATGCCCTGTGGCAGATCCTGGCACCGGAGAACTGACCGGAGAACCATGAGAGAACTGACAACAAATCACGCGACATCAGAACCGACGCAGTGGTTATTTACAAGCCTTGGGAGACCCAGACAGGATCTCAGAGTAGTGAATGTAGGTACAGAAGTTGTTACTACTCTGTTTTCTTCTAAAAGAAGTGGTTTTTTTTCATCTCAGAAGTTGGGGGGGGGGGGGGGGGGGGGGGGGGCGGGAAAGGGATATCAATTTAATTACTCATTAATTTATTGACAGACATTCACGTTTGCTACGTTTGGAGAAGTTTTTATTTGTTTGCTGTGGTTTGATTTTTTTTTTTTCTTTTTTTTTTCCCCCTTCCCTCCTCTTCCATCTTTGTGTTCTTCCCCTATAATCAAAAGAACGGATCCCCAGGGTCTGTCCCGCAGACGTTCTTTCCGTGGTCTCTGCTGCCACCTGCTGGCCAATAAGCGGAACTGCCACTGTTGGGCGTTTGGTGCCGCAGGAAGCACAACGCAGATCTGAGTTCTGACCGGTCTACGCAGCAAATCCGCCAATCTTTATTGCAATAAGCCCTCCAGACAAGAGCATAAAGTCTTTGCCTGAGGGCAGGGTTAGTAGTAATGGATGTCAGTTTTGAAATTTCCAGTCCATTCACCATAGCACTTTCTGCCTCCATGTCCCATAACCAGAGCAGCTATGCTGGCATGGTCTCTTGGTTTCTGTCTAAACCACTGTACTATATCCATCAGTTCAGCTGCTGTATTATGGGCAGCAGGGTTTGGGGGGTGGACACTGGTCAGGGCACTCCCACCAGCCTATCCTGCATTTTTTTTTTTTTTTTTTTTCATTTTTGGGTTACAATCAGTCAGATCTCAAATAGATCTAGTCCAAATGGAACCTCAAAATCTGACCTTTTAGTGCCTTCATTTACAGAGTCCATTTTATACAGATTCCCTTGTACAGGGCCCCATGGTCCTCCAGACAGTTGTTACTGATCTTCCATAGGAGAATGATTGAATTAGGTTTTTTCCCATCAAAACTGCCACCTGTCTTTCCAGTTTTTCAACACTATCATTCAATAGCTGATTTGCATCAGCCTGAGCCTCTTCAGTTATGTTCAGACAGTTCAAGGCCATTAAAAGTGGCCATGCCACCATGAACACAGCTAACTGTCATTCTCAAGTTGTAAGTATGTCTTTGCTAAGACCATGGAAATACTCAGTCAGGTGGGCCAGGGACTCATGGACCCTCCCTCCGTCCCACACAGGGCCCCATTTTTCAGTGACAGAAGCAGTGCTGCATTTTGAGGATCCTAGGAATCCCAGGACATGCCCTGACAAAAGGTCATTCAAAGGGGTAGTCTTTCCCCATCCAAACAACTCCATGATATTCACAGAATCACAGAATTGTAGGGGTTGGAAGGGACCTCCAGAGACCACTGAGTCCAGTCCCCCTGCCAAAGCAGGTTCCCTACACCACAAAAGAGGTACGAAGAGGTAGATCTGAGTTGCACATTATATGATTCCCACAAAGATTATGGAAATCTGAAGCTTTCAATATATTTTTTTAATTCTTTTTTCATTTCATTTTTTAAACACCTGACCCAGACCCCAACCCTCACAGGAGCTGTAAAGATAACAGCATTAACCTGCAATGTAACTCTAATCCTAACCCTTACCCTGATTCTACAGGGGACAGTCTGAAACGGACATCAATTCAATTACTCATTTATTTATTGACAGACATTCAAGTTTGCTACGTTTGGAGAAGTTTTTATTTGTTTGCTGTGGTTTGGTTTTTTCTTTTTTTCTTTTTTTTTTCCCCCTTCCCTCCTCTTCCATCTTTGTGTTCTTCCCCTATAATCAAAAGAGAACGGATCCCCAGGGTCTGTCCCGCAGACGTTCTTTCCGTGGTCTCTGCTGCCACCTGCTGGCCAATACACGGAACTGCCACTGTTGGGCGTTTGGTGCCACAGGAAGCACAACGCAGATCTGAGTTCTGACCGGTCTACGCAGCAAATCCGCCAATCTTTATTGTGATAAGCCCTCCACATGGCATTGCGCATGCACTCGAACATGCAACAGGCATAGATTTCTCTTAACTCCTTGAGGAGCAGGCAAGCAGAACAACTGAGCGCACCACTGCTTGTGATTGGGCCACCCCCATCATAGAGATGTGTGTTAGATCTTTTACCCACCCCTGGACTGGCCTTGTTGTTTAACGATAACCTCTGAAATCTGAGCTACTGGTTCTACCACCTGTAGTGTAGAATAGGTAGCCAATAAATGCTTTTCAACTGTGATGTATCTTTATTCTGCTCCATGCCAAACCTGTGGCCAAAACCTCATAGGGGTTCACAAAGAACTCTGGCTCTGCCAGAGCCCCCATCCAGACCCTTCTTGAGTTACATTCACATCTAGTTTGGCTGAAAAGGTTGGACTATAAATACTCAGTGCTTGGGCCTGTTTAACAGATATTTTTTCCTGATTATGCTGTCCATCGATCTTTTTAAACTGAACTCCTGCTCTAATCTGGTCTTTAAACATTTGTTGTCTCAAGACCCTAATGGGTCCAGACTGGATTACCTTAGGGGCTGGACGCCTAAGTCATGGCAGCAGATGGTTCTCTGCCTTTCTCAGACCTTTCCACCACCATTCAGAGCCTGCATCTGGCCGTAGGCACTCTTGTCTCCCCATCAATTGGGCAGCCTGTTGTATTACAGCACCTGAGGGCCACTGGGGGGTTCAGTATGGATAACGTAGACCCATACTGATGTAAAGGTGATGGCTGTAGGATGAGATCCCTCGTTCCTGATGAAAAATTTATTGACTGGGCTCTCAAAATCATCTTCATAGATTGCCTCTTTCATGCCTAATTCTCTAATATAATTTTGTTAGTCCTCCATAGAGGACCACAGGCTGATATTTAATGGTATGTCATTCTTATTTGGCCATGTTATATGACACACAGCCATAAATCATTCACTGATCAAATGGCTATCCTCATTATGTTGGACAGAGCATACAGTCTTTGCCTGAGGGCAGGGTGAGTAGTAATGGATGTCAGTTTTGAAGTTTCCAGTCCATTCACCACAGCGCTTTCTGCCTCCATGTCCCATAACCAGAGCAGCTATGCTGGCATGCTCTCTTGGTTTCTGTCTATACCACTGTACTATATCCATCAGTTCAGCTGCTGTATTATGGGCAGCAGGGTTTGGGGGGTTGGATACTGGTCAGGGCACTCCCACCAGCCTATCCTGCATTTTTTTTTTTTTTTTTTCATTTTTGGGTTACAATCAGTCAGATCTCAAATAGATCTAGTCCAAATGGAACCTCAAAATCTGACCTTTTAGTGCCTTCATTTACAGAGTCCATTTTATACAGATTCCCTTGTACAGGGCCCCCATGGTCCTCCAGAGAGATGTTCCTGATCTTCCATAGGAGAATGATTGAATTAGGTTTTTTCCCATCAAAACTGCCACCTGTCTTTCCAGTTTTTCAACACTATCATTCAATAGCTGATTTGCATCAGCCTGAGCCCCTTCAGTTATGTTCAGACAGTTCAAGGCCATTAAAAGTGGCCATGCCACCATGAACACAGCTAACTGTCATTCTCAAGTTGTAAGTATGTCTTTGCTAAGACCATGGAAATACTCAGTCAGGTGGGCCAGGGACTCATGGACCCTCCCTCCGTCCCACACAGGGCCCCATTTTTCAGTGACAGAAGCAGTGCTGCATTTTGAGGATCCTAGGAATCCCAGGACATGCCCTGACAAAAGGTCATTCAAAGGGGTAGTCTTTCCCCATCCAAACAACTCCATGATATTCACAGAATCACAGAATTGTAGGGGTTGGAAGGGACCTCCAGAGACCACTGAGTCCAGTCCCCCTGCCAAAGCAGGTTCCCTACACCACAAAAGAGGTACGAAGAGGTAGATCTGAGTTGCACATTATATGATTCCCACAAAGATTATGGAAATCTGAAGCTTTCAATATATTTTTTTAATTCTTTTTTCATTTCATTTTTTAAACACCTGACCCAGACCCCAACCCTCACAGGAGCTGTAAAGATAACAGCATTAACCTGCAATGTAACTCTAATCCTAACCCTTACCCTGATTCTACAGGGGACAGTCTGAAACGGACATCAATTCAATTACTCATTTATTTATTGACAGACATTCAAGTTTGCTACGTTTGGAGAAGTTTTTATTTGTTTGCTGTGGTTTGGTTTTTTCTTTTTTTCTTTTTTTTTTCCCCCTTCCCTCCTCTTCCATCTTTGTGTTCTTCCCCTATAATCAAAAGAGAACGGATCCCCAGGGTCTGTCCCGCAGACGTTCTTTCCGTGGTCTCTGCTGCCACCTGCTGGCCAATACACGGAACTGCCACTGTTGGGCGTTTGGTGCCACAGGAAGCACAACGCAGATCTGAGTTCTGACCGGTCTACGCAGCAAATCCGCCAATCTTTATTGTGATAAGCCCTCCACATGGCATTGCGCATGCACTCGAACATGCAACAGGCATAGATTTCTCTTAACTCCTTGAGGAGCAGGCAAGCAGAACAACTGAGCGCACCACTGCTTGTGATTGGGCCACCCCCATCATAGAGATGTGTGTTAGATCTTTTACCCACCCCTGGACTGGCCTTGTTGTTTAACGATAACCTCTGAAATCTGAGCTACTGGTTCTACCACCTGTAGTGTAGAATAGGTAGCCAATAAATGCTTTTCAACTGTGATGTATCTTTATTCTGCTCCATGCCAAACCTGTGGCCAAAACCTCATAGGGGTTCACAAAGAACTCTGGCTCTGCCAGAGCCCCCATCCAGACCCTTCTTGAGTTACATTCACATCTAGTTTGGCTGAAAAGGTTGGACTATAAATACTCAGTGCTTGGGCCTGTTTAACAGATATTTTTTCCTGATTATGCTGTCCATCGATCTTTTTAAACTGAACTCCTGCTCTAATCTGGTCTTTAAACATTTGTTGTCTCAAGACCCTAATGGGTCCAGACTGGATTACCTTAGGGGCTGGACGCCTAAGTCATGGCAGCAGATGGTTCTCTGCCTTTCTCAGACCTTTCCACCACCATTCAGAGCCTGCATCTGGCCGTAGGCACTCTTGTCTCCCCATCAATTGGGCAGCCTGTTGTATTACAGCACCTGAGGGCCACTGGGGGGTTCAGTATGGATAACGTAGACCCATACTGATGTAAAGGTGATGGCTGTAGGATGAGATCCCTCGTTCCTGATGAAAAATTTATTGACTGGGCTCTCAAAATCATCTTCATAGATTGCCTCTTTCATGCCTAATTCTCTAATATAATTTTGTTAGTCCTCCATAGAGGACCACAGGCTGATATTTAATGGTATGTCATTCTTATTTGGCCATGTTATATGACACACAGCCATAAATCATTCACTGATCAAATGGCTATCCTCATTATGTTGGACAGAGCATACAGTCTTTGCCTGAGGGCAGGGTGAGTAGTAATGGATGTCAGTTTTGAAGTTTCCAGTCCATTCACCACAGCGCTTTCTGCCTCCATGTCCCATAACCAGAGCAGCTATGCTGGCATGCTCTCTTGGTTTCTGTCTATACCACTGTACTATATCCATCAGTTCAGCTGCTGTATTATGGGCAGCAGGGTTTGGGGGGTTGGATACTGGTCAGGGCACTCCCACCAGCCTATCCTGCATTTTTTTTTTTTTTTTTTCATTTTTGGGTTACAATCAGTCAGATCTCAAATAGATCTAGTCCAAATGGAACCTCAAAATCTGACCTTTTAGTGCCTTCATTTACAGAGTCCATTTTATACAGATTCCCTTGTACAGGGTCCCCATGGTCTTCCAGAGAGATGTTCCTGATCTTCCATAGGAGAATGATTGAATTAGGTTTTTTCCCATCAAAACTGCCACCTGTCTTTCCAGTTTTTCAACACTATCATTCAATAGCTGATTTGCATCAGCCTGAGCCCCTTCAGTTATGTTCAGACAGTTCAAGGCCATTAAAAGTGGCCATGCCACCATGAACACAGCTAACTGTCATTCTCAAGTTGTAAGTATGTCTTTGCTAAGACCATGGAAATACTCAGTCAGGTGGGCCAGGGACTCATGGACCCTCCCTCCGTCCCACACAGGGCCCCATTTTTCAGTGACAGAAGCAGTGCTGCATTTTGAGGATCCTAGGAATCCCAGGACATGCCCTGACAAAAGGTCATTCAAAGGGGTAGTCTTTCCCCATCCAAACAACTCCATGATATTCACAGAATCACAGAATTGTAGGGGTTGGAAGGGACCTCCAGAGACCACTGAGTCCAGCCCCCTGCCAAAGCAGGTTCCCTACACCACGTTGCACAGCTCAGCATCCAGGCAGGTCTTGAATATCTCCAGAGAAGGAGATTCCACAACCACCCTAGGCAGCCTGTTCCAGTGCTCTGTCACTCTCACCGTAAAGAAGTTATTGCACACATTAGTGCAGAACTTCCTATGGTGCAGTTTCTGTCTGTTTCCCCTTGTCCCTCCTCCACACACTGCTGAAAAGAGTCTGGCCTCAACACTTTGCCCCCCACACCTCAAATATTTATAGAACCTGGATCCTGTCCCCTCTCAGCCTTCTTTTCTCAAGGCTAAACAGACCCAGTTCCCTCAGTCTCTCCTCATTGGGGAGATGCTCCAGGCCCTTCACCATCTTAGTGGCCCTCTGCTGGACTCTTTCCAAGAGATCCCTGTCTTTTTTTTACTGGGGAGCCCAGAACTGGACACAATATTCCAGATGAGGCCTCACCAGGGCAGAGTAGAGGGGGAGGATCACCTCCTTCGACCTGCTGGACACGCTCTTTTTAATGCACCCCAGGATGCCATTGGCTTTTTTGGCTACAAGGGCACACTGCTGGCTCATGGTTAATCTGTCGTCCACCAGGACGCCCAGGTCCCTCTCAGCAGAGCTCCTCCCCAGCAGCTCTTCCCCCAGCCTGTACCGGTGCATGCAATTATTTCTCCCTAGGTGCAAGACTCTACACTTGCTTTTGTTAAACCTCATCCGGTTTCTTACTGCCTGGCTCTCCAGCCTGTCCAGGTCTCGCTGAATGGCAGCACAGCCTTCAGGTGTGACAGCCAATCCTCCCAACTTCGTGTCATCAGCAAACTTGCTGAGGGTGGTCATTGATGAAGATGTTGAACAAGACCGGACTGAGCACAGACCCCTGGGGGATGCCGCTCGTTACAGGCCCTCAGCCAGACACTGCACCGCCAACGACAACACTCTGCACTCTGCCAGTCAGCCAATTCTCGACCCACTTCACTGTCCAATCACCTATCCCATACTTCCTCAGCTTTGTTATAAGGATGTCATGGGAGACTGTATCAGTTATAGAGGTTATAGAGTTCAATTCCTGTAGTCAATTTGGCGGCCCAGGTGGGACCAGCTCTGTTCGCTGCAGGACCAGCTGAGAGGGAGACACTTTTGGCGCACCCTGAGATTTCTCTGAAGGACTCCCTTCCTCACCTGATCACTGCAGGGACAGACAAGGACCCAGTGGAGCCCATATGTCTTGAGGAGACATCCTACACAGTTTACAGCCATACGTGCTGCTCCCAGGGAGGTGAGCTCATGGCTTTGGTTGCCAGCTGGGGTAGGAAGACTCCTTGGGTGAGTTCCTATGAAAGGGAACTGTATGTCATATGAATGGAAACAAGAACAAGTACTCTCTCCCAGGTGGGTGACAATAGGAGGGACCTAGGTTGGTCTCTCCTACGGGTATGGGATATAGTGGATAGCCTGTCAAATGGTAGCCTGGGTTCTCCAAGTTGTAATCACGGGGGTTATAGGTTGTATGTTCAATATTATCATCTGCTTTAAGTGTTTGGTACCGTGTGTCAAGCCGACTCTGGGAAAAACATTAACGTTTGCAACTGGTCGACCAGAGTATGAGTGTTATTAAGATTCCAGCTAGAAAACGTTGTCAGCATTGTGTAGTATGAATAAACCATGGTTTTTGATCTAAATGTCAGAGTGAGTGTGGTGTGAGTGAGACACAGAACAGCTGCAGGGTGAGTGCCGAGTCCCGATCCATGTTTCCTTCCTCCTGTGAGGGAAATGGCCAGACACGGACAAAGTGAAAGACTGTGTTGTGTGTCCACTCATAAGTACTTTCTGCTTGTATGTAAGAAGACAGGAGTTTGTACTCTGTAGATTAGTAAGATTGTCCTGAGGAGAGGTGTACATTCCACCCGACCAATGAGTGTCAACCCATTTATGTAATACTATGTACTGCTTGCGAGGAAGTGTGTGAGGGAGGTGGTTCAATCAGTGCTGGTTCTGTGGCACAGTGTTTATAACTGAAGAATACAGACTGTATTAAGGGAGTTTATGTGAACTGAAGAACTGTACGTTTTGACAAACTGTTTTGATGGTATAAGAAAGTGTAATTGTTAATGATATATGAAAGTGTAGTTGAGGGAATGTGGAAGTGTATCTGAGCATAGAAATAGAGGAAGCATTTACAGAGGAAAAAGGATTAAAGTGAGTTTACCTGCATTGACATGAGAGCAACACCCTGCCAGACTGCTGCCCTGTGAGCTGAGCAGAGCAGAGCAGAGACACAGTCCCCATGTATCAGGTAGTGTTATTCTGCTTACCAAAAGAATGAGTTCACTACAGAAGAGGCAAATCTTCCCCTCTGCTCCATCTGTGGCATACTCTGGAGTTCAAGGCATTGCAAAGCTATGGCACATCTACTTTCTTTCAATGATGAAAACTTAGTGTGCTCTGGGCTCTCATTTCAATTGCATCTAAAGAAGTCTAGGGTCATGCCAGCTGACAGGAAGCTGGCAAATGTTGTCTCATTGTAAGGAAGAGCAAGAAAGATGACATGGGCAATTATGGACCTGTCAGTCCAGAGCCTGGTAAAATTATGGAGAAAATGATGGTGGGAGTTATGGAAAAACAGCTGAAGGACAATTCTGTCATTGGTCGCAGCCAACACAAGTTTGTGAGGCAAAGGTCCTGTTTAATTTAAGCTCATTTTGTGACACAGTTATCCGTTTAGTTGACCAAGGGAAGCCAGTTGATGTAATCCTTGAGGATTTCAGTGGAGATTTTGATACTGTTTCTCACAACAACCTTCTGGACAGAAAGTTCTGCATATGGCTAGACAGAAACACAATGTGGTGGGTGAGCAGTTGGCCAGTAGGTCAGTTCCAAAGGATTATAGTCAGTTTTTTCCATCAGGCTGGTAGATGGTCACTGTCGGGGTCCCCAGGGTTCCATTTTGGGGCCACTTTCCTTTCATGTTTATGCAGATGACTTGAATGCAGGACTAGAAGACGTTCTGAGCAAGTTTGCTGATGAGACCAGATGAGGAGGTGCTGTTGCCTCGACTGAGGGTGGAGAGGACTTGCAGAGAGATGTGGACAAGTCAGAGAAGTGGGTACCAGTTGGTACTAAGCACCAAGTGCATAAAGTATAACAAGAACAAGTGCCTGATTGTGCACCTGGGTAGGGGCAATGCTGGACATACACACTGACTGGATATGGGACACTGGAGAGGATTCTGACTGGAAAGGGTTGGGGTGCTGGTCAGCATCACACTGAATGTGAGTCAGCAGTGTGCCAAGGCAGCCAGGAAAGACAACAGTCCCCTGGAGTGCATGAAGCAACTTATTGCCAGCTGGGTGAGGGAAAGGGTTGTCCCTCTGCTCTGCATTGCTACTGCCTCACTATGTTCTGGGCACCACAGAACATAAAGGACTTCAAACTCTGGGAGAATGTGCAAAGGAGGGCACTGAAACCGAGAGATCTGAAGTTCAGAGTTTCACAGGGATTGGCTGCTTGTTCAGACTGGGCCCTTCTCACATCCCTGCTCACATCCTGCAATGAAACATAGGTCTCATATGGGACATGAACCTCACAGCGTCCTTGCACCACATGTAGAGCCTGGGATCTTCTGTCCCCATGTCTTTCATTTAACATCATACAAAATTCCAACACATTGCCCCAGGAAATGCCCAGAGCCAACATGACATACAGGACCTCTCTACCACTGGTCTTGCAATCAGGGCTTGACCTGTCTGCTTTGTAAGGCAAAGGAGAGGTTTCTTAGCATGCCAGTGCCTTTGCCTGCCTGTAGTCATGGCTTCCAGTTATCTTCTCTAACAAGTCCCTTGGGAAGCTTACTTGGTAATGTTCCTCAGTGGGCCCATTAATACTCCAAGAAACTTCACTGTTACTTCTGACTTTGTCTTGTTGAGCACTTTGTGCAAACTTCTCTCTGCACTAGAGGCTGATGAACTCAGCATCAAATGCACCCTGGGACCATTATAACCTAAAGAATCTCCTGTGCCTTATGCCATCTTGTTATCTTCTTCAGGTTATCAGAACTTGTTCAGCAAAAAGGAGGGATATCTGGAGAGAGCTTAAAGAATCCAGTATAAATTTATTGTCTATTTATTTATAGTTGGGTTTAAAGAAGACATTAAAGCAGCACTGTGCAACTGATACCAATCCAGGATGTCCCAATGAGTTCTGTACTGTTACTGTGTTGACAAAGGTCCTTCTCAACCTCCCCACCCAATTTCTGCTCACAATGGACCTATGGGACTTGCATCACTTTTCTTCACATCACTCTTCTCCTCTGCATTCATCCGCTCAGTGTTAAAACTGCTTTGCACCAACTCCCACTGGCTTTCCTCAGAGAACCAGCTACACATGGAAAAGGAAAGATTTCTCTTTTTTATCTGGCCAGCAAATGGAAAGAAAGGTGATGCAATTGAATGAACAGTAAAACACAGTGATCAACTGCATGCCATGTTCAAGCTGCATCTATTGAAGTTTGTCTTTCATATGGAATACTTTTAAAAGAAATGATTTATTCTGAGGTAGGATAGGATAGATTGAATCACAGTGAAGTAGTTGACAACAGAGGCCATCAGACTCTGGTAGATAGAGCAAATTCCAGTAATCTCCCTGGGATAGATCAGCCAGGTAGTTGAGAGGTATCAACTTAAAACTGATCAGGACTTGTGAGTATTTCACACATTGAGACGGGTTAACACATTCTCACTGATTCTCAGACTTTGGGGAGATGGAACAAATTCCAGTAATCCCCCTGAAAGTCAGAAATCAGACAGATAATTGGGAGGTATCTGACTGAACAAAGAGCAAGGGATGGAGAAATCTGGAGGGCAGTGGGAGTAGTTTGTGCCCAAATGGCCTGCTGAAAACATGCCCTTAACCATGGCCATTTATTTAGGAGAGCTGAAAAAACTTGGAGGATGAGACACATCAAATAGGCAGCAGGGAAGAGTAGTGCTGGGCACCGGGCTATAGTCACAGGGCATTGGCACTGGCACCACTGTCTGTGTCTCTGAATCTGAAGACATTTGTGTCCAGCGAACACAGTTCTGGAAAACATTGTAGTTTCAGTAAAAGAAAAAAAAAGACATCAAATCACCTCAAAGATTCATATTTACAACTTAAAATGGAACAAGACTCATGAGAATTTTTCATGTTGAGAAGGGTTAACACAATTTCAATGATTTCCATCTTTGTCTTCAATTATTTGTTTCAGTTTTATTGACATTTATGATCAACTATTAAGCTTACAGCCTCAAAATAAATAAAAAGAGATACATTTGCATCTTGCACGTGGCCTGATGCCCCTTTCACCTTCGCAGTTCCCACAAGTCCTTCCATGCCGGAGAGTATGAGATCCAGCAGAGCACCTCTCCTCTTTGGTTCCTCCACTGCTTGGTCAAGAAGCTGCCATCTGTGCTCTCCATGGATCTGCTGGATGCCACATGCCCTGCTGTGCTGTCCCTGCTGCAGATAATGGAGTGACAAAGGCCACCAAATGGGACAAGGGACAGACAACATCAGATTCCCATCTGTCTGCAGAGGGCACCTTCCATTTACTCTCCCTGATCAGGAAGACAGGAAAAGACACTGATGGTCTCCTCTGTTTGCCATTTCCATTAGCTCTGACCTGTCTGCTCTTCCATCCCCAGGCAGAGCTCAGTGCACTCTCACAGAGGGCATTCACCCTTCTTTATCTCCTCGCCCATCCATCCTAAAGACTCGGTATCCCCCTTGTGCTACAGTGCAGTTGTGGAAGCCATTAAACTGTGTCCCCATGGTCCAAACAGGAGCTCAGGCCTGCAGCTCTATCAAGATTTCTAGCTTCTTGTGTGTTGGTGTTTGCATTAGTGCAAAACCACAGAAGTAAACATCCTAATTGGAAAGCATCACTGGACATAGCCTGACTGGATAGCTCATCTATGGTATCAGTGTGCAGAAGGTGGCACACAAACATTAGACTGATCGTGGGCCTTGGAGTTGACACAGCAACATGGTCACACCATGGGCATGGCTTTCCTGAAGGCCCTGTGCTGCTCTTGCAGCTGTGAGTGAATTCACCAGACAGCCAGTGCTATCCCCTCTCTGGCCCTCGGCTGATGCCCAGGAAGGAGCTGTCTATCTCAGGGATTTCCCACATGGTTTACAAGCACTGGCACACATCAGGAGCAGCCCAGGCACCTTGGGCATCACCCAGTGTCTGTGTGTGAGCAGCTGCCTCCCAGCTGAAGGTCCGAGGACTCAGAGCAGGAGCTCACATGCAGGCAACTCCTTGTGCTCTTCTGAACTGAACCAGAGGAATCCCAGCTCCTGTGGGTGTGTAGGGAGCTGAATCCCATTTCAGCTCCAGGATTTCTGTCAAGGGATGAGACTCCTGCACTGCCTCAGCTGGATCACTGCCCTGCACAGGGAAAGTCCAAACCTTGCCTTCCTTGTCTGGTTGCCCTTATTGTTTCATCAAACGATCTCTGGGAGCACTCCCCATATGTCTCCAATCAGTCACTGACCACTGGACATGTGGTGGTTAATTGAGCGAATTTCAAAGCACAGTCATGATGCTGTTGTCTTTCAGGAGCTGTTGGCCATGAGGACCCAGGGACATGTCAGGGGAGACAAGTCGGAAAGATAAAAATGACATAATCTGCTGCTTGCCTGTCCAGGCTCCTGGGACACAGGGAGCTCATAAAAGTGTGCAGGGCTGCAGAGAGACAGCTGTGCCCAGGAGCAGCTCTTGTGCACAGCACAGCCTGCAGGTGACAGAAGGAGAGGAGAGAAACTGAAGAGAGCATGCAGGATGTGTGTGGTGTGAGCGGGCTGTGAGCTCACTGCAGGAGCATTGCTCACAGACCATGACAGGGTAAGTCTCACTGCAGACCATGAGCTGCTTTTCATAGAGGGTCAACTTAATTTGGGACATCCCATAGGAGATCTGGATGCAGGCACTGCATGTTTCTTTACTGTGGAAAAAGCCTTCTGCTCCAGCTGAGGGCTTCCATACTGCAGTATGAAATCACAGCCCTGAGGGCTGCATGTCCCAGCACGGCTGCAGGCTGTGCAGCCGGGGCTGCAGGCGGGTGCCCAGGGCTGTCCTGCAGAGCAGGGTCCCTGCTGTGCCCCAGGGGCTGTGTGCCGGGTATGGGACTCTGCCGCCTGCCAGGCTCAGCACTCAGCCTGCCCGGGGAGCTGCCCAGGGTGCTGCAGGGAGACGGGTGGGGGGAAGGAGCCCCCCGGCAGGGCTTGTGCTGCCACAGCTGCTGCCTGGGGCAGGGGATCACAACTCCACTGCACAACGGAATGTTTCTGAGGGCACTTTGCAAGAGGAGAGCCAAGGCAGGGGGTTTCCATTTCCTGTTCTGAGGCAAAGAGGTTTGGAGTCAGAAATCTAAAAGGGGCAATAAGAGTTCTGAGAATTTTTCATCAATCAATTGCTTGTTTTGTGAACACTCACACATGATGTGCTTTCAGTCTCCCCTTTCTCGAAGGATGGAATTATCATCATTTTCTGTAGGCATGAATAATTCACTTATCCTACAAACAGGCAGCATTTTCTAACTGAAACTGAATGCCACAGAAGCTCGGGTAGGGGGCTCTAAGAGCACTTGGGGTAAAGATATGAGACATGAAACAGATGAAAATATCCAGGGAGAAGGCATAAGAAAATAAAAGGAAGGTTAGAGCTCCATATGCTGCTTCTGCTTAAGGAATGCTGAAATACATGAAATTAAATGCAAGTAATGGTGCTAAATGTACACTGTTGTAAGAGAATAAAAACATTTCATATTATAGCAGGAGGAGTGTGTCTGAGAATGGTCTGGACTTGTCATTATCTTCTGCACTCTGAGCAGGACTCCAAGCCCAACAACAGCAGATGTCCAACAGCAGCTCCATCAGCGAGTTCCTCCTGCTGCCGTTGGCAGACACGCGGCAGCTGCAGCTCCTGCACTTCTGGCTCTTCCTGGGCATCTACCTGGCTGCCCTCCTGGGCAACGGCCTCATCAGCACAGCCGTAGCCTGCGACCGCCGCCTGCACACCCCCATGTACTTCTTCCTCCTCAACCTGGCCCTCCTCGACCTGGGCAGCATCTCCACCACTCTCCCCAAAGCCATGCCCAACGCCCTCTGGGACAACAGGGCCATCTCCTACACAGGATGTGCTGCACAGCTCTTTTTCTTTTCCTTCTTCCTCTCAGCAGAGTATTCCCTTCTCACCATCATGTCCTATGACCGCTACGTTGCCATCTGCAAGCCCCTGCACTACGGGACCTTGATGGACAGCAGAGCTTGTGCCACCATGGCAGCAGCTGCCTGGGGCACTGGGGTTCTCTATTCCCTGCTGCACACTGCCAGTACGTTTTCACTGCCTCTCTGCCAAGGCAATGTTGTCAACCAGTTTTTCTGTGAAATCCCACAGATCCTCAAGCTCTCCTGCTCTGGCTCCTACCTCATGGAATTTGTATTTCTCTTTTTTGGTGTCAGTTTAGGCTTTGGTTGCTTTGTTTTCATAGTTGTGTCCTATGTGCACATCTTCATGGCTGTGCTGAGGATGCCCTCTGAGCAGGGACGGCACAAAGCCTTCTCCATGTGCCTCCCTCACCTGGCTGTGGTCTCCCTGTTTCTCAGCACTGGTGCTTTTGCCTACCTGAAGCCCCCGTCCATTTCCTCCCCACTCCTGGATCTGACAGTGGCACTTCTGTATGCAGTGGTTCCTCCAACACTAAACCCTATTATCTACAGCATGAGGAACAGGGAGATCAAGCACGCTTTCAGGAAGGTGTTGCAATAAGCACTATTCCAGCTACAATAAAATGCACAACTTCCTCAATAGGATTCCCAGTGGTGGTTCTTTATGTTTTATGCATCTTTGTCTGTTTGATTATGTGAGATATAGGAATGTGCAAAAAAAAAAAATGTTATTGAACTTATAAATAAAAATGTATTTAAATTCTTTCCTACCTAATTTCCATTTTCTCACTCCAAGAACTCATGTAAACATGGAACCAGATTCCCTGAATATGTTATAAGATACCTAAAAAGCTTTCAAAATAGACTTACTTAGATTTTCTTTCTTCCTACTTTGCCTGGATTTGGGGAGGTACAGCCACAGACAGCAGCTCAACGTGCTCTTTTCATTCATGTGCTCTTACCATTGCTGCAGTGCTCTTGAGTCCTCTCATTTGTGCAGTCCTGAAGGTCTTGTGTGTCTCACAACAGTCCTGTTGCCTCTACAGCAGCAATCCAGGGCTGCAGTCAGTAGCCGGCAATATGAACAGGTCTGTCAGAGCTGGTCTCCTTGCTGGCACTGCCATAACAAGAGGGCCCCTTTAGAGCAGGACCAGAGAACTGGAGGGAGGCCTCTTCCAAAGCTGGTGTAAGGAATATACCTCAGGAGCTGCTCCCTGAGAAAACCTTGAGATCTTCAGGTGCTCTTCACTGTGTGACCAGATCAGATTGAATAGTCCCAAGGAGATCCATAAGCATCTCAAGGCAGTGCTGTGGTTTAAGGTTTATGGGTTGAGACAAAGAGAAAAAGAAAAGGATAATAATTATGACAAATGTATTTATACATATATAATATATTTAGTGTATTTTCACACATATACAACATATGCAGTTGCAAACATATATGAACTAATCCCTATGCGCATCTGTCTGCAAGTCCAGGATTAGTTGCAGGGGTTTTAACAGCCACAGGGTTCACTGTAGGAGCTGAAGTGGCTGTTGGGCTGTTGCAGGAGTTGAAGTGACCTCAGAGTTCATTGCCAGAGCTGGAACCACCACAGGACCTGTGACTATGTTGGAGCAGCCACTGGGCTCATTGGAGGGGTTGGAGCCACCGCAGGGCTGTACTTCCTCCCTTGGGAGGAATTTGTACCATTTTCTTATTACCATACTTGGAACAGCTACAGGACCCGTAGCAGGAGTAACTGCAGAGCTCATTATGAGGGGTGGAGTGACAGAGGGATCTGCCCAGAGCTTGGAGCAACTGCAGGACGTGTAGCAAAACCTTGGAGCTGCTGCATGGTCTGTGCCAGGAGTTGCAGAGGCTGCAGCACTGTCAGCAGATCCAGCTCTCTGGATCTGGCACACTGCAGTCATTTGTGCCTCTTGGGGGTTACCAGTGCCACAGCAGACCTGCCCCCAATATTCTACCAGTTTATCAGGATCCTGCAGTTGCTCGGAGATGAAGTTCCAAAGCCCTGGGGGTGCCCACCACTCCAGGCAGCTGCCCAGACCGTCCCACACCCTCTGCCATGCAGAGCCTTCTCACCTTGGGGCAGATCTCTCACTGATATTCCTGAATAATTGTTTAACCTCAATCATAGATTCATAGAATCACCAAGGTTGGAAAAGGCCTAAAAGATCATCCAGTCCAACCGTTCACCTATTACCTATAGCTCCCACTAAACCATGTCCCTCAACACAATATCCAGTACACCCCCGGACTCACAGAGGCGACAATGTAAATTGTGTAATTCCTAATCATATGGACAATATTACTTCCAAAACCCAAAGATGACCGCAGAGCTGAATGTGCACAAAACTTCACTTTGTCAGCTGCCAATTTTATCGTGGTACAAACTGAGGTCAAACAGCATAGCAAAATAAATACCCTAATGCAGCATCCAAGCACCAAGTAAGGAGCTGTGCAGTGAAGCTTCATGAGAAGACTCAACAAGCTCCACACATAGGGAGCACATCCACACATATCAGCACCATGGCCTGCACTTCTCCAGCTCCCACAAAGCCCTGTCCGCTCTGGACAGATGTGCTGCTATCTCAACCCTTGGAGCCTCACATCAGGCACCAAAATGACAGTGGTTGTTGAACCCAACATGTGGCTCAGCAGCACACAGTGCTTTGTGCACTGCCCAATTCCCAGTGGGATGGGGATGAGAACTGGGAAAAAGAGTACAACTTCTGGGATGTAACAAAGCAGTTTACTAAGAGAGATAAAAGAAGTGGAGTAATAGTTATCACTATATATCCGTTGATATGGAATTGTATGTAACAACTGATGCACAAGCACTTGCTCAGCACCACCAGACTGATGCTCAGCTGGACCCTGGGCAGTGAAGAGACTGAGATGAACTCCCACCCCTTTCAATACAATTTCTGCTTGCTGTCAGCTGATAGAGAACGTCCCTTTGGCCACTATCAGTCAGCTGTCCTCACTCTGTTCCCTCCCAGCTCCATGTGCCCTCCACTGACCATGGCCTTGGCTCTGTACAACACTGCTTAGCAGCAGCTGTAAACATCAGAGTGTTATCAATGGTTTTCTCCTAGAACCAAAACACTGCACCACAGCAGACAGTCTGAAGAAAACAATTCCATTCCAGCTGTAACTCAGATTCCTGCCTGTCCCCTCTTCTTGTTCTTCCTGATCAGGAAGCAAGGAACAGAATCTGCCGCTCTCCTCTCTGAGCCCTTTCCATCAGTTCTCAGCTGGCTCCTCTGCCATCCCCAGGCAGAGCTCAGTGCCCTCTCATGGATGGCAGCAGCCTTTTCTCTTCTTCCTTGCCCATCCGTCATGCAGAATCTGTACCCCATTTGCTACAGTACAGAGCTGAGAATCAACCCACCATGTCTCTGTGAACCAAACAAGACCCTAGGCCTGCAAAGGCACAGAGATTTGGAGTTCGCTGAGTGAATGTTTGTGGTCCTCTCATTAGTGTAACGACTCTTCAGAAAGGATCCCCTTCCAGAAGCATGTTTTGATTTTGCCTGGCTGGGCCTTGCATCTACACCGTGCTACTGGTGTTCAGAAGATGGCACACAGGTACGAGACCCATTGTGGGGCTCACAGTTGTCCAGTGAACATTGTCACTACCCAGGGCATGTCTTTCCTAAAGGTCCTCAGTGGCATTTGCCAGCTGGCTGGGGGTGTGCTGGAGACCCCAGGGAACTGCCATTCTGTTGTAATACAAGAAGAATTTTACAGAGCAGCAGCCATGGATCAAGATAAGCACTTTACAGAGCAGCAGCTGCAGAGCAGGATAAACAGCATGAGAACCAAGGACACCTCTAGCAAAAGAGTGAAAGGCTCGTGGCTTTGAAGCGGGGTTTTAGGGTTCTTATTGCAGAAGCTTTCTTCCAATTAGTACGTGTGATTTTTGAACACCCTTGTTTGTTTGCTATAAAAGTACGGCTCTTCAGGCAATAGATGGACACAGCTATATTTAACTATATTGGTGTGTGGTTGTTTGTCCTAGAACGCTGACTTTTGCCTTCAGGTTCGCCAACACATGGGGGCCCGCAATGTCATGGGATTTAACTCTTGAACACCTGTGGGATCCCGAGAAACTAAGCCAGTATTTGAGTCAGGGATGGCGCAGCCTAGATAGATCTAAGGGGGTATGACTTATTTGGGGCTTGGCTTGTGCTTACCGTGCTCTATATAACACTGTTCCGAAAAGAGAGAATTTCCGAGCTGAGGTTCTAGCCAAAAAGGGAAATCCCCAAGTCAATTTTGATCAGTCACAGGAGGCACCAGTAACAATATCAGTTGCCCTTGTGGAAGGCAAGAAATGGAAATGGGTGTCCTCACGTCTAGAACGGAAAAAAGAAGTGGAGGAGGAGGCAACAGAAGATCCAGGTGACAGGTCTGGATAAGTACCGAGAAAGGAAAAAGGAAAAGTGTCATGAAGAAGAGAGTGATGAGGAGGAAATCTCTGTTACTGTTTGTCGATCCCTGAAGATGACTGAAATCGAAGGCGTAAGAAAGGAGTTCACACGGCACCAGAATGAATCTCTTGTTACCTGGTTGCTTCGCTGTTGGGACAGCTGGGACGGTAGCTTGTTGTGATGTGACAGGCCCTTCCCCATATTCTGGAAGAATCTTAGTGTAATACAGTGGGTGTAGACAAAAAGGCGTAGGTTATATAAGGATGTGTCTGTTTCAATAAATCGCCATTTTGCCACTTCATCTCCTTGGTGTCACTTGGTAACTGGTCTAGCTGCTGCTTCAGTTGAAGGCGAGAGATCGTAAAGAAATTAACGACCATAAAGCCTTCATGTGTATCATTAAAATTCTCAGCTATTAGACACAAGCGCTTTCCAGATTGAGCAAGGAACAACAGTAAATTGCACTGTGTGTTTCCTTGTGGTGTTACCTACGTGACCACAGAGAAGACACGAGGAAGTGGCATGACCAGCCTACTCCTGTACTATGAGCACGGGTGAGGGAACTACAAAACAGTCCAACCACCAGTACGGCTGCTCCAGTTATCACAGGTAACCAATAGAGGGGCCCTGCCCTCATTCAAGGGAGTGGAAGGGATAATAGAGTTTATTGGACTGTGTGGATTTGATGGCCTAGCACATCAGAACCACAGAAATATAAGGCACTGGTGGATACTGGTGCACAGTGCACCCTAATGCCCTCCAGTCATGAAGGGACAGAATCAATCCATATTTCTGGATATCTCTCAAGAATTGACTGTGTTGGAGGCTGAAATAAGCCTCACTGGTAAAGACTGGAAAAAACATCCTATGTGAGTGGTCCAGGGTTTCCGTTCATACTTGGTATTGAGGATACCTCAGAAGAGGGCATTTCAAGGATACTAAGGGGTATCACTGGGCCTTTGGAATCGCTGCTGTAGATATGGACAACATTAAGCAGCTGTCTGTTTTGCCTGGCCTGTCAGAGGACCCGTCTGTTGTGAGGCTGCTACGAGTAAAAATAAAAGAGCAGCAGGTACCGATTGCTACAAAGACAGTGCACAGACGGCAGTATCGCACCAACAGGGAT